>NC_135736.1:6832857-7143571 GCF_041903045.1 Epinephelus lanceolatus | reverse complement strand
ACTTAATGTCATATATATGGACATGACCTTTATATTGCCTGTTGTGTTTACATGCGTGTTTGTTTATATAAGAATGTCACCAAGAATGTTTTTTTTTTGTTTTTTTGTTTTTTTTCCCCCCCTCCCCTCACCTCTTTGCGCCAATCCGGAAATTAAAAAAAAAAAAAAAACACTTCAAAGACGACGCAGTGTAGCTGACCGATAGCTGCAGCTGCACTTTTGGAATGGAAAAGTCATTGTCCTGATAGTTGTCAGCTTGGCAACCCCTGGCAACGAGCAATTCGGTGCATCGTTTGTAGTTTTACCCTCCGACAACTTCATCCTCCACTTTGCAAATCCACTAGTGAACTGGCTCCAAGGCCGTCCATCCCCGGGAGCCGACTGCAGCACAGCGGCTGGATGAAAGAGGAAATTACTGTGTTCTTAGAGCTTCTTGAAGCTTGCCTAATAGTTGCAGGAGGCATCACTTGGTTTTGTTTATGTTGGAGAAAAAAAAGTCTCAAAGTATTTTTGGGCTACTCCTACAAAATTACTATAATTTTATATGTACTTTTTTCATATTCCAATAACTGAAAGTTCATTGCTCTTTGCAAGGGTGTGCTTTTATAATTATGCTATTATACTGTTATTATATTGAGGCATAAATCTGTGACAATATATTGTCCAACATAGGTAGTTATTGTGACAGGCCTATTGTCCACTAAAACAATGTTTTATCTGAGATACTTTCCCAAACTAAACTGACCTTAATTTTTTTTAACTTCTCTTTTATCTACACTCTCAGATTCTCGTAGTCTCCTGTACAGCTTTCGCCGGCGTCCTAGCTCTGAACTACCAGCGGGACTACACCGTGTGGGTCCTACCTCTCCTCATCGTCTGTCTGTTTGCCTTCCTGGTGGCTCACTGCTTCCTCTCTGTCTTTGAGAATGTGGTGGACGTTCTCTTCCTCTGCTTTGCTGTGGACACAAAGTACAATGATGGCAGCCCTGGACGCGAGTTCTACATGGACAAGGCCTTAATGGTAAGAGGATAGTGCATGTAAAGGGATATAAAGGCTAACGGCTAATGATGTAACAAATAACAACCCATACGAACAGATTAATCCTAAAGTAGTACATACAAGTTATTTAAAGCGAAAGTTCAGATCTTTTGAAGTGGAGATATATGAGGTACTTATTCATAACCAGTGCATTACCTACAGTACCATGATGGTTTGGAGAAGCAGGCAGGTGTACTGCCACAGAAACAAAGCAATCTACTGCTGTGGATGGGGGTCAGCAGCAAAACCTATTTTAACCACCTAAAAAAAATCGGAGTTTGGCTTTTAAGAGATCAATATAATGGCTTCAGCTCCCAGGTGGAAATTGCTGTCTGATAGTAAGGTCTAGTGGTAATAATATTCAAAATAGCATACACTTAAACTGATATTGATGCACATTTACACTAGGGGACATTTTGTGTAAATTCAGATGTGAATATTTGGCACTCAGGAAAAACAAGATGAAATCCAAAAAGGGTATTCCTAGTTAGCATTGACATTATGAACTTTGAGCACCATTTTTCCCTCAACGCCCAATGCTTTCTGATTCCATACCATGACACTTCTATTCTTGTTCTTGTAACAGCAACGTACATATTCTCTGAAATAAAAAAAGATTAAAATAAGTGTTCTTAAACTCTGTCTCTCCCTTCTTAGGAATATGTTGAGAACAGTAAAAAACAGGGTTTGTACAAGTCTGGTGATGGAGATGGACGAGAGATGAAGCCCATGGTGAGTTGGAAAATCTTTGTAGTCTTCTCACCATATTGTATGGAAGCTGCTTCAGTCCAGCTGGAAAGCAAGCACAGAACAGTCTTGAGCAAAACATAAAGCGTAAACTGGGTTCATGTCTGTGACGTTATTCAGAGCAAGTAAATAAGCTAACCGCCAGGCTGTGTGTGATTCCAGTACTTTGTTTTGTGGTTTGAAGGAGAGTAAATATATGAAAATGTAAATGTAAATATATTTTCCATTTCTTGCAGGCACGTGGAGGGACTTCAGCTTAACATCAGAAAGTCGGCCAAAACCACTAAAAATACACCAAAGTTTAACTCAGAGTTTATCAACATTTCACTCCAGGGACATCGGAAAGATAACAATGCATTTTCTACAGAGGCTGCAAAGAGTTTTAGCTAAAGATGCATTGGGTTTTATTTTTTTTATATATTTTTGAGTAAGAGGGATTTAAAGTCTGACACTAATACATGTTGCTGTAATAAGGCAATGGCTTTTTGGGTGTGTTTTGTCATAAATAAGATAGGTTTGCTTTTTTTGTCTGTTTCCTAAGTAACTGTTTTTTCTCTTTTATTCCTTTTAAATAATACGAACGTTTTGACATGGTTTAACATGTTTGGCTCTCTTTATTACAGAATTAGTGTTAGCTATATTTTAAATGGTTGGGTGTACATTTTGTAATAGATGGCTAACTGTTTTGTCAAAAGCTGTTCAAGTTGTTTTATGGTTCCTCAAGTTTTATACTTAAATAAATTAAAATGCAAAGTTGTATTGTTTGATCTTTTGTCCTTGTGTATACCACCCTGCATATGTCACATGGAGTGTCTCCTTTCTAGCCACGGGTCTGTTGCAGGTTACTTCACTGAATTTTGACTGAGATATCATGCACAGCATAGCATGTACGGTCAGTGTGGTATTAAATCCTGGTAATTATACTGCACATTAGCCACTTCTAGTCAGCAGGGGGCAGCTTATGAATTGAAACATACAAATAGTCTACACTGTAGACTCCTCTCATCTTTTGCTGCAGGGTTTTTATATTCACACAGTTACACTAACAATAAAACAGGCAGTGCAGATTTAGTAACCTATACTCCAAGAGCTTAAAGAGATGTGGACTTGGTAGACCTTTTAAAACGGTAGCTAAAAACATCCATCCATTTTCGTAACCACTTCTCCTCTTGAGGGTTGAGGAGGGGCTGGAGCCTATCCCATCTGACATTAGGTCAGAGGCAGGGTACACCAAGGACAGGTGGCCAGACTATCGCAGGGCTGACCCATAAAGACAGACAACCATTCACACTTAGAGTGACCAATTAACCCATCCCCAACCTGCATGTCTTTGGACTGGGAGGAAGCTGGAGTACCTGGAGAAAAGCCACTCTGACATGGGGAGAACATGCAAACTCCGCACAGAAGGGCTCCCTCTTGGGATTGAACCAGGAACCGGCTTTTAATAAATGTCACTCTTATTATTATCTTTATTAAGTCACTTATTTTTATTATTCTTACTTGGCTCTGTTTTTGTTTGCCTCTACTAACATCTACTTTCTTTTTTATTGTCTAATTTTGTTGCTTTTGTTTTAATGTGTCACATTTTCAGTTTTGAGGCACTTAGATCTGCATCCCTTATATGAAGAGTTTATTATTGTAATTATAATAAATATTTAGTTTTAGATTTACATAATGCAGCAGCTGTAAAACGAAGTGCAGACAGGATGTATAATAGAAAAATGGAACACCAATTTGATATTTTTGCTGAGTTTAGGATACAAATATCTGTTAAGGATGTCACCGTCAAGTCCTTGATCCCAAATTTCAGGGTCTGCTGACATAAAAGTCTAAAAGAAGACAAGGCTTTAATTTATTGTAAAGAAGCACATAAAAAGCAGCACTTACTGCATCAGCATGGTCCATATGATTTACCAAAAACAATCATGCTAAGGATGCCCAACTTAAAGTAAGTGACAGATACAAACTGCAGATTGAGTTCCTGAACAGATTCTAGGTTGAATGAATGAAGTTAATTTTCATTTTTCTTCTATTAAAGACAATAATTTAAATCTTAACACAAAAAGTAAAACTATTCATCTGCCTACTGCACTGCTCAGACGCAGTTCAGACAGCAAAAGTGTTAGAGGATGAAGCTGTGGGGTCTAACTTTAACCACCTGAGGGCAGCAAATCCTCTAGAATAAAAGGCATTTCTATGTGGCCCCACTTCAGATGTTCAAAAACAATGAGAGCAAAAATACAGTTTTAAAAGTTTAGACTTCTCTTCATTCACATAGGGAATAAAAGCTTGTTGCCATTTTGATTTCTTGTTGCTTTTTGGACATCATTCCACATTTCATGACATAATTTGATTTCAAAAAGACGAAACCTGAAGTTGGTAACTTCTGGAACATTTGGGCAAAGATGGGGTGTTGACCATGGTGTTGACACAGGGCCACTGCAGGTCCTTAAAAAATGTCCTAAACTCAATGTTCTGAATATCAGACCTTAAAAGTCATTTAAATTTTTGAAATTCCACAAACACTTTATCTAATTTCATTTATCCATCTTTTCATTTGTTTGAATAACATTGGCCTGTTGGCAAAATGTAGATTAGCCTAACTCACTCTATTAACCATATTCCTACATAAAACCTGCCTCTGGATGAGACCACATTAGGGGTGTAAATATAGTCAGTGCAGGCAGTGCAGTTGCACTGGGGCCCATAGGGTTGGTGTTGTGTCTACACTCTCTCTCTCTCTCTCTCTCTCTCTCTCTCTCTCTCTCTCTCTCTCATTCACCTTGCAAGTGACTCAACTTGCCACCTCAGAAATACACCTGTGTTCAAAAAAGAACACTTGTTAAAATACAAATCCTGCCGTCTGCTATATATGCCCTTGTCAAATCCATCTCTGTCAATGTTTCTTTTCTTTTTCTTTTGTCAAATAGTCAGTAGTTAATTTGGTATTTTTGTAATCTACAGATTTGCAGTGATGATTGGTAATATGTGTGTTGATGTTGTCCAACATCAAGTCTTTATGTCATCATGTGATGATACTACAAAATATATGGTGGCTGTTTTGACCCAAAATCAGGCACTAGGGCCCGTTATAATAGTGTGCACTAGGGCCCATTCCAACCACTGTATGCCACTGGACCACATACAGTATACTTATCTTCCTACTTATGTGTAATGCTTAAAGATGTAAAAGATGATTTGTCCAAAAATCAGTCTTAAATTTGATTTAAAATGATCCAGAAAAGGTCTTTTAAAGCATTCAGTGTAAGTGTCTGATACCTGTAGACACCTTGTTACATATACACACTCTCTCTCTACATATAGTGCTGACGATGGCTGTAGTTTTTCAGATATCTCTAAAACAATTTTCATCACATATTTTAAATGTATTCTATCTCAGTATCTCCACCAAAGGCAGAAAGACATGTTTTGTGCCTGCTAAGAAATGTAAACCTATTCTAAATGAAATATTAAATGTATTTTTTTTCCATGCAGCATCTCAGATTTAGAAGTAAATTACTGAAGTTGTGATACCTACGTTAAAAATGTTTATGGTCACCATGGAGGTGGACTGACCTGCCATAAATCTAATACCACCTGAGTGTATCCACAGTCTACTGATGTATAGATCACTGCCTCATCCCCTCCAGTTTCCTTCCAATCCAGCATTGACCAGGCAAGAATCAAGCCACTAAGCAGTTAGGGGTTATTGATGGAAGAGCTCTCTCTGCTCACTGCTGTCCGCCTCCATAAAACGCAGGAATCCAGAGGAAAACAGCTCGATGGCTGCAAGTGAGTCACACCTAAGTGGTTTCTGTAGTACTTAGAAAACACCAACCATTCCTGGAAATCCTTAGTCATTGGATAGAAGGACGGGAAAACACGTTCTGCTAGAGGCCGCCTCGGAAGGATGCAGCAAGATCTGATAGCTTGAGGGGGAAAATTTTTATTTCATAATTCACTTACTGGAATTATTTTGATTTGGTAATTATAGTGAACAACGCAGGCAGACTTGACAATGTAAGTTAATGGTTGAAGATTACTGACCCATGAAAGCCACATCCTTAAAAGCATCTTTTACATATCATTCAAAATAAGACTACAGAGATCACATTTTTGTGAATTATGCTGTATTTTGGACACTGGGGGAAGATGTTAAAATACCTTTGTCTCTATTGTAGCCTCTCAGAATTCATTTTGAATGCCTCCTATATACATGTATTTTTAAGCCCTTTTTATATTTTAAAACCTCTGTCTCAACACACTGTGAGGTATATGTGCATTTTATTTATTTACTTTGCAGGACAGGTGCAGTATGTCATACTATAGTGTTCTCAGCACACAAGCAGTGTATGAAATAATCATTTGCTTCTTGACAGCAGCTCTAAAGCTCTGATTCAACTGGTAAATAGTTTACAACCATTAAATCTGTCCTGCCCCATCCTATATGGATAGATGTCTATTGTTTGCGCTGACTCAGGCGCTGTAACATGAGCCTGCTAAGTGTGTGTGTGTGCGTGTTGGAAAGTGTATTGACCAAACAGTGACTTCACCATTAAGGTGAGCCTTACTGCCTCCTCAGCAGCTTCGCCCTGGACGCTCAGTCCAGGCCTTTTTCAATGGTGCTTACATTAAGTACACAAACAAGACTGCAACAATGGAAAGAGCTCACAGTGCGTCTGTAGACGTGCAAACACAGGGGAAACCTCTTATACAATAGGAAGTAATGTCTGTGATCATGATTATCATCATAAGAGGAAAGAAACACGGCCACACACATGTAATTCAGTTTCTAGTTTCTCAAGCCACAGAGAAACCAGCAACCATCACACCCTCCCAGTGTATTTTGTAGCAGGGCTGGGAGACATAGTGGAATATTTATTGTATGATTATTGTATGAAAATTGATTTCTCAGTATGCCATGCTATGGCAAATGGATACAAACAAGAGCACAAAAAAAGTATTTGTTTATATATATTTTATATTTTTATTGAGCCAGAGCAGACGATACATACAGTGCACTGATCAGTGCTCATTTCCATTAATTTGAAAGAATTATAAAATCATATTCATGTAAAGTCACAGATGATACAAAAAGATGAACGAACAGTGTCAAAAATTTAAAAAAAAAAAAAAAAATTAAAAAGGAAAGGAATAGCTGACAGATAAGGCAGTCCAGGAACATTTCCTACCTTTATCTTCCCCCTTATCTTTCAAAACCTCTCCTGTTTCCTGTCCTTATTTCACTCATTAACTCATCACATAAAATGAAACAGTGGATAACTGTAGGCTACAACCATGGATAGATTACTTAGCAGGCTTACCCAGCCTGTTCTAATTCCCAACTTGTTAAATCTCACCGCTTTGTCAGTGATTACAGCAGCAGACACCAATGCAAAAAGGTACCTTTTGCAGAGATATGATATGCTGTCAGCTGGCGTCAGTTTGTAACGCTGCTGGCAACTAAGTAACATAAAGAGCTGGAAAGTCCCTATGGACCAGCTGACTTTCAGCTGGGAGCCCACTATTAGCTTCCTGTGTGAATGTTGAGCCAAACCATGATGTTTCTTTAAAACCTGTTCTTGTTGCACAAGGACATGCATTTAAAAATGAGGTGTTACTGTGTCTGACCTGTTTGTCTGTTTTGTGTGGATGAAGCCAAATCACTTGAACTGTGAACCAAATCTACCCTCGGGTACAAATGAAGTTACCTTACCTTACCTTACCTTACCTTACCTTACCTTACCTTACCTTCGTTGCAAGTGTTAACATTTAAAGACTGTATGTCTCTAACAGGCAGAAACTGTACATTTCCTGTGAAAACAGAAGTGTATTTTTGAACAGACACTTCATGTCACAAGCAGATCTTCACAGGCCAACAGCAGACGCAAGAGGATACCTAGCAGGTAATAGTTAGACATTGAAGTCAACGGACAAAGTGGCAATGAAGAGTTGGAATGAGACAGCATTGGCCTCCCGGGCACAGGCCCAGGGGCCCTAAGTGACATGGGCCCCACTGGTCCTTCATCTGCAAAATGTCACTCAAAGTACTGTAATATACCGACCATATCTGCGCCCAGGAGCCCATTGTCTCATAAGCCACCCACGGCTACAACTCAGGAACTTCTATGTGAAAGGTGTGATGTGACAGATTGCCAAATCATATTATGCTGTGGGAGATTGCCCTTTAAGACATATTCAGCCCAGCTGCTAGAAGAAAATGTTGGCATCATATGTTTCTGCAGACCACGTTTCATACATAGACTATCATATCAATGTTAGAAGTGACATGGTATATGAGCTGACTGTCATCTGGAGGTTAGAAGGATGGTGGATGGTGTGACATCTACATGCCTGCAAAGCTGCAGACCACTGTTTGAAACCAACAAACAACAAAGCCGGTTGTGATTTAGCAGTCATTGCTGTGTTGCCAGAGGCTTTTCAGCCACCAGATGTGGGTGTTTTGGAGTGACCTGTCACTATTCTTCCAGTGACTATTTAAGCAATCCGTTGCCTTTTTTCCAGCGGCTGTTTAAGTGACCTATCACTGTGTTTCGAGCAGCTTTTAGGTATGGAAGCGGTTGCTGCTTTTTTTTTTTTACAGAGACATCACTACTTTTTCTGCCAAGATTGTGACCCCCAGACCAGATATTTTCAAACCAAAACATGATATTTCCTGACAATAGCCAAGAGATTTTTGTGCCTACAACCAAACCTAACGTTAACCACAGTGTTGTTGAAACATAAAGTGCCAGTGTATCAAGTACATAATAATGTGCAAATGTAATGTAGCAGTTTGCAGAAACGTACAATATCAACATATTTTTTTGCCGACTGGGTTGACATGTCTTTTTCTTTCCAAATGTACTGATTAAATCATGTTTTGAAGTAGGAATCGTAGTTTCTTTCCATTGCATATGTAGCAGTAGGTTTTTTTCCTGCTGTGAGGGGACAGTGAGAAAGAAACTGTTATTGAGTTGTGGTGAGTCTTTTTTCATGCCTCTGGAAGCTAAGGTTCAAAGATCATTCTTGAACAAGAAGTCCTTAAAGTTGATCAAAAAGCCACCAAATGGACGTTGTCATCAGCATTGTTCCACATTGAACTGAGATAGTCCTGCTGCTGTCATATACGTCAGTGCCATTATATCATGTCTAAGAACACAAACTTAGTAGATGATCCCAACTCATACAGCAACAATAACTCATCATGCACCGGAGTGTGGAGGTGATAAAAGAACCTGCGTCACAGAGTATTGCTTATCCAAGAAACCTGATTTCCGAACATCGTAAGTGCTTCCTGCAATTTGAGGCATTTCCCATCAGCGCTCAGTCATGCTGTCTCCCCATACACTGGCAGATCCCTTTTTATTGTTGGACGGCCTCCAAGGGCAGGCTCCACTGTGTGGAAATTAGCCGCAGAGATGCTATCTGTCCACATTTCTATGGTCAGCACACACAGGCAGAGGAAAAGTGTGTGAAAATGAACATTTGATATTTACCCAGTGACTTCCCGATCTGGAACTGCTGACCATTCCTGTTGCCAACAAAAATGTAGTAGTGAAATCAAAGGGAAACAAGCTTTTCCAGGTCACTGAATGTGCCTTTTTACTGTACTAACTCATTTAGTGTATGTGTTTTTGCTCTACATGTGTTTACCTGCTGTGTGTGTGTGTGTGTGTGTGTGTGTGTATGCATGCATGTATGGTGTGGCTGTGACCGTGGCTCATAAAATATTCACCTGTTCTTCTCCTACATAATGCAGTAATGTTTCTGCACAAAGAACACATTGCCTACAAGCAAGCAGAGTTTGTCACTTGAATTGGTGCATAAATACTTTCAGCTTCAACATATGACAGGTGTTGTGTCATTTCATCATTACACATTTAAAAAGCAGCTGTACACCCTACGCGTTTTCTCAGTTCCCGTATTTGCATATACTTAAACATCCTCAACTTTTATAGCACAGACCCGACAGCTTGCCTGCGTTTTCCTAAAATGAAGCTCGAAAACACAGAACCGAAACACGGAAACAAGAGTTGCGTGCGTCGGTGTCTGTCCTCCAAGCAGCACTCAAGACTCTGCAGTCAAGCAAACGTTGGTCAATATAGCTTTTATTTCAGCAAATCATACATACACTGTAAAAAAATGCATCTGTATCATAACCTTTAAACACTATCAAAGCTGTGATGACAGTGTGTGATTGGTTGAGAGTGGCTACAGTGTCTGAGGTCATCAAAACGATTTGCATGTCATCACACTCATGAAACGGCACACTTTAAGACTGAAATGTTTCCCAGTTTCTAAAGTGAATTGAAATTCCAAGTTAAAAGGAATGAGGGGAGCAAAGACAGAAAAGAAAAACAACTATTGGACAGTTAGATGGCACTTTTCAGGTCTTAACATGGAATTTCAACAGATGTTTGATTCAAAATGAAGCCCGAAGGCAGATTAGCAATTGAAAATTAACACAGGAGATCAGCTAAAATTAACATAGGAGCCCAGCCAATCCCAGGTCTGAATAAACAGTCTTGGGACTTGTCAAGAATCCACAAATCTGAGATCAGTTTCAGTTTTCAACCCTGACAGATATACACTATAAGTAGTTAGAGCAGATCAGGTACAAATCAAGCTTTTAAAACAAAGTAAAAGCAAAACACTGCAAGATGATCATCTTCTTTTTTAATATATATATAAAGCTGTCTAAACCAAAGCTTCCTCTAGCCAGTGTACTAATATATAAAACATTTTCAAATCCAGCTGATTCTGTTTGTGTGTTTTTATGCCTTAACTGCTAAGTATATCTGTGCTTCTCTACATTCTAGCTATCCTATGTAACAAATCAAAAGATCTGAAATATGGCCTATGTTAACACCATCATAAGAGAGACCCAAAACACAAGCCATACCAAAACCCAAATAGTATCTGAGCTTGCCAGTAAAGCCACTCTTATGCAGTGTAATGACGAGCTTAAGTCAGTCCAGTGAGCATGCTTCTCACGCTATCACCGCCATTTGTCCTTACCGGTAAAAGGCACCTTACCCTTTATCTCCCACCAGACATTTTCAACAGGTCCGCATGGCTCCGTGGTTTTATTACTGTGCAAGAGATTTATTCTGTTACGCTGTGTGCTCAAATCACGTTAAGACTCACATCTGATAAATTTAAAACATCAACTGCGATGAGGTTTTGTTTGAGCTCACTGACGTATTAAAGGTCAGTAAACTTTTTGTTTTTTTTTTAAATCACAGACTTTGTGGCTCAAGCAGTTTATAACTATGCAAGTGCAGTTTCATCTGTACATGCTTGAAGGAATTTTTCACCCTCAAGCTCCATTATGATTTGAGTTCCACAAAGGTTTCGCCTCTGGTTCTACAGACTGAAACAACATCACGCAGGATTAGACATGCTACGACAAATCTGTTTCATCTTCTGTATTCCTCCGACAATGGATTAGAAAAATAGATAATAATATTTTCCCCCCTAACACCACCGGCCAAGCAGTAATTTGTCTTTCCTTGTTGCTGAGCCTTTGAGATGATTTGACTTGATTTGTGTCTCTGTGAAAACAGCTAGCATGTCAGTTCTGATTGTTATCCAACTCAAACTGTTTTTTTGTTGTTGTCGTTGTTGTTGCCTTAATTCTCCTAATGAAGCATGTCTAACTCTTATCTTGTTTTTCCACACAGTTACAGTCACAGTTACAAATCAAGATCAAAAGAAACCTAAAGAGTGCAATATTCTCTTATCTACATCATCAACATCCCACCTATACACAGGAACATTTGATAAGGAGTAAACGGGTGGGGGGAGGAGAGGAAGAGGACGAAGGAATCAAGAAGGGGGAAATCTCTTTAACATTGCGCCTCAGGCATCAACACACTCAGACATCAGAGTGCTGCACAAGGACAGGACACACTATAAGACATGGACTGTCCAATGAAGGGAGAGGTCTTTGCACATGTGGCCAAATCCAAAGCAATGGACTGGTCGTCGATAAGTCCTTGTCATGGTCTCTGGTTGGCACACACACAAGTGAACGAGTGCCATTAACTGATCATATTTTTTACTTAGAGAGGAAAAGAAATCATAAACGTTTGCCAGGAATATTGTTTTTTTTTCTTTTCTCTTTTTTTTTTTAACGTATGAACAAACAATACACAGAGAGTAGTCCATAGGCTGTTAGTACGATTAAGTATCTGCCTGGGGAGTCACCTAGAAACGTGCAGTTTGACCAAACAAACAGTTTTCTCTTTTTTCTTTTTTTGTAATTTTTTTTTTAAAAATTACGACAGATATTCGTCGTTGTCGTCATCATCATCCTCATCTTCGTCGTCCTCATCATCCATCCCAGCCTGGTCATCAAGGACAAAGGAATCTTCGTCATCATCGGTGAACAGCGAGTCTCCGCTGCCGAGGTCCCCAGAAGACTCCAAAATCACGCCTAGAAGCAGAAAATAAATTAAATCATACAACTTAAGGGGTCATCTCAGGAAATGGTTAGTAAATGGTTGTATTAGAAGATTGACACTACTTTCATCTGTACACGGTCAATATGAACCTTAGGTTAGCTTAGCTTAGCATAAAGCAACCTAGCCTGGCAACCTCACAATGAGGTCAAGGCTCTTTGAAGTAATCATGCATACTGAACACATAAACCCTATTAAATCACAATTTGGTCATATGCTTCAGTGTTTTTAGGATTTAAAAAACATTTATCAGTTTTGACAGGTGGATGTTGTTCTTTATGCTGAGATGAACTATCTGGCTGCTGGCGGTAGCTTCAAACTGAAGGAACAGAACTCTTAGCAAGCAAGCAAATTAATCTATCTCCCAAAATGTCCCTCTATTCTGGTAACAGTTTAATGATACAAATACATCGTGGTGACAGATTTAATGTGGTACAAAAAAGAAAATTGTTGACACCAAATGGCAACGTCCAGGCCTGAGGATTTAAGCCAGTGCAGAAGTGCCTCTAATGGCCACTTGAGGCTGGCTCCAAGAGTGAGTCAATCCTATCGCTTAATTTCAACATTCATGACAACTGGATGGGTTTTTATATAACAAACCTGTTTAAATATTATTAAGGTTTAAAGTTCTGCATAATAAAGGGTGTAGTCGCTTTGAGTGACAGGTGGGTGCCATCTGTTGACAAGTGGTTACAACACCAACAAAGCTGGTTAGGTAACAAAGCCATGGCATAACCCTTGAAGGTAGTTGTAAAGGGCCCTAATCAGAGACTTGACAGGGAATCATTAAAAACATCAAAGAAAATAAATTATTGATTTAATTTTAAAATTGTAATTGTTTATTATAGTTTATTTGGAGTAAGCATGTAATTTTGTTATAGACTATTGGCTATTTTACAAAAGTTGGCAATCATTCATAAGGGCCCATTCTCCACGCAACACATTGTTGAAGGGCCCACTTTCTCTATGCCCCCCAACAGGCTCCAGTGCAACCACATTATCTTCACTGTCTATATTTACACCCCTGCCCTAGATTCATAGCTTACAGATGTAGCCATAGCTGTCACTATTTCGGTGTGTTTATTGTAACATTTTGGTTGCCTAAAAAAAAACTTGTTCAGCACTTAGTTGTACTAAAAGACCCTCTAAGGAGTTGAATATTCAGTTTTTCAAGTAAGTACATTTTGTTGTAATGGTTATAAGCCTCATTTTCACAAAAAATAGCATTAGCATTATCACAGCTAGCAAATTTCCTAGGATAACACAGGAATGGCCCGCCTTATGTTGTGTTCACACCAGTTGAATGACTTGAAATACGGAACTTAAGTGGAGTTTATGAAGCCAGCAATGCAATTATGCCTCATACGCTTATTCATTAAAAGTTGAAAAATCTGAACTACAGCGACCAATTCATGCTGCGATTCGCTCATAGGTAACCATAGCTGTAAATCTACCATGCTATTCAAGCAGCTAACATTAGACTTAGCTACGTCCATTATTTTATACAGTCTGTGGCTGACATGAAAATCTATGATTTATTTCCTCCCTGATGCCTCAACCAAATCAGGCAGTATCTCTCTGCTGTGTCACTCACACACAGAAACATGATACTCTTTTCTCCCCCGAGTTTTGCCTACCGCAGTTTGCAGAGCCATGGGTGCGTGAACCTGCCACCTCGTTGCCATAGCGATCCACACACCAGCACTGGCCGCTGCTGCTGTGACACTGGTGGGACCTGTAGTAACCTTCCTCATCACAGGATGGCAGGTACTGACCTATACATACAAGCCAAAATACACAGACACACACAAAGAATTAGGATTAACACACGGTTTATGTGTGTGCGCTTTTGTGTGTGTTTGAGTGTGTGTGTGTGTGTGTGTGTGTGTCTCACCAAGCAGTTTCTTCCCTGCTGTCTTTTTGTTGATACTGGACAGCTCTGCTTTACAAGGGGAATCTGAAAAGGAGAGACAAGGGACGCTGGTAACAAACTGCAGAAGTCTGCTTTTCTGGGAATGCATCTGTTTGAATGAACTTTGCTTCCTTTGTGTACTTTTTGCTTACGTGGTGTTGTTATCCTGCAGTCTTTGCTTTAACAAGTGCAGCTCCGGTGACTCATCTGTAAATACTGTTTCTTTATGACCAAAAAAGCTAATTTTCGTTCGTTGTCTCATACAATGGCATTCTAATGCAATGTATCACATTGTATTTTGCCGCCTTTCATTGTATTATACAGAGTACAGTAATGTATTTTGTACATGTCGAGGAAGAAAATGCCATTTTGATTGAATGGAAGGTGTCTATTATTTCTATGTCTGTGGAAGTTACATTAGATATTTAAAGTTCTGGTTAATTACAACTTGGGTCTTGTTTTAAGAGCTCTAGCTACAATTTCTATCAGGTTATGACAACAATCTGCATATGTAGAAAAATCAAAGTATGAAAGAGCCAACAAGTGGTCGGGATGAGAGCCAGCACCTCCAAGTCTGAGACCATGGTTCTTCGTCGAACAAAGGTGGATTGCACCCTCTGGGTTGGGAGAGAGTTACTGTCTCAAGCAAAGTATTCCAAGTATCTTAGGGTCTTATTCACGAGTGTGTACGAGAACAGCTACAGTAAACACAGTCAGTCACAATTAAGCCTGAGAGTTATTCTGTTGTGATGGATGTTTACAACGGACAGTTTAATAGTGGGTAATAATTTTCCCGTTTGCATTTAACTTCTCTTCCAAATATGGTTTGGTTAACTTTAGGGCTTTGTTTTAAATCCGCATGATTGTCTACTAATGTTTCATACTTCTGTTTCTTATAATATATGAAACCTAAGAAAATAAGTTGCATAAAATCAGAACTTTTTTTGTAATATCCTGCATCACAAGACACTGATTGAAGCTGAGTGACATCTGTGTTTGCATGAATATCCAGGTGTGAATACATTGGGAGGGGTTTGTATTTGCATGTGAGTGCAAGGAGATACCATACCTGTGTACCTTTGGAAGCACGTGCACCACTCAGAGCTGGTTATAACTTTGTCAGCACGTGTATCGCAGGATTTGAAAAAGGCGTCAGAGCACGGCTCGTTCCTGTCCAGGTAGAGACTCTTAATCTCTGATTGGTCCAGCTGGACGTCAAAGTTTGTGTCCAGCCGGGAGAACATCCAGCCCAGAGGGTCCTTACAAATAGGTGACGCCCCGACCTCGAACTCTGCAGGGAATGCATAATACATGAAAAAAGTGTTGTGCATTTTCTCCTTTCTCTGCTTTGTAAATGCCACGTGACTCACTGTTCTTCTCTGGCTTCTGGATCTTGACTCTCTTGTGGTTGCCGTTCTCGTGCAGCACTCTAAACCAGTCTCTCAGACGACTCACCACCTCCTTCAGGTCCGACTCACTGCACACTGAGGAACAACAACACTAACAATTAATGATGATAAAGTGATACTTTATTGTCTCCCTACTCAAGGGCGTCACTTTGTATTGAAAAGTGGTGGGGACATAAGGGCTGCGGTAAGAAAAGTTTTAAAATGATCTTATGTGATTTTACGCAGTGTAATGGGGGGATCAGTGTGAGGTCAGAGTAATTAATTATGGTGGATTGACATATCTTAGGCTACAAGGGCATAGGTTTTGTTTCAACATTAGGGGACACATAAGAAATGTGGGTCTGGGGGTTCTCTCCCAGGAAATTAAGAGCATCATACACTTCATTTCCTGCATCTTTATGTACCAATTTAGGGTGGAAATTAATTTATGGAAAGGAAAACTCAGATGTCTAGCCTAAGGTGACAACATAATGGAATATAAGGCAATAAAGCTCTCAGCTATTCTGTATTGCTTTCAAATATTTATTCTCCTGTAGATCAGCTTTTCTCATTTACTGTTATCCCAGCTGAGTCTACACACATGTAGGCAGGATTTACTCTTCCGTCCTTGTTTGTTTGGGAAAGTAACCTCTTTTTAAATGTAGTGTGGCATCTTTTCACATCAATGACACATTCATTTATTTTAATTCATTTAAAATGCCCTGGACATTTTTAGCTTGTGTGTGCTCTGTGTTCACACTGAGAGAATGGAAACTTCGTACAAGAAGGAACTGAAGAATCTGATAAAGTTACTGATAATACATGTTTTTGGGTCATTTTAGAGTCAGTGGGGCTTTTTTTAGGTTACTTTTTTGGCAGTGTACAGGGTCAACTTTCGCACGGCTGCCCTGAAACTTGTTGAGATTTAGTGTGACTTTATCAGGGCAGTAGAGCTTTAGCTTGCCAGAAAGGGAGCTTTAACAATGTTTTGGACACCATGGAAGACTTTCTAATTGAGGAGAATTTACTGTTCTCCTGCAAAATATCCTAGCTTGCAGCGTGCAGTGATGTCTGCAGAACTGTGTACCTTTCTTCTCTGCTGAGGTCTGTTCAGGCTGAGAGGGGCAAGGACACATGCCAGAGCACTTCACAGCGATCTTCTTTCCTGTGATGCATGCCTGGTACTCTAACTTGCACTGAGCAGGAGTGACAGACACAGAAACAGAAGGGACGAGACAGAAGAGGAAGTAAAATCAGGATGTGTGTCTCATCAAGAGGAAATGAAAAGTAAAATGTGTGCTCAGATGTCTCTATTATGGGAGAGAGCCTGTGTATGCGGGTACCTTGGTGGAGTAGGAGTGGCCATCAGTTCCACAAACAGGAGAAGGGTGAACCACAGGGCATGGTTTGCACTTTGAGCCTGGACTCTGGTACAAACTGGCATCTTTGAAACTAGAGAGGAGATTCAAAAGCCTTATGTCACACCCACACACTGAACATCTGACTGCATGCATATAAAAATATTTCAAATTATGTTATTGGACGTTGTCTCCATCATACCCAAACTAATGTTTTCTAAGCATTTTGTATCTGTGATGTGTTTTCTTGTTCTTACATCCATTTCAGAAATGAGACAAGGATTAGGATTTATATGTGATTATTTTCTGATTTGCTGGCACTGTGCAGTGGTAATTGTGTTGTTGCTAAGAATGGGAAATGAGGTCAGTATGGCGTTACTGTCCTCTGTCCAGTCTGCAGTGTCCCAGACAGACACACACACATACAAAGCCCATTCATATCACTTGGCAGGACTTTGTGTCCGTTGTAAGGCAGTGCCAGTGCTGGGGTAATTGGACTAAACCGTAATGTCGCACAACAATCACAAGAGAGCCAGGCAACCAGTGGACCAGCTGGAAAAAGAGAAAACCAGTCAACCCTCTGGTGCTGCTGCATGAATAAGAGAGAAGAAAAAAGCTGAGGAAGGAGAAAAGAGATGGGAGGTGATAAAGAAATTTGATTTGCTCCTAATCCACTGCCAGTCGTGTCTCATTTCTGGCACCGAAATATCTAATGCATATTTAAAGCACAGCTTCAGAACTTGAGCCTGTTTAAAAGAGCAAGTGTGTGTGTTTGTGTGTGTGTTTATGCATTCTTACCTGACTCTCCTCTGGCTGACACAAGTGGCAGTCTTATAATCCTCAGCCACACACACCTTGTGGCGACTGCATTTGATCTTCAGACAGGGATCTTTGGCTGGATCAAGGCCTAAAAAACCACACAAAACAAGATATAGAGTGAAAACTCTTTTCAGTGTGCATATGCATATTGTATATGTGTGTGTGCAACCAAAACACAAAACTAATTTCATTGTGAGGAATATGTGCCATGTGTGCCTGTATTATTATATTTTTTATAGCGTATTTTAGTTTGGTATCCTTTTTTTTTTTTACATCTAATTGTTGAGTGTAAAGTTTCACCTTTAATTATTTTTAGTCGTTATCTTCTTTTTTTTATTTATGTGGATTTTGTTTATTATGATTATCATCAATAATAATATGAACTGCTGGAGACCAACCACATCAGAGAGGGGACAGCTTTCTTCTTATTTACTTATTGCACAACTGGAGCTTTTTACAGCATGATTACAGTACATTATGTTGCAACACATTTTCGTCAAATATCGCCGTTTGGTCAGTAGACTTTCACACGCAACATAACCTTCTGCATCTCTTGTTGATGTTCCGCGAATGCCGTGTCAATTTACACTTGTTTCATGCAAGTGTATCTTTAAAATACACTAACGTTTTCACTGAAGATGAATTGTTTCTGCTTATAAGATGCATACAGTCTTTTTTTAAGATTATTTTTTGGGCTTATACATAGGACATCTCAGAGAGATAGGAAACATTGGAAAGAGAGGAGCGATGACATGCGGCAAAGGGCCACGGGCTGGAATCGAATCCGGGCTGCTATGGAGGACTCTGAAAGCTTACAGATACAGCAGTACCACCAGAGATCTTGGAAGCAGTGTAGCGTTCAAGCAAGACACAACCGTACGAGACAAAGAACAATATACAGTGAAATTAGTGAAAAGAATTCTACATCGACTTGTCGTGATGTACAGTACAGGCCAAAAGTTTGGACACACCTTCTCATTCAATGTGTTTTCTTTATTTTCATGACTATTTACATTGTAGATTCTCACTGAAGGCATCAAAACTATGAATGAACACATGTGGAGTTATGTACTTAACAAAAAAAAAAGGTGAAATAACTGAAAACATGTTTTATATTCTAGTTTCTTCAAAATAGCCACCCTTTGCTCTGATTACTGCTTTGCACACTCTTGGCATTCTCTCCATGAGCTTCAAGAGGTAGTCACCTGAAATGGTTTCCACTTCACAGGTGTGCCTTATCAGGGTTAATTAGTGGAATTTCTTGCTTTATCAATGGGGTTGGGACCATCAGTTGTGTTGTGCAGAAGTCAGGTTAATACACAGCCGACAGCCCTATTGGACAACTGTTAAAATTCATATTATGGCAAGAACCAATCAGCTAACTAAAGAAAAACGAGTGGCCATCATTACTTTAAGAAATGAAGGTCAGTCAGTCCGGAAAATTGCAAAAACTTTAAATGTGTCCCCAAGTGGAGTCGCAAAAACCATCAAGCGCTACAACGAAACTGGCACACATGAGGACCAACCCAGGAAAGGAAGACCAAGAGTCACCTCTGCTTCTGAGGATAAGTTCATCCGAGTCACCAGCCTCAGAAATCGCAAGTTAACAGCAGCTCAGATCAGAGACCAGATGAATGCCACACAGAGTTCTAGCAGCAGACCCATCTCTAGAACAACTGTTAAGAGGAGACTGTGCGAATCAGGCCTTCATGGTCAAATAGCTGCTAGGAAACCACTGCTAAGGAGAGGCAACAAGCAGAAGAGATTTGTTTGGGCCAAGAAACACAAGGAATGGACATTAGACCAGTGGAAATCTGTGCTTTGGTCTGATGAGTCCAAATTTGAGATCTTTGGTTCCAACCGCCGTGTCTTTGTGAGACGCAGAAAAGGTGAACGGATGGATTCCACATGCCTGGTTCCCACTGTGAAGCATGGAGGAGGAGGTGTGATGGTGTGGGGGTGTTTTGCTGGTGACACTGTTGGGGATTTATTCAAAATTGAAGGCACACTGAACCAGCATGGCTACCACAGCATCCTGCAGCGACATGCCATCCCATCCGGTTTGCGTTTAGTTGGACGATCATTTATTTTTCAACAGGACAATGACCCCAAACACACCTCCAGGCTGTGTAAGGGCTATTTGACCAAGAAGGAGAGTGATGGAGTGCTGCGGCAGATGACCTGGCCTCCACAGTCACCGGACCTGAACCCAATCGAGATGGTTTGGGGTGAGCTGGACCGCAGAGTGAAGGCAAAGGGGCCAACAAGTGCTAAACACCTCTGGGAACTCCTTCAAGACTGTTGGAAAACCATTTCAGGTGACTACCTCTTGAAGCTCATGGAGAGAATGCCAAGAGTGTGCAAAGCAGTAATCAGAGCAAAGGGTGGCTATTTTGAAGAAACTAGAATATAAAACATGTTTTCAGTTATTTCACCTTTTTTTGTTAAGTACATAACTCCACATGTGTTCATTCATAGTTTTGATGCCTTCAGTGAGAATCTACAATGTAAATAGTCATGAAAATAAAGAAAACGCATTGAATGAGAAGGTGTGTCCAAACTTTTGGCCTGTACTGTATATACTGGTCCCATAGACCACTGCCGTCTACAATGCTGCCTCAGTGTAAAGGTACAATATTACGACCTCCTCCACTGTCGCTTCGTTTGTTGTTGTGTGAAAATTATGACTCTGCCCTCTATTAGCTGCATCTATGCCATCATAAAGAACACATGGAAATATGAAGGTTGTGATGATTACAACATTTGAAATAGATGTATCTATTTTCATACATAAAGGGAGTAAAGATGAGCCTTAATAGTCAGGGGTTTGTTGGACCCGTCCACCTGCCATCCCACCTGCCCCATAGGGGACTTTCCAGCTCCTTACATTACGTTGTTACTGGCAGTGTTTCAAACTGACACTGGCTGGCAGGTTTATAAACTGACACCGCACAGTGGTGTATGGGATGGTTTTACTGTTTGTGTTTTTTCTTTTTATTCTTCTTCTATAAATTCTGCACATATTTCTAATTCTTTTCCTTTGTTCTATGTATACTGCTGTGGTTCATCATGTCAAGGGGTCAAGGGGAGGGTTTGTGACAAAAATAGAGTGTTTAAAGAAGTAAGTAATTTAAAAAAAATCAATCAATAAAAATACTTTTGCTATTTTATATGATGACATGTTCTAATTAGGGAGAGCTTATATCTCTGCCTAACCTGTTAAATGTATAAAACACAGCGTCTCTAGCTAAAGAGCTTTAAAAAAAAAAGACCTAGCCCATGAGCACAAACAGAGAGGAAATCTTCCAAGGTTACATTTCCCTTTTGTTCTTTGAAATCCTAGATCAAGGATTCTTAGTTAAACCATGTACTTCCTTTTCATTTTTACAGATTCAAGCTGTGCAGAGAGGTGTTTGAGATACGTGTGTGTGTGTGTGTGTGTGTGTGTGTGTGTTAATTCTAGCCACTGTCTCTTCACTTACTGGCAATGCCTCTCTCACGCTGAACTGAAAGCCATAATACCATTAAGTATCCTTACAGCTAAAAACAGGTGGAGCTGGTAATAGAGGCTACTTCTGACCTTAAATCATCCCTCACTAAGTGTCACTCTCATGTGTGTTCTTGCTGAGATCCTCAAACTGATCTGGTATCAGATCTCATAGCTGAGGGGCCATATGCTGCCTTGAGAGCTGGTTTTAGATCTGACTGTCAGACTGAGGGTGTGATCCTTGATGGTAAAGACAAGCTAGCTGTTTCTGACCGCTGGTCAGCCTTCAGTGTGGCACCTATGGTGCAGGATCTAAGGCCTTCAGCTGATCTCAGAACAGTTTGTGAATGACCTCTGCTCTAAAGACCCTTACTGTAATCCCTGAGCAGCTTTGGCAGATTATCCGGCCTCCATCCTCCCAACGCAGCATCTAATGCTATTGTTTTCCTGACATGTCTGTGTGTGTGAGTGTGTTTGAGGTTACAGTGATGAGTGAGAGTGAATGTGTTCATGTCATGGTGTGCCTGGATGTGTGTATGAGCTTATCGCTGTCTGTAATACAATGGGGAATTAGATGATCAAAGAATAGAAAATCATTGTCAACAGTAGATGTTAGCTACCATCATCAACATAAATCACCTGGTTGATGTAGTGAAAAAAACTGAGGATAACCTGGAAATAACACACACTCACATCATGGGTGGATAATGAGACAATGGGCCCCTGGGCACAAACGTGCAAAAGGTGCCACCACCTCTCCTTCACAGGATCAAGACACACACTGTGCTGGTTTTGCCTCTGTCATGGTTGTTGTTGTCTTTTTGTAGTTGTCAGCATTTTTTGTAGTTTTGTGTCTGTTTGTGGTCATTTTGTGTCTCTTTGTAGTTCCTTTGCATCTCTTTGTGGTTGTTGTGTGTCTCTTTGATGTAATTTTGTGTCTTTTTGAGATATATTTGTCTCTTTTTTGGTCGTTTTGTGTCGCTTTATAGTCATTCTGTGTTGTGTTGTAGTTTCTTTCTATCTCTTTGTGGTCATTCTGGGGTTCTGTGAAGTCTTTTTGTGTCTCTTCGTTATTCCTTTGCATCTCTTTTTCAGGTTATTTTGTGTCTGAGGGGTATATTTGTGTTTTTTTGGCTGTTTTGTATCGCTTTGTTGTCGTTTTGTGTCTCTTTGAGATATATTTGGATCTTTCGTGGTTGTTTGTGTCTCCTTGTAGTTCTGTTGCATCGATTTTTGGTCATTTTGAGTCTCTTCCTGGTCAATATTTGTTATTTTGAGTGATATTTTGCAGGTGAAGGCCAGGGGGCCCCTAGACCTATGCCTGATAGGCCTATTTAGTCATCCATTCATGACTCGTATCCATACACCAAGTACTGTGAATGTCAAAATCTGTCTGATTTTTTCTTTTTTCTTTTTACCAGCATGACCTATAAGGAAAAATGATCCAAAGATCTAATGCTAATAGTTGATCTGTATAGGGGTACCACCTGTAGTCCTGGCATTGCATTTCACTTTATGTATTCATCAGTGAGTGATCATCACAGTCAGAACTTTTTTTAAAAGTTATATAGGTAACTGCCTGTGTTACCTAATACAGGTACCTTACACATTCTTAACTTTATGTATTCATTTACACTTTCTATTAATAAAATACCAGATTTGTTCAGCTTTGGAGGAGGTATGAATTCTCTTTGTCCTTTCTCATGTTTTTTGTTTGTTTGTTTGTTTTATCACAAAGCCAACAGCACAACCACTCGAGACTCTCTTCCTCACACCCACCTTGATCGAAGGGCTTGGATGGAGTCCATGTTCCAGGCTCCTGAAACAGGGTTAACCAATAAACACAACCATAAAAATTCTGTTCAAATGACACTGAGAGTAAATAAGACATGACAAATACAAGACTATTAAGCTGTTATACAAACCTCCACTTCCTTTAGTAGAAAGCATTACACAGAGAGAGAATAAAGGGAGTTCATTTTGATTAGGCTTTTCTTTTTGGGTGAAAACATTCATAATGAAATATACTGATGGAAATCTGGGAAACACACACCAACACACCATCATGTACAAACAAATGGAGCATGCATTTATTTAATCAAGATAATGATTATGTTGTGACATCAGCTCTCAGCATAAGAAGGGGCCTGTGTGTTTGTGTGTGTGAGTGTGTGAGCAGTTTCATGTAGGAACTATTTTCTTTCTACCAAACGACACCTGCCAACCATATTACCATGCAGGAGGAAGCGTGCCTCTCCTGCCAGCTCACCTAGCACCACTGAGCTAGCTGATATTACAGCTCAGCCAAGGTGGACAACATTAATGTTTACATCTTGTGATGTCACAAGTACGAGCCTCTTAGTCATGAGTAGATGCACCCTTCCTCTTGCGTGTTGACACAGTTGGCGGGTGTAGTTCTGTAGAAAGAAAATAGTTCCTACATGAATGTGCTCACTCTGAGTTTTTCAGATATATGGTGCTTGGAGCACCACAAGCCGAGTGCCGTCTAGTTCCATTTTAACAGAGAGAAGGCAGACATCTCTACAGCTAATATCTGCAACACTCTGCAACTCACACCAAAACAATCAAGGAAAAATATGTATTTTTTAAATGGGGTGAACTGTCCCTTTAAGGAATTAAAGGGAATACTTTAAAGGGACATTGTGTAACATTTTCAGTTGTTTATTGGCAAAAATTGATGTCTGCATTCATAAATATGTCATCACTGGTGTACTATTACCTCCACCAATAATCTGACTTATTCTCGTAAAAGGAGAATTTCGGATTTGTTTGTACATTGTGCGGGTAAGTCATCTGTGGGGTTCCATTACGTTTCGCCATCTTGAGAATACACCCGCCAGCAAGGGACATACAGCACCGCCTTTGGCGTTTTCGTTGAGAACCAGCACTGCGTGACTGAGGAGCCGAAGGAGAGGAGCAAGAGGCGCTTCGCTACTACCCTGGCAAATTTGAAACAAAGTCACACTCTTTGAGCATAATGCAGGATCATGCACATGCAGCATCATGGGAGGGCTGCTGAGGGAGAATGGTAATGCAATCACAGGCCAGCGCCACTGTTGGCTGTTAGCCGCTGTTAGCGGCCAGTCGCTAACAGCCTCATCCCTCTCCTCGCATCACTGCGCCGCTGTTAGCTGTTAGCCACTGTTAGCCGCTGTTAGCCACTGTTAGCCACTGTTAGCGCTGGCCTGTGATTGTATTACCTTTCTCCTTCAGCAGCTCTCTCCACCTGGGAAAGGCAACCCCAGTGCTGACCCTTGTTTTTTTAATTCACCGGTCACGCTGCCTTTTTGATTCCCTTTTCCACTTTCTTGGCGACGAGGATTCCGTCTCCCGTGATGTTGCATAATACATGATCCTGCATTATGCTCAAAGAGTGGGACTTTGTTATGCGACAGTAGTGCCACTGGCCACTAACAGCTGTTAGCGGCGCAGTAATGCGAGGAGAGGGATGAGGTGTGTGAGGTTGAGCCACTTGTCAGTTGTCAAAGGACAAGACGTGATTGGTTTGTTTCAATTTACATCCGCCCCAACAGTCCTACGTTGTAAACACAGCCAGCATGGTGAGGACAGGGTTTGTCAACTCGCGTTGCGTGTGTCTGTGTAGGAGCCTGAATGAATACTCCATGTAGTATCGGATGACATGGTTTCATCAGTGTTATCATAGCTTTTTGGTACATAGCGGCTACAGTTGTTGCAATACGTGTTTGAAACAGTGAGGCGCTAGAGTGCGCCATCTGTTTGAATACAATATATGATTTCAGCGTTAGATGGCAGAAATTCCTACACACTGTGGCTTTAAGAGCACTTTTTCACTCAAATGTTCTGTATATAAAGAAACTACCACACTGTCAATTCTTTCCCAAAATGGTTTCAGAGTGAACTGTTTTTTAAAGCATTCCCAGATTTAGTCATATGGTTCTATCCTTTGCCTGTGGATGTGTTTCAGCAGTTGAAATAAGGATTGCATGGAGGTGAGTGATTTGCTTGCTTTTAATAGCAGGACAAGGAGGAGACACACCCAGGGGGTGCTGGCTCATGATGCAAGTGTAAAAGGAGCTTAAGAAACAGTGAGCTGTGTGTCTCTTTACTGAGTCTGAGTTCAGACATCTCATTCTCTGGTTTACTCTCAGTTCCTTCTCTGGGCATTCATTCAAATCCAATCCTGTGCTGCGTTCTCTCTCATTCTGTCATAATGATAACCTGTTCTGCACACGTGTGCGTCACACACTGTGTGTGTGTGAGAGAGACTCACTCAATTCTATATGCCAGAATAAATAGGAAGGGAGGGAGAAAAATAACATCAGCATAAATCCCACAATGTGGCCGAGCAGAGACGACTGTCTTATCCACCACGTGAAAGCTCTTTATTGAAGATTTGCACATTTTCATGTTCTCCACCAACAGGGTGTTTCAAACTCAGTTAAAGAGTCCCAAAGCTCCTAATTCCTCCATCTTCAGTTTTTTTAGTGTACAGTTCAATAATTTCTATGGACACAATGACCTCACCCTCTCACATGTACAGATTCTTTGCATGATTGTTATATATTTTCTGCATATAAAATTTACCATGGACATGGGTGGCATAGACAGCAGAGAGCTGAACTGACACAGGAAGGCCAGGGTAACATGAATTATAAAGCCGTTACCAATGATGATGCAGTAAAAACTAAAGGAAAGTGAAGCTGAATGTGCTTTAGAAAAAGCCCTTCAAAAGGCCCTTGTTTTACTTTTGTAAATCAAAATGGATCTTGTTTCATTGACTGTTTCACACTATTGCACTGTATATTAATTTTAAAAAGTAACACAGTGACAGCTGCAGTACTAATACTGAAGTAGTAATGTTTCAAGGTTGTCAAATACCACCACTTTGTCATACCCCTCAGCATCTGATAGGGACGCACAGAGCACCCTTTAGCGTCTCTGTGTGACACAGAGCTGAAACACATTGTACAAGCCCATCTCACTTCTAAGTTGTTGAATACCAGCACTTGGTCAGTGACTCCCGGTGTCAGAAACCATCAAAAAAGCTGCCTACAGTGACAGGGGAATACGCGGCAGGACAACAACATAAGTTAAGGGGGCGGAAGTCTGAGTAGAGCTGGTGGGAGGGGTGGTGGACGGGTCCAACAACCACCGACATGCATCTGGGAGGCTGGTGTTCACTTCCCGTATGATAGTAAAACCAAACCCTGTTCTTTTTTCCTAAACCCAACCATGTAATTTTATTGGCATAACCAAACCACATGTGTGTGTTGTCTAAACATAGCCTCTTGCATTTGTTGTTGAAGGAAAAAAAAAATCAATTCTCAGGGTACTGACGTAGTGCATTTATTTTGAAAGAGACAGTATGCAAATTATACATTTCATGTGGAAACGAAGTGTGTTTTGAAAGCTAACAATGCATGTAACAGGCTGAAGTTGACACGGTGTCTCAGAACGTCAACAACCAGCACACCCAGGGTACCTTGCACATCATATCACGACATGGAAAGTATGTGACGAGGTCGGAGCGAGAATGTGTTGCACTGTAACAGGTGATTAATGTTGTGAAACGCATGCGGTTAGGTTTAGACAACAATACTACTTGGTTAGATTTAGAGAAAACATCATGTTTTGGGTTAAATTAAATATGTTTGTTAGGTAAGTCAGTGTGCAATGACTGTAGGCTACATAAATTACATTTTGTTACGTTAAAATTTTTTGTTTCATACAGGACAAAAGTACTTAAGTTGCGTAAAGATAGGTGAAAACAGTACTGACTTTTGGTTTCACATGGGATACGAACAGTGGTAGTGGTCTCCTGAGTGAAAGTCCAATTTTGGTTGAACCACCCAACACCCCTCCCTCCCACTCTATGCAGATCTTCTCGCTCTGTGTAGTCCATCAGTTGCTCTCAATGCTAAATATTGTCATGGATGGGTATTGCGCTGGAGTTAGTTAAAAACCCAATGCGTCTCAAAAAGATGCTAAAAGGTGCCTTTGATGTTGATATCACACACCAACGGGTGTGACAAAGTCACAGTACTTGACAACCTAGGGATGAAAATGGGCTGATTGTTGACAGTACCAAGTTCAAGGTTACAGTGCCTGCAGGGCAAAAAGTCAGTGTGTGAGTTTGGGTATGCTGAAGGGTGACTGGTTGAGAGTGAATACCTGTGTAAGTAAGTTCATAAAGATGCGGTACTACAGTACACTGTACTACTTCAGATTGCCTTTGGTATGAATGTTGGAGCAAATGTGGTATTGATTTTAGTCTGTAGTGCTCCCCAGGTGTTCTGGCTTGACAAGTTAGCAACACATGATGGAAGAAAGCTTCAGTGCTGGTTGAAATCTGGTGGTATATGTTATCTTGCTGACCACTTCACTGCTGTTTTGCAAAGTTAACAGTTTTTTTTTTGTTGGTTTTTTCAAACAGGCTGTACAATTTTCTTCAGGAAGCTAAAATACATTTGCATGTCTGTCTTGTCTGCTTGTTTGTGAGATGCAGTTTCAGTAATGTATGTTTGCTAGAGTGTCATCTGTGGCAGAGATGACAATGACACAATTTCGAACCTGCATTTCATGACACTGATACTTTTTTTGTTTTTGCGAGTACTGTAGTTTACTGTATCGCCTCAAACATTTATTGTTAACTGTTGCGAAACCCAAAGTAATTCTGTTTTTTCTTTTAGTATATCAGTGCACTTAAATCTGCATGACCTATGCTGAATGCAATTAATGAAGAATTGTTGCACCCTTTATTGATACACATGCTGCCTGATTGAAAGGGTTGCATATTATATTTATACAGTACTTCCCGCACTGTGGACTGTGAAGCTCAATTTAGGTATCTTTGCATCTGTGCATGTATGTCCTAAAACCCTTGTACTTTGATACTGTTTGCCACAAGATCCGAGTTATTTTTCAAAAGCATGACTTTAACCATCAGGAAGTTCTCTCACTTCCTTGCACTCCATAAGGTGAACAGGGTCAACACTGGCTTTTCCTCAGCTCTAATTAATTTCTTCTTCTTGTCCTTCATTGCTGGCCCTTTGTGACTCTCTGCATCTTCACAGACTCTTCATTACTAATTGCACCACCTCTCCCTCTCCACCTTACAATTCTGTATAGGTCCATGTTACAATGAGAGAAAATCCCAGTCCAGTCGCCAGAGGAAAATGTTGGCATTGTACGTTTCTGCAAACCACAAATTACATTTGTATGTTTCATGCATATCATATCATATACTTGTTTCTAAAGTGATGTAGTATATGAGGTGACTTAATCATCGGGAGGTGAGGGGGTGGTGGATGGTGTAACACCTAGGCGAGACGCCTGGCAAGCTGCTAACACTGTCATGGCTGTGTTTCCAGCGGCTTGTTAGCCCCCAAACATGGGTGTTTTTCAGGCAACCATCACTGTTTTTCCAGCGAGGATAGTGCCACCAAAACCATGTATTTTAATCTAAAAACATATTTTTTCCTAACCATAACCAAGTGGTTTTTGTGCCTAAACCTGACGACACATTCACCACAGCATTGTCCAAACGTAATGAAATGTAAAGTTTGAAGGTACTTGCCATTTAATACTGCACAAATGTAACATATCCATGGTTTGCTAAACTACATCTATAATTACAATAAACTGTTAAATTTTTTTAATTAAATTAACAATTTCTTATTTTCTTTGGTATTTTTTGTGATATATAGATATGCAATGATGACTGCTGAGTAATATGTATGTTGAAGTAGCCTATGTGATGAAACGATAGCATGCTAGGGCCTGTCATAATGGCATGCACTGAGACCCATCATAATTACCTTACACTTCTGTGCAATGCCAACATTTTTCTGGGGATTTGGTTGGAAAATCTAACATTGGCTAATGGCTCTCTCTGTTTCTTCAACCCAGTCTCACTGCGAAGTCATCGAAATGTGACGCTTGGGCAGTGACTTGTGGCGCCAAACAACATGTTTTTGTTGCCTCAGCCCTACCACATGCATTTGTTGTTGAAGGGAAAAAAAAACATCAATTTGTCCCGACGGTAAAGTTGTATCAACATATTGTGTTTATTTTTAAAGAGACTATGTAAATGGTAAATTTCCTGTGAAATTTCCTGTGAAAACGGAAGTATAATTTGAAAGAAGACAATGCATGTAACAGGCACACAGAGTCCCAGATTGTCAACAGCCGATGCACCCCGTGTACTTTGCACTTTGTACTGTATGTGGACATGGAAAAACCATGACCAAACATCGGCTTGTGACAAGGTCGGAGTGACAATGTGTGACTTTCTTTTGTTTAGAATTTTGCACAATACGTTACCATCTTAATATGAAGAAAACCCACATCAATCTTAGCAAAGATAAAGCCAAATAAAGAGGTACTTTTGTTTCTGTTCCCCTCTAGCACTGCAGACTGCAGACCATTGAGACTGAATAATGAGAACATTGCATTATGGGGGCCTGGCCCTCTAGACCAGTCAAGACAACAAAAGTGCTTGCGGTCTGATTCCTTAATGGAATCAACAGACGTACGCGAACACACATGGAAGTACACAGAAGCACACACACACACACACACGTGTCCATGCACACACATACACAGTTCTATAAACAAATAAACTTATCACCACAACACTGACTGTAGTGCCAGAATCTGTCAGCACTACAAAACATCAAATAACTGCATGAATGCACTTCACTGCACATGCAACCAGCCACCCACTTTCCAAAAAACCACAGAAAACCCAAAATTCAACAATAGGTCTAATGGCCTCCTGAGTGTACGCTAAAAATAGCAACTTTTCAATTTATCTCTCCATCTCTTTCCACCTCTATTCCTCTCTCTCCCTTGCAGTGAGAATAGTCTTTTCCCCTCATGTGCACAAACACACACAAACACAGCAGTGTGTGTATTCGGCTCTGTTGGCTATAACATCCTTATTTGCTGGTGAGCATACTGATACTACTATAGAAATCAGTCTAATAATATGTTGCCTTTGACAACCACTTCTCCACCTTTATCTTGGATTTTCACACATCCCTACTGATGGTGTCTTAATGGCTTCCTTACCTTTCCTGGCTCCTTGCTGCCTTCCCCTACCATCCAACAGGAGAAATATGTGCATGTTTTCACTGTACTGACTCTGCTTGTCTTGCTCAAGCTTGTCGCATGCATGCACGCACAAACACACACGAATACACACTGAGGTGCTTTGAAGTGGAAAAGGCCTCAAGCTCTGTACCTTCCCTACATCATTCACCCTCCACAACCCAAACAACACAGGACAGACACGCACAGCGAAAACACACAAAGAGAGAGAAGAGGATAAAAAGGTGTTCTCTGCTCTAATGAGGCTGGTCTAAACTATTTACTCCCATATTGCACAATTAAGTGTTGTGCTGTCCATCACACATCCTTTATTGTGTTTTTCCTTCCACTGTTAAACCCATCTTCCTTCTCAGCTTATCTCTTTACTCTGTGGCGGTGCTGAAAGCTAGACAAGGCTGAGTAAGCGGAGCAGAATGTCTAAAAAACTTGAGATGGCACCAGTGCAGCAAAGAGAGCCCCAGGCCTCTCCAGCCATCCTAACAGGACGCACTGTAAATCAGTGGCCAAGATCCTATCTAGTGCACTTAGCAGGAGACCCACTTATGGCTCTTGCTGAAAGATGAAAGCTGAAGTACAAAGTACATGTCAAACATGTAAAATTTAAATCAAAGTAAAGAGAAGTTTGGCATAGAATACCAGTGCACAAGATAAAAAGGAGGTGTACTGGGTGAAAGAAAAAAGTACAGTTATGAATATTGTGCTTACTTGATTTTAGGATTAAGACAGGGCTGACAACTCTGAATGCAAGTAAAGAGTTTCATCCCAAGCTAAGATACCCAAACTACCAGCATGATAAATAATCACATTGATGTTGGTCTTGAAATCAGTAATCATTTAAAGCAACAGGATTAAGTTTCACCAGCTGTTTGTAAATCCAAGTCCTTCTTTAGTGCTTAGTTAGCTCATAGCCAGTTTCAAAGTAGTGATTTACCAAACTGTTCTGCACCATTCAAATGTAAGGAATGTCTTTAGACCATAGTCATGTGTAAATCTGCTGCTAGGAAACATCTGTAGCTCTGCCCAATCAAAAGCAACTAACATTTTACTGTAAGACTGTTAGCCTAATTTTGGAAGTTGCTATAGCATCACTGTGACACAACTTCCAAAGTTAGGCTAATAGCCTTAGAAGCCGACCACCCTTGACAAATGTTTTATTTATATATGCATACATGAATAAACATGTTTCAGGGTAACTAGTAGGCTATTCATAAAGTTCATAGTGAGAAGGAAATATCTGATTAAAAATTCTGTATGCAGCATTACAGTTTTTCTCAATTGTTTACATGCAATTTTAAAAACAGGGCTCCTTTTTTCAAAATATTCACACAATTATCCAAACACCACACTCAGTTTGCATAACTCCTAGATTGTTTGCAAAATAACACACTTCAGTCAAAACATATACACATATTTATAAAAATGCTGTTTTGTTTTCATCTCACTAACACAGTCTTCAAATGATCAGACACTATTGCAGTCAGTTACACACTACAGTGATCAATACAAAATACATTTGTAAAAACCCCTATTTTAGGAAATAGCTGGTCTAGTGCTAGACTTTTTTGCCAGACATTTTTATGTAAGGGATAATTTAGATGACAGAAAGATATTGTCAAACCCACAACATTCTTCATGATTACTTTGAGGTATACAGAGAAAGTACACAAATACAACAAACAAACACAACACTGATTGCAGACTGCTGCAGACTGAAAATATTTATTTCTTACCATACTCAGTTACAGTAACAGATCAACAATGAAAATCAGAACAAAATAGTAGTTTAGTAGTTTTTCTTACTACTGTAAAGTGTAGACAAATAAAAATTCCTCTATTGGGTTTAGGAATGGGGAGTATGGTGGAAGGTATAAGACTGTAAATTCAGGGTGCTCATGGAACCAATTGTGGACCAGAGCAGATCGATGGAAAGATGCATTGTCCCAAACGACAATGTACTGCATGTGGTCCACTTGGTTTACAGTAAGCACCTGTGTGCTTCCACACCAGGTGGATGTGATTATCCAATTCGTTCATTAGTGTGGTCGTTGGCAAGCAGGGGCTTTGTAATGAGAAGGAAGTAACCTCACAATCCTTATCTGTGTCTAAGGTGTAATAATGCGTGTAGAGTTTTGCAAATCACTGTGTGTAATGTTTTGCAAAAAGTGTGAAGCTGAGTCTGTGCTTATTGTTGTGCAACTATGGACAGGTGTTTTGCTTGTAAAGAGCTGTTAATTGTGTGAAAATTTGCATTTTAGTGCGTAAACAACTGTAAAAAACTGTAATTGTGTGAAAATTTTCATTTTAGTGCGTAAACAACTGTAAAAAACTGTAATTGTGTGAAAATTTTCATTTTAGTGCGTAAACAACTGTAAAAAACTGTAATACAGCAGAAAATCATTATTTGCTATAAAAAAGATACAGTGGAAAAATGGTGCCTGAGCAGAGAATGAAGTCAGGCTCCCTCTGTACGTGTTGTGATCTGATCTTCTCTGTGGTTTGTTGTGGTAGACGGTCCAGCGGCACATGCATGTTTGGGTGGCTGTGGCAGAGGTAGCGCGGGTCATCCACCAATTGGAAGATCAATGGTTGGATCCCCGGCATGTGTGTGTGAATGTGACTCGTAGTGTAAAAAGTGCTATGAGTGGTCAGATGACTAGAAAGGTGCTCTACAAATGCAGGTCCATTTGCCATGTTTGTGCATGCTGTTACCACGCTAGCAAAGGCCTATGCTTGTGGTGCTCAAAGTAGGTAGAGTCTGCACATCATTTAAAAGGCGTCTAAGCCGACGCATAGGCCAGATAGCCCACTCAATCGATGCAGCGAAAGTGGCATGTACGCCTAACTCCACCACATGGCTGACACAAACACAACAGTCATCAGGGGTGGGGCAGCTCTGCTGTTGGTCCCTCTTGTATTTGACAATATTCTTCTTCTCCTTCTGAGGAAATCTAACTTCCCATGCACGAAAGCAAACCAGACTTGGCACATAATTCCTGTCCCATGCTAAACTTCCTCAATGGGGATTAGGGGCCAACAGTCCTGATGGTGGCGCTACAGCGACTTTTTAAATTTAAAAAAACTTTGAAAATTCATAACAAATCACACTTGTACACTCTAACCTAGAATAAATTTTTAAGTCCATTACTCCCTTTTTAATCAAAAACTGTAAAACTAATTAATCTTATCTCCAACCACATTTTTTGCTCCATTCACACCAAACTATACAGTATCTCCAGACTGTCCTACACAAACACATTACACAGGTTTTGGAATGATAAAAACTTGAGCCCACATTGCATCAAAATGCCTCACTGTAAAGAGTACTGTAAACAGCTATTGCAAATTTTCGCTAAATAAAACTCCAATGTCCAAAGCTGAATTTTTGACAACATTTTGAATTCTGCACTCATGTAGCCTATAGCAGTCAATGGTTAAAGAGCAGCTTTAAGCTTTTTTGTATTATTTTTTTTTTAATGGAACAATCAAACATTGACATTCCAAGACATTCCAGGTATTTTCTTTGTTGTCTAGATGAAGTATGCAAATTCTCAGAATTTTGTCTTGATAACTGAGTTTCTGACATTAGATTGAAATCTGCCTGCACCTTGGTGGTTGGCTGTATCATATTGTGAAGTCACCTCTAAATTCTACAGTGGTGAGGTGAGGAACTGAAAAGAGTTGCTGGGGAGAGGGACATCTTGGGGTGCTTTGTTTGGCTTACTGCCCCCAGGACCTTGCCCCCCGGGTAAATGGATGAAAATAGATGGCTGGAGTGGTGAGGTAGCTCAACTTAATAACTGATTCCAATTGAGCCATTGATCCCGAAAGGCTGCGAGTTCAAGTCCCAAGTAGTACAGATTAAACATGTTTTTGCCTCCTCAGACATTGTGCCATGTGGGTTACAAACACACGATTTCAAAGACATTTAAACGATTATGATATTTTTTGCCTGGAAAGTTCTACTGATTGATCCTCATGGATTTATCTGTCTTCCTCATCTTCTTCCTTTTCCTCATCCCCCCTTCTTTTTTATTCTTCTCCCTCTCTTTCTGAACACTTCTCCATATGTATGTTTAGCTTAGCTATTAGGCTTTATGCACAATTTTCATTCGACAGGGGTAGTCCCAGCACAGATAGCTCAACTGGATCACAATTAGCAATTGCTCTTCTTCTTGCTCTTCAAAATACCCGGCCCCAATTCATTTCTGCACAGCAGCTATAATTCATTATTGCAATTAAAGTCTTAGCCGTGAATAGTGGAGTACAATGCAGTATGCTATTAAAAATGTATGAGAGCAGCCAGCAGGTGGTTGCTTGTATCATTTTTTTTTTCTCTGTGGCATAGTTATCTTGTCAGCAATTAATGACACAATTAACCTTGATCACTCTGACAGATCCACGCTTAGATTAATGATGATGCCTCCTGACGCACCTCCCTTGCTGCTCTTCATCACCACTTGTCGGATTGCACCCTGGCTGCAGAAAAAGGAGGGCTACCTGTGCATTCCACTGGCTAGCTCATCGCTGCTGTAACTGCGCTCATACAGCATGTTACTGCTGATACGGGGATGTCATCATCAAGTGTAGCACCCACCCTCCCGTTGCCCCCTGGTTAACATGGTTACCTCTGTTAGGGGTAGGGGGGTTAGCACCGTTAGCTGCTAGTCACCAGCTTAGCTACCTCCATGTTAAGAACCATGACCAAACAATTCATATACTCATATACTTTAGACTCATATACGTATACAGCCTTTGAAGCAGCGTAACGTTTGATGACATATTATATTTCACTACAAATCTATCAGTTAGCACTGGTAAACATTTAGTAAAAATTCATTTCTATGTAAAAACTAGTTTGTGTGGTGCAAGCCATCAAAAGATCATTAAAAAGATCACTTTTGAGCTGTAGGCAGGCTAACCTTTCCACCTCCTGAAAAAAAGGCTATTCCAGAGGAACAATTTACATGAACTGTGTGTGTTCACTATACCATCTAAAGCAAAAATATAGGACTCATTACATGAGACTTTATCAACACAAGAAAATGTTTTAATGGGCCTGTATTTCGAACAGGGTTTATGACCCCTGCACGTCTGGAAACATGGTTGTGATATAAGCCTAATTGACAACAAATATACAGAGAGAAAGGTGAGCAGGTTGCCCTGTCTGCAGCCTGTCACTGCTTCTCTAGTCATTTAGTTGAACATCTTTGTATAGCCTACAGTACTGGTAAATTCCTATGTGAGAGAATGCAAAAACAAACACTCAGTGACACGCAGACTATCTGGGACACAGCACAAAAACAGGAAGTGACAGGCACATACATACATCCAGAGCACACATAATGCTTTTGTGCGCCACCGCTATTTCTAATGCCTGAGCCTCAAGGTTAAAACACAGTTGTGAATGCACACAGAACCTTCAGTTCACCGCCAACCACCTCACTCTCTTTCATCTTTCCTTTCCACTCTCATTACCCTGTCCCTCCCTCTCAAGTATCCATCTATCTGTCTGTCTGTCTCCTTCGTTCTGTTCAGAATAGGTTAATTATCCTCTCATTGCTAGTGGGGGTATTTATAGACCTCTGTTTGCATTAACACAATCACCAAGCTCTCTCTCTCTCTCTCACACACACACACACACACACACCCACACACACACTTTGTTTCACTGTATACATCTCAAACAGTTCCAATCACCTTAAATAGCACAGCACATGGCCAATCACTTTTCCTCACTAGCATTTGGTCCTGACACCCTATTTGCATAATCCAAATCCTGCTCTATAGCTGGACCTGAGGTGAGTCACATGGGTCCACCTGAGCCGATGGGTTCACACGCTTAAGTGTGACAGACAGGGAAAGTGAGAGATAGAAAAGGTCTGTTACAAGCTATATGTAAAACATAAAACAAGTATATGAAAAAAAAGATATCACCTGCCCTTATCTTTTATCTTACCTGTTTCTCATAATTTATGTGTGTGTGTGTGTGTGTGTGTGCATATGTGCATAGATGCTTGATTTTGTGTATCTGTATGTTTCTCTCTCTCTCTCTGTGTGTGTGTGTGTGTGTGTGTGTGTGTGTGTGTGTGTAGGCCTATGTGTGTGTGCATAAGTGAGTGCAAGTGCAAGCATGTACAAATCACTGCTGCTAGTGTGAGCCCATTTATTGTAATCTGTGGTTAGAGGCAAGATATCTCTCTGACAAACACTCTATTGCATTAGACGTAAACAGACTTTTTCCATATTGAACTCTACTCATTTCTGTGACATTCATTCATGAATAACAAGTAATGCTTTCACAGTCTTTCATCTGTAATCTACAGCCGATAAGTATGTTTTATTATGAGCTAAAAACATAACTTAATGTGTTCAAGGGTCTCACAACTGCAAAAATGTGTATTTTTCTGCACATATACTGAAAGAGTGATGTCTAATGAATGAACCTGTGTGACAGTGGAAAGCATGATTGCTAGGGTCATAGGGGCTTAGCCCTGAAATAGCTGAATGAGGTAGGGTCAGGCATCTATTGACAACTATTGTAATAAAAATAAATGTTATATAAATCAAGTCTTTTTCTTCCTCTTCTCCTTATCATTATTATCATTATCATTACTTCAAACACATAACTGTTAAAAAACAGCCCTTGCTTCTTGTAACATAGCGTGTATGAAATGAATCAAACATAGAGCTGTGACATATGGAGAAAATCAAATATCACGATATGTTTGGCAAATACCTTGTTATCTACATTGTGACAATACTGTAGGGTTGTCTATTGGTGCTTTACACAATGAGGGGTCATGGGTATCTGAGCTGACATTGGACGAGAGGTGGGGTACACCCTGCACAGGTCACCAGACTATCACAGGGTTGGCACATAGAGACAGACAACCATTCATGCTCACACTCACACCTACAGGCAATTTAGAGTCACCAGCTCACATAACCTGCATGTCTTTGGACTGTGGGAGGAAGTCGGAGTCCTCTTGCTGTGAGGCGACAATGCTAACCACTGCACCACTGTGCAGCCCAAAATGCATATCCAAAATCTAAGACAATATCCAGTCTCATATCATGATATCAATACTATTATACAATGTATTGCCCTGCCCTAATAAAAGCAAAGTTATATTTTAAACAATTTATAAGAGGCTCCTCCAATGGACTCCTCCTAGTCTGTAATGTATTGACATTTTATTTCACTTTGGTCAAATATTTCAGGATGTGTGCCTTATGGAACTATAAATTCAATAACAAAACTCTTCTTTAAAAAGCTACCAACGTGAACTTTCCATATAGGTACAATTATCACCTGCCAGATTTTATGGCAAACATAGCAAAATGCTTGATCCAGTTTTGAACATATACTCCAGTCACTCTGTATTTGAATAAGAGCAACACTGTAAAATATTTGTCTGTTCTTTCATAGTAAATTACTGTCATTTTTACAGTAATTTATTGAAATGACAGCTGTATACTGTGATCTCACAGTAGTTATGCCTGCATATTATTGTGATTTAGCAGTGTGCTCCTGTAAAATTAGCTGCAACCTCACAGTATGTTCCTGTTAATTACTGAATTTAACTGTAATTTCGCAGTTTATGTACATTTGAATTACTGTGATTTAGCAGTATGCTTTTGTAGGATTACTGTATTTCACCGTAATCTCACAGTTAAACTGCTGCTTTGTAAAATTACTTTATTTACTTGCATGATTTTCACAATAAAATTCAGAATTTGGTTGAATATCACAGTAAAGCCTGTGAAGTGATAATAATGGAGGCATTATTTATTATGAAATATTACATATTGTAACTTCCGGAAAATAATTTGCAGTGTACTAAGTGAACTGTTAATTTCAGCTGCTATTGTATAAACACGCTGGTTAATGTAATGAGGCACACCTGCGGGACTCCTTGTTTAGGATTCAGCCCTTCCACTGGTGTGTCGCCACTACCTTGTGGCAGGTGTTCATTCCTCTAAACAAAAAGCACATCCAGGCCTCACTGCTGCGGACGCCCTCCCTAATACCTGCCCGTAATTAGGCCCTTTAACGGGGACTAAGTGGTGCCTCTCGGACAGCTAGGCTATGTGCATTAGTATTTCGCAGAGGCCTATCTCTGCTAAGCAGGGACTGCTATCGCGAAAACACACTCACAGGCAAGGATCATCCCAGTATCGTTAGTGTATTTACTGTTTCAGTGGCGCGGGTGATGGACGTGTGACAAACAGCACAACGGGCCCCGTGACGCGTCGCTTGGACACAAAACGAGGAGCGCATGATCACAAACCAATGAGTGTGGCTACAGGGAGAAAAAGGGGGGTGGGGGTGTAAATGAGATGATGAGGAGGGGGGAAAGCGTTATTAAATGTTAGACAAAAATAACACTTACATCTCTGAATTTATCCCATCTCCCAGCGAGCCACTTATCATCCAAAAAATTGCCGCTGTCGGAGCGAGCGGAGACGTGTCCGAAGGCGACGGCGCACACACACAGCAAGGCGACGCTCAGCATCTGCGGACACACAACAACAGCACGGAGAGAGGACATCGGATCAGACTGGAGGACACCGCAATCCCGCTGAAAACAGAGGCAGTTCAATGCGCATCACATTAGCGATGAACACCGACCGTCAACACTGAACACAGAGATGCGGAGGTGTTTTTTCTCCTACCTTGTCGCATCAGCTGCTATCCAGACTGTATGTGCTCGCTGCCGTTTTCTGTCACTAGTAATAACAGCCCTGTCCTCCCTCTCTCTCGCTCACTCTCTCTCTCTCTCTCTCTCCGCACCGACTCTCTGTGCGCAGCAAAAAACGGGAACGCGCATGGCACCGTGCGCGGCCCCTGCGCTCTGTCCCTCTTTCCTTTTTTTTCTCAGCCTCTCCTCAGTGCGGAGGAAACAGTCATGATGGCTCACTGTGGGCTGTTATCAGGCCACCGCGAAAGTGTCGTCCACTGATTGTTTCTTATGAAAAACACATTGGGCAATCCTATGATAAGGGTTAGACAGATAAATTATTCATATCACGGCAAACAACAGATTTTGTAGGAATGTTTTATTGATGGCATGTAAATAAAACAACAAACAAAACAAACAGAAAACAGCCATACTGTAAGATCACTAAAAATACAAAGATTGAAGTGTGTGCTTTCCAAAAGAAATATTAGATCAGATCTGTGTGTGTGTGTGTGTGTGTGTGTGTGTATGTGTGTATGTGTGTGTGCATGCATGTGTGTCCTTTACTTCTCCCATGTTTCTGCTCTGTTACAGCCATCACATGGGAGCCGCTCAGGCTTGTTTGTACAGTAGTGACTCATGAGAGAGTTCCACTTACATTCCAGGCAGAGGTTAGCTCAGGACTGTAAATTGATGCTACAAGATAACACGGTCTCCATATGAAATGGCCCACTGTGGATGATTTGTGGAGGTGGGTGGAACTGCCCTCTTTCAGTTGTAATCTTCTCTAGGACGTTACAAAAGCCCCAAAACATTCTTCCTCAGAGCGGTTATGTGTGACTGAAGGTGTTTCGAGGGGGGAAATTTGTGGGTGGTGCACTTGTTTTAGCAGGATACCACAGCGACTGCTGCAGTTTTGTCATTACAGCATACAGATAGATGTATAGATGGGATACAAATGAAAGAAAACTAGGATTACCCCCCCACGGTTGTATGCCTTCACCAACCAGTCAGGGCACAGTTTACATCCATGTTATCCCAGACTCAAATGTAGCCACAGCAGCAGACAATGCTTTAAATATGGTTGATGCTACAAACTAAATCTAAATCATGGATGCTTCAGCACAGAAGATCTGTACAGTCAGAACAGTTTCAAGATGGACACCCAAGATTAGTGTCCCCAATTCAGTATCTGACCAAATGTCTCTCCTTCTGTTAGTTATGGTGTTGAATAATGGCTAGAAAACATTATGATGTAACACTGAAGTTGACCTTTGACCTTTTGGATGTAAAATCTCATCACTTCTATTTGACACTTGTGTGAAATTTTGTCATAATTGGCATGTGAATTCTTAAGTTATGGCCTAAAACATGTCTTGTGAGGTCACAGTGACCTTGACCTTTGACTACCAAAATCTAATCAGTTCATCCTTATAATATATAATATCAAAAAGCACTCTTTAAAACAGCGTTACAAAGGCAGCAAAATAAAACAGACACCATAACAACAGGTTTTAAAAGAATACAGGTCAAATACAATGTGGTGTATAAAAACTGGGGAAATAAAAGACAGAAATTAGAAGTCTGTTAAACTCAGGAAAGGCTCTCCAACAAAAGTATGTTTTAAGAAGAGACTTAAAAGAGATCAGTGTCTCAGCCGACCTGATTTCCTCGAGCAGATCGTTCCAGAGCCTCAGGGCCCTGACTGCAAACTCTTTGTCCTCTTTAGTTTTCAGCTGGGGCTCTAGAACAGACAAATGACCTCTGGCTGAGGATCTCAAAGTATGTGCCAACGCTTACAGTACTAAGAGGTCAGAGATATATTAGAGAGAGAGGCAATGAAGAGCCTTTAGAGTAATCAGTAAAATCTTAAAATGTATTCTAAAACATACCAGAAGCCAGTGTAAAGATGCTTAAACAGGGGTGATGATATCACATTGTTGTTGACTCCAAGTGCAAAAATATTTGTGCAAAATATAAAGAAATTCCCTCAAGGTGTTCTGTAGATATGGTAGTCTATATATATGGCATATGGAGAAATCTGGACCCTGTGGCTGGACCAGTTGGGAATCACTGGCCTATATATTCTATAAGTCTCTGGAGTGAATATTATTCTTCCGAAAGATATTCCCTTATCTGGTGTTAAAGTGGCATTTAAACCCTTTAAAGTCTACACTAAGAAAAAAATAGATGGAAAAAAAAGAACTCTGTATTTTTTGTACTTATATTGTACTAAAAAAAAAAACAGACCCCAGAGATTTGAAAATATAGGCCTCGATTAAACAATTGAGAAGTCTCTTCATGGTAATTGTAAAACAGAAGAAAAAAAAATTAAAAACCTATTGCTAATGGTAATATGTTAGCATACCAGCATATATCAAATTGTTACCATGGAATTAGTAGTATTACCAGTACTAGCATTATTTCCACATATTAATTCTAGATATTTACCATTACAATATTTTGAAAACTTCTCAGAAAAAAATCATACTGATACAATTTTTGTCATTGAATATATAATGGAATAACATTATATAGCCTATATGGTATTAACAAAGATGAATATCTTTTTTTTTTTACTTGATAAAAATTGATTGATTAAAAATTGTAAATTAATTATCTTAGCATCACTACCTTTACCATAAAAGGCCATTGTAATTGTTTGGTTGAGCATGGCATTAGACAGTACAAAATCATACTTCTAAAATTATTTCAGCATATCTATATATATATATATATGTTGGATAACATCAAATGTACCATTTAACAACAAATGAATGATCAGAAATGGGTTTATTTTGTGGCATATAGTCAGTTTCAATACATTAGCTTAGCTTTATCACAAAAAGACGAGACTTTTTTTTTTAAAAAAAAAAACCAACTTATTTTGTGTTTATGTATTTATTTGTTTATTTATGTTGTATGACATTAGATAAATCTCTTTGAGACCTCTTACACTATAACATGGAGAAAAAAATATCTGTACCTTTGAAAATCCCACCACACAGAGCCCTCACGTCTGGAGTGGATTTTTTTGTTACGAACTTCCTGTAGGATGCAACATGCAAAGGCATTTACAGACACAGCAACATCTGGTGGATTTTTAGCATAACATACCTAAACCAGAAGGCAGAGATAACTCAGTCAGGTGGAATTAAGCTCAACACATTTTTCTTTCAGATACAGTGACTTTAAATGTGCTCTACCAAATGGCTGAGCAGAGCGTTAACATGTCAGGTCAGTATCTCCCATACAGTTTTAACTATGTTGAAATCTGCTGACTGTAAAGGCCATAGCATATGATTCACACTGTTTTCATACTTATGTAACCATACAGTGACCCCTCGTGCCCTGTATGTATACATCTGCATTCACTGAAATGGCTCTCCACTCATTCAGGATTTCTTTGATTTGTTAACCAATCTGTAGCTGAACAAGATAAAGAAATGGACTGAATGCAGTGGAAATAAAAGAGCAAGAACATTGCAAACATGGAGAGGGTGGGCAAGTTAGAGAATATTAATATTATTTCCAGGCTCTTCACAGAGAAGCCTGATGGTCAGGAGGGTCACGGCATCATTATGCACAGTTGCTGTAGAAACCAACCTTGACCTCAGCTTCACATCTTCATCTTCATAAGAGGCTGTGGAAAGAAAGTATGTGTGTGTGTGTGTGTGTGTGTGGGCATGTAGAAAGGATGACAGGGTGCAGCTATTTGAAAGTCAAATTAGAGCTAAGAAGCATGCATGACTGCATCACAGAGACACACGAGGATGTATCATGGGGCGAGCGCAACTGAGATGCTAAATGGTCAACTGCATAAGCACACACAGGTACAGACAAGTAAAAAAATGTTTGATGTGAGCTCTGTGTTCACTCCAACAGGAAGTGCGTGACATGTAAACAGGAAACTGGTGGTGAAGGCACCATTGTGGTTGGAGGCTTCAGTCTTCTTTGAAGCATTCTTTGTCCTCTCAGATCAGCACAAGGTGATCTAATTTTGGTATGACAAGATAGTTGTGAAGATGGCAGTGTTTTGGACTATGGATGACGCAGTCATTCTTTTATGGCTTACTGTTAGCTTGTGCTTTATGACATTTGTGCAGATGGAAGCAGTAAAAGAGGTGTTCTGTGTATGTGTGCGTGTGCGTGTGTGCGTGTGTGTGTGTGTGTGTGTGTGTGTCTTTCAGCCCAGGGGTTCATACATTATTCAGTCTCAGACATTAAAGATGTAGATGTGGTCAGAGACATATGCAGGAGAAACACACAGAGTACTCACACACACACAAATCCACGCAAGCATGCCCACACACACACGGACTTCTGATGCTTAACGAAACTCTTTATAGATTTTTCATTCCACTGTAATTTGATTTTTCTTTTTTTTTCTCCTGTGAGTAAATTCTTGATCACACATTGTTGACTCAATCTCTACGCAAGCAGAGAGAAAAGATGAGAAAGGAAGGAGTTGAAGAAAAATTAGGACAAAAAGTGTGTATGCCTGTGTGTGTGTGTGTGTGTGTGTGTGTGTGTGTATTTGGATGGGAGAGGCATGAAACGTGTCTCAAGGAGCTGAGATTTCACAGCCCAGTGACTCTGTCACTGTGCACCTGCTCACTGAGACAGTGGGAGGGAGGGAATGAGAGGGAATGAGAGGAAAGAGGGAGGTGAGGTGAGGGGGTTTGGGGTAAAAGGGAGTTGAAAACCCATAAAGACAGAATCAGGGTGGGTGTTCCAAAGGAATTTATTTGGCAGAATTGATAAAAACTGCACAGAATAGCCCACCATGCAATACCCTATCTTTGCAGTTTACTATGAATATGCCACTTTGTACTTTACCATACAATAGCACATTAGACCACATAGGCCAATCCATTCTTTATTTGTCACATGGAATTGCTGCTTCATAACTGCTGCTTTATAATTGTCCATGTTGCCAGATGGTTCTGGTAATCCATGGTTCCTGTCAGTGGAATGATTTAACTGTCCACACATCCCGACCTCAACAAGACGGCCGCATGGTCGTTCTTCCTGAACATGAAGCTTTGCAACTGCTTATCAACAGTGTTTAGCAGTGATCCACAGCAGGAACAGGACAGCGCCTCACATTCCCACTGTCATAACCGTCCTTATTCACAGAAAGCATGCACCTCCTCTCCTTCTCTCACCAGAGTCCTCTGCTCTGTCAGATCGCCATATAGAAAAAGAGACTCTTGGATAAATCATGCCGTCCAGAATTTAGCCAACCTATAGTTAATCAAAGGATATTACAGTTCCTGAGAAACCTCATTCAAACGTCAGCTCAATTAGGACAAGTGTGCTTCTATTGAGAATTTTGATATCATTCATATTTTTCAAAATATTCAACTTTTTTTTAGGATTTTTTTTCCCCATTCAAATGAATGGATGGAATCTTCAAACTTCGCATAAATTCATGCTTTTTCATGTATTTTCAAAGCCTATCTCCTCATTCATACATTCACATAGATACTCCACTCAAACTTTAAAATGTTCCTCATCTTTCGAACATTCTTACTTCCATTCAACTTTCAAATCCCATTCAAATTTTTATGAAATATCAACACTTGTTTAAAGCATGGTAAAAATGACCTTCTAAGGTTTTATAATGGGTCTCTATGGGTGTAATGTTTCAGAACTAGAGTGGGGGACTCAACTGTCAGAGTGCAAAGAGCTTCTGAAACATATCTCTTTAACTCGCTGTCACACCCAAAATTTTCACTCTACATACATCATTTTTGGTAAAAAAATGGAGAAAAACGTGTCCTCTTTCAATAAGTGTTACTTTGGACACAATGAGATTTACGCATTTGGCACAGTGAGCCTTAAAGTGAGAGAAACTCCACAGACTGACACATTAAACTCCATGTCAGGTGAGACCAGAAATTTCTGAAAGACAGCAGATCATGCCAGTTTTCTAACCTGCAACCATGCTTACCTTTTTGACACTACAGACACAAATTTCACACTGCTTATACAACAGGTTGTCCTCTTTCTCAGGGTATACAAATTCTAATGATCTGGGTTATCGTTTTTAGAGGAAATGTCAGCAGTTTGAGAGATGCACCTCTCCTAAATCTCTATGAGACTAACTGCCACAGCCAGGAGTCACTGAGCAGTTAACATTTCCATGGCAACCACTCTGACACACAAACACACAGTGCGTGTATAGAGAGGACAAAAGCAGAATCTCCATTCTAAACACCATGTGCCCATTATATATCAGTGTTTTCCATCTATCATATACTACTACAGCCGTACTGTACTTGTAGTACATGTTATATGTATCAATTCATACAAATTAAACCCCTTAGCACTTTTCCAACTACTTCACTTTCTTACACATTTCAGTCATTGCAGTGTAACGTTAGCTTTTTCACAATGCTTAAAATATTCAACATTATGAGTGTCATTAAACTTTTCACTGACAATCATACTAATTCAACGGCTTTCAACTTTTTCAACTATTTCTATCACTTAACCTTAGTCTTAGACATTAAAACCAGCATTGCAGCGTAGAGTAAGCTTTTCAGAAAACCTTCAAATATTCCACATCATTCATACATGCATGGTTTTATTCATTTCAAGCGAGCATTGCAGCGTAGCGTCAGCTATTCAGCTTAAGCATTCGGATCCACAATTTCTTCTGGAATTGCATTCTCTAGTTCCTACCTGACATTGCTTTTCAGGGGACAGGTGTTTGTGTAACAGACCCAGGTTAAAATGTGCTGCAGCTGAGTTACATTGAGGCTGGATGTACGCTGTTTTGCCATACGTTGGTGTGAATTAAAGAAGATGAAACTAGACGAACTGTAGCTCGCTTATTACCTGCAAGCCAAAAGGACTGGAGAATGCTACCAAACAAGAAATGACAAAACCAAACCAAACCACCATGGTTAGGAAAATACAATGTTTTGGCTTAAAATACTCGGTTTGGTGGCACAATCCCAGAAAGACTCGCAGTTGGAAACTGTTGGAAACACAGAGATGGGTCACTAAAATACCCACATTTGTGGGCTGAAAAGCTATAGGAAACACAGTGAAAGGTCACCAACAAACAACTGGTTTTGTTGTTTGTTGGTCTCAAACAGTCAGCGGTGGTCTGGATGGATGGATGGATGGATAGATACTCCACAAGACATTAAATGTAGTTTGATTAAACTGGGTTTGGGTGCAAAGACCACACCTCGAACACATCCCACTTCCACCCAAAAGTACTTGAGTACACTTGGTCCATTCTCTCTCTCTTCAACGCATTTCTTACATCCCACTCGCCCAATCCCTTTTTGCCACTTACATCTTTTTCTCTCCTCCTTTCTGCATAAAGAAACCAGCAGGGGCTCGATCTGAGGCAGAGTTTACGAAGAGACAACTCCCGGGTTCCCTCCTGCGTTCTTGCCTTCAACCAACACAGCCATCATCACACTCACCCAGCCTTCATCCCTTCATCCCTCAACCCTCAATCTTTCATCCCTCCACCCCTCAATGCCCATCCCTTCATTCCTTGACCCTCATCCTTTCATCCCTAACCCTTCATCCATTAATTCCTCAACCCTCATCCCTCAACCTTTCAACCCTCATTCCTTCATCCCACATCCATTCAACCCTCATCACTTCATCTCTTGTCCATTTCACCCTCGACCCGGACCCATTCATCCCTCACCCTTCACCCCCTCATCCCTCAACCCTCATTCTTTCATCCTTCATCTCCAACGCTCGTCCCCTCATTCCTTGACCTTCATCCCTTCATCCCTCGGTCCTTATTCCTTCATCCTCATCCCTTCATCCTTTCCTCCAAACCCTTCATCCATTATATGCAATAACTATTCTAAATCTGTATCTTTATCTTATTTCTTAGTGAATTTAAATCTGACTCAGGTAAAAGTGTTTTCCTTGTGAACATACAGGTTCCAAAACAACTGTCTTTGATAACAAGCTGCCATCTTCATGATCTTATTTCAGTTTAATCATTTAATGTTTGCACATATGTACATGGATATAACAGGTTTTTTGGTTTTCACAAACGTATGTTAATAAAGGGAAATTTTCAAATTTAGGAGTACAAAATAAATGCACAGCTGAGATACTGAGGCTTCCGGTGGGCACCATATTTTGACTCAGTTTTTATGGGTTCGGAAATACATCAAGACATATTGTAGTTGTGCTTGCAGATTTGCATATCATAGAAGACTTTACTACAGGCCTTGTTGGAGGTCTGCACTCTCCTTCCAGATACACCTATTCTTTTCCTACTTTGGCATGTCAAAATGTTGTCCGTGAAAAAGGTCTTTTAAGCCATCATTTGTGTTACTTACACCTGTGCTTTTCCTCTTGTGACATGTGAAAATGTCCTCTGTGAAAAAGGACAGTCTGCATGTTGTACCAATGACATTTTCATTTATTGGAACTAAGGGGCCTCATCCATGAAAAACAGACCCAACCAAAAGTACATCTAAGTACATGGACAGGGGTGTCCACACCTACACTTGGCCTTGTAGAATATGCCCCTCTCTCTTGTTTATTGAATACACTTCAATGGTATGAATGTCAATTAAACAGTACTGTGAGTGATTAAATTACAATGCTGGACATAATGGAGTATTATAATAATAATCTCCCTCTCCCTCGCCTCATCTGTCCAGGTACCAAAGAGAGAGAGAGAGACTCAGGTGTGTCTAAATCTTTAATTGGATTTCTTGTAATCTCTGTTCTTCAGTGAAATGAAACAATTGGGTTTTGTTTCACCGCAGCTCTAGTAACTGTTTCATGCCATTTAGGCAAAATGGAAACAACCATGTTTTGTGTGATTTTGGTCAGAGCTTAGTACGTGTGGGTGTGTACACATTATGTAGGCGTATGTGAGTGTTTTGAACATGTTAATGTGTGTGTGTTTGAGAGAAAGAGAGAGATGGTGTGTGGGGGGTGAGTGTGTTATCTTGCAAAGCAGACGTTTTGGAGCAGAGCTGAGACTATAAGGTCAGTGTGTGTGCTGTGTTTTAGCCCCAGGATGAAAAGCTAATAGCAGAGTAATGACAGAGAGGGAAATTGCAAACAGGAGATAAGGCAGACAGAAACAAAATGGCCAACGCTGAGAGGGCTGATTACAGAGCCAGCGAGCGAGCATAAGAGAGGAGAAGAAGCTAAAGAGAGAGAGAGAAATAGATGGAGAGGGAGGTGGGAGACAGAGGAGGATAAGCAGTGTAAATGGATGGCTCTTCTGACCCCTGGACTCTTGTAAGTTAGCTACATTTAAAATATTTCCAGTGAAAAGGTGACCCTGTCTTTCCTGTGACCCGAAAAGCCCAAAAATCACTTTTATGATGATGTAAAACTCCAAAGAAAGAGAAATATACCTGCCTTTCTGAAGCAGCATAGATGATTACCTGAATGACTTTGCTTTGGTGCTATCTTCATGCATCCAGCTGTACTTTTCCATTTCAGTTACCATTCAAATATTATGGCATCTGTCTTCCCACAATCGGAAAGGTATCTAGTCCCAAGTTTCCCAAGTCAGGGGGCATAACAGGATGCCTTTGATCTGTAGATGGGAGAGTCAGAGTCACATGAAACATATTAAAGGTTGTGCGCACACAGAGAGCCTTTGTATTGATGTTCAGGGATTAAAAATAAACGCAATTAAGACTAACAGGAAGACTGCTGACAAGAATTTTATCATGTGGAATATTATGAATCAACTGATGGCAACAGACCTCTGATTTTTTTTTGTTTATGTTGTTTGTTGTCCCCCTTGTGGTGATTACATTACACTTAACAGGAATACGTTGGGACGAAGAAGCACACTTTTATTATTCAGCTGCAACCAGACTTGTGAAGTGCATATCCAAACTGGAGCTCCAAACTGAATTCATGTAAAGAAAATGAAAACACTTAGCAAAAGAGCTTTTAAATACACTGCCCATTCTGTATTTTACAGAAGGACCTGAAATTGTCAGAGCTGATTACTAAGGGGAATTTAAGTCACATTTAAAGAATCGAGAACCTTGGTCAATGTGATTGCTTCTAAAATTTTACAGAAACCATTTAAGAAGATGCATGTTAATGCATCTTAAAATAAAACAAAATTGGATAATGTGTTCACTTGTAGTGTATGACAGTTGTATTTGTCTGTATTTGTTTTTTATTTATTATTATAATAATGTGTTTGCTGCCCTCTTGGCCAGGTCACTCTTGAAATAGAGACTTTCTCTCAGTCTCACTGAGACTTTTTACTTTTAAATACAGGATCTATCTTCAGTTAAATTAAAATCGCTTTCTCTCACAACTGTTTTTATGTTTTTGCACTTGTTTTAACTTGTTCTGTTATCACCATATTGCATAATTTTAGTGATAGAAATGGAAGCAAGTGTATGGGGATGGAGGCTGATGTAGGCCAAGAATACACAATCTCTATAGTATTTAGTATATTGTACAATTAAGAAGTTGGAAACAATTATTACAATGTTATACATACATACATACATACATACATTTTATGCTTGTCCTTATTTTCTGCCATCTCTCTCTCTCTCTCTCTCTCTCTATACATATATATATATATATATATATATATATATATGTGTGTGTGTGTGTGTGTGTGTGTGTGTAATTTTCTTTTTTCAGACCTCATTTTTGACAAGCATGTGTTTTCATCGCCCTGATGCTTGGCTTTTGTTCTATTAGCTCTTTGGTTGATATAGCTGCATACTTTTCTAATGTAGGACAAGGCTATTTAGCAGGGAGTGAAGGCTCTGTGAATACAGCTTGTGTTTAAAGGGATAGTGCACCCAAAATTCAGCCATTATCTACTCACCTATAGGCTCTGGTGAAGTTTTAGAGTCCTCGCAACACTTGCGGAGATCCGAGGGGAAAACAGAGTTCAAATGACATTTTTCCAAACAACTTTTTATGTCGGGCTTCAGGACACTTGGATCACTACAGGCGAGCAGTATGGAGATATTTTGTGGTTTCAGTTATGTGTTCTTGGATGTTTTAATCAGGGGCGCCGTCAGCCTGCATTTGGTGGAGTTGTGCTGCTACCCACTTCCCCCTCGGATCTCTGCAAGTGTTGTGAGGACTCTAAAACTTCACCAGGGCCTCCCTCGGCATATGGGTGAGTAGATAATGGCTGAATTTTCATTTTTGGGTGCACTATCCCTTTAAGTCTTCACTATGCTCTTACTCTGTGAGATTTCACTGAAGTCAATATCTTGAATAATATTCCAAACTAGAAAATAAGAGAAAATAGTTCCCTTTAAAGAAATTAATCAAATACTGACATATAGGCCTACTACATGTTTTTTGTTAAGTTTCTCACACCTCTAACAATCACAAAGGCCTTGCAACTCCCCATGAAGCTCTGGCGACCCCTGGTGGGGGTCAGGCTGGGATCTAGTGGCTTCGAGTCATGTACAATACTAAAAGAAACGTCTCAGAGGGTGAATATAATGTAGGTGTTCCAAAAGTGGTGCTTTTGAACATTAAAGCATGTAAAAATGTTAAAGTAGGAACCTAATATACAAGTATGAACCTGACAATGAGAATAATGGGTTCTCTTTGAGTATTTCTTTTTTCTGCTGACTTCTACTCCACTCCATCTCAGAGGTGTACCTTTTACTCCACTACATTTATCTGATAGCTATACTCGTTACTCTGCAGATTCAGATTACCAATACATTACATAATCAAGACTTGACTGGTCCATGTGAGGAAATTTACAAGTTACATAGTAGTATGTAAAAAATATATATATATAAAATATACAGTCAGGCAAATTAGTATTTAACACGGCAACATTTTTGTTCACTGAACATATTTCCAATGCAGGTATTCATATGGAATTTACACCAGGCTATTAACTCTATAAAACTACACAGATTTAGAAATCATAACAGTTCAATACATTAAAAGTTTGTACAAGTAAGTGGAATAAGACACACAAAAAAAGTATTGAACATGCTAAGTGAAATGTATTCAATAACTGGTGGAGATACTTTTGTTTGCACTGCCAGCTTTAAGATGTCTCCTGTATGAAGAAATTAATTTCTCACAGTGTTCAGATGGGATTTTGGTCCAGTACAACATGAGGTGCATGGAGTGCTGCTGGGTGTAGAAAAAGTGTGCTTCTGGTGCTCTTCGGTGTGGGGATCAAAAAAATGATAGAAAGAAAATTCAAAAAACCGAGGGATTTTGGTCCATTCTTGCACAGACAGTCTTTAAATCTAGAAGATTACAGGGCCAGCTGGTGAATCCTGATCTTCAGCTTCTTCCACAAATGTTCTATTAGGTTTAAGTCTGCTCATTGACTGGGTCAGGGGGGTATATTTTGGATAGTTTTCATTCATTCATTCATTTTTCTTTTGATAATTTAGATTCTGCTGGTACCATGAACACAGCTCCATACCATGACAAATCCACCTCCATACTACACTGTATGTGTGCTGTTTTTAGGGTCAGATGCAGATCCATTTCTCCTCCAAGCATGACAAGTCATACTATTTGGACCTTGCATTCTGGTGCTAAGAACAATAGTATTATAACCAGTTACATTATAAAACTCCTACATTATAAAACCTAAAACATTCCAGAAGCTGGGACACTCTAGGAGTAGTGACATGCCAGAAACATTCCAAGATTATTTTAAATGAGCAGGAACAACAGAGGATGCATCTTTGTACTGAAACAGACAGTTTGGAAATGATACTGGATCAACTAAGAAGAGTCTGTGTGTATTAACGCAGAGCAGACTAGGCAGCAGATAAGAATCTTTTGATTAGTGTGTAAAAAAAAAAGATACATAAAACTACATGATATAATGAAAAAATAACCAGCCTGAAACTCTGAGATGATAAATGACTGTTTAATTTGTTTGGAAAATTTGTACAAGAAAGATGCTTTTCAATTTTGATAACAATGCATTTTAAATGTGCACCTGACTGAAATGTTCCTTTAATTTGTCTGTCTTGTGCAGGATGCAGGTTTAAGTTGCATCTTTCAAACAACCTCATTCTTCACACAAAACGAAGGGAACGTTTGATCACAGTCGTAATTGCTCCAACCCTCTGTAAAGACAGAAAGAGAGGAATTTGCATACTGTAGTTACAAAATCTTAACATGTTGTCATGTTCTATACAAAAATGTCCAATTTTTTTTCTTTTTTTTGCAAAAGTTATGCAGAAATGGCTCAGGTCATACTGCATCAGTTGAAAAATACATGCATAATTCATAGATCTACTTCATGGTGGTGAAAAATTGACTGAGAGCATTTGTTTTGGTTGGTTCAAGAAACCACCAAGTATATAAGCGTGTTTCTTACCATTGTTCAGCGTTGAAAGGCATGGGCTGGAACTGTCTGGTGACATCTGAGTAAAAAATCCTGGATAAAACCAGGAACCATCGAGCCACATCCATTGGTCCTGGAGTGACAGGTATTACATATTAATGACAAGGCACGATGGATTTAGCTTATTTCTAAGTGTGTTCGTGACACTATCACTAGAATATTTGTTTTTTTTTGGATATTTGTTTTTGACTGTGGAAAAATAAGATGATTCAGCTAAAAATGAGTGCAGTTGGGTGTTATGCTTGATACTACCAACAAATGGCACCAAAGTAAGGACTTCTACAATCCTAAACATGTTGGGTGCTGATTAAATCATTTTCATATATTAGGTAAAATAATGATGCTTATTTGTCTTTTTGCTGAGAGTTAGATAAAAAGATTGATGCCCGTCTCATGTCTGTGCCTCCATTACAGGGCTTGCACCAGGAGGCAATAAGCTTTGCATAGCATAAAGACTAAACTCACCAGGGAAACATAAGATGACACTGAAAGTGCAACGAGCTGCAAATGCAGAGAACACAACCAAATGTTCCCAGGGGACAGCATAAAGTGATGCATAAGATAAGATTCTGCACATGTAACCAGTGTTTTGGTTTGTGTTTGAAGTAGTATTGACCAATCACGTTTGAACAGCAGGTAAGCAGTCCACGTGGAGAGGTGGAACACATTGGCTGGAATGCAATCTCAGCTTTTGTGTGACAAGGGGTATGTATCTGCGTTCATATGCAGATATCTCGGTGCACAGAGGAGGAAGTCTTGGCTTGGATATCCTCTAGCTACAGTAGATCAGCCTGAAATATTGGCCCTCACCCCAGAGACTATGCATATATATATATATATATATATATATATATATATATATTTATATATCGTCATCAGACCAATAGCTGATGGGCCCAAGGTTGCTGCCCAATGGGCTGCCTGACCCCATATGTCAGGTCAAAGCCTAATCCCAGCCATCCTTGCACATTCATAAAACAAATCAGGTTCCCTGTACAGATCAGGCAGCGACACTGCCAATTCAAATGAATTGACAAAATACACACAATGAATTGTGAAACAGGCAACATTATGTTAGCTGGTTACTTTCAGAACCCATAATAGGGGACAGGGGAAAGTTAAACTAAAGGTAGGTTTTGAACAATGTAACATTGCTGGCTTTGTCTGTCTGTTAAAGTGATGGGTTTTTTTTTTACACAGGCATTCTGTAGTTGCCTGTTTCGCACATGATCTGTAATGGCTGTATTCAGACATGAAAGGACCTTTAAAGAAAGATGATCACAATGATCCCACGATAAACGTACACCTAGTGAGTATTTTTGTTATAAAACTAAACTAAAAACTAAAACTAGGTGGAAAAAAGATATTAGTTAGGTAAAATAAAAATAAAACAACAGACTTCAGAAAATGCAAAAAACTGACTGAAACAATATGTACTTATAAAACTACAAAAAATTACAGGCAACTAAACAAAAACTAAACATTTTTAACATTAAACTGAAACAAGGAGACACACTCTGGAAACGAACTGAAACTACAATGAACTTTTAACAAACATTAAAAATGAAGTAAATATAAAAAGAAATGAAAAATACAAAATTATAATAATCCTGCGATGTATAAGAAAGAGTGGAGGTACTGCTGGAAAGATAACTAGTAATGATATAAAGGAAGAAGAGTACGTTCTATTCTCTTGCAGGCTGCAGGGTTTGGCTAGTTTGCCCTGCTTAGTGAGGTAACATTGCCTTTTTCTTTTGGGGCATAGCATGCAAGGTCACAGATTTTTCACAGAAAACACTTCTTGTTAAGTACAGATTTACTGAATTTTCTCTAGAAAAGGGCAAAAAAACTACCATTGTAAAGAAATACAATCCAACTGATAGTATAATAATGTGACTCTTTACATAATCCATTCACTTAAAGGAGGGGATTTAGTATAGTGAAACATTATGGATTGAAAGGCACATAAGTGCTTCCCTTCTGTACAATGTTTCAGTAATGTTACGGTAATGTTAGCAGCAAAAGCCAGTAAAAACACCAAACTGAGGAATAAAATGACAATATAAACTCTTTATACTCTATAAACTGTTTTTACAGAGTATATTAAAGATATAACAGTTTCCATATTAAAATGTCTAAAAACAACTACTTATAACAAAAATACAAACGCAGCACTTTTGTTTTGCCTCCTATTTTGCAAAGGCTTAAATTAAGACATAAGACATTTTCTATGCACATAAGAGACTTATTTTTCCCAACTTTTGATTGAAATTCTATTTTAAATCTGTGTTAGTGAGCACTTCTCATTATCCAAGATAATCCATCCACCTGACAGGTGTGGCATACCAAGATGCTGATTAAACAACATCATTACTACACAGGTGTGCCTTGGGATGGTCACAGTAAAAGGCCACTCTATAATGTGCAGTTTGATCGCACAACACAATGACACAGATGTCATCCTGAGGGAGTGTGCCATTGGCATGCTGACTGCAGGTGAACTGAATTTCATTTCACTACTATAAGCCATCTACAGTGTTGTTTCTTTTAATGTAGAAGTACATCCAACCGGCCTCACAACTGCAGACCACATGTAACCACACCAGCCCAATACCACTACATCAGTGTCTTCACCTGCAAGAACATCTGAGACCAGCCACCCACACAGCTGATGCAACAATCAGTTTGCACAACCACAGAATTTCTGCGCCAACTGTCAGAAACTGTCTCAAGGAAGCTCATCTGCGTGCTCATCATCCTCACCAGGTCTTGTGTAAAGTTATTTTAAGCTTAGATTATTTATTACGACAGACAACAGGACTAGGCTACCCAACAAAGGAATTCGCCAAATAACATTAGCTACAGGAGCAGTATGGGTAGCCAGCTCATCTACCATGATCCCACACTACTTCACGTCATTAAAAGTCCTTTAGTTACTGTTTTGATTGAAACACCCCTAGCAGCAGAAATGTGTGTTTAAACTCTGTAAATCAACAGCACAACACAAAATGTATAATGTGCTTAGTTATCTCACCTCAAGGTAGAATCCACCTAGCCAGGATGGATTACCAGAAGTCTGCTGATAGAGGAAGGAGTACTCCTGAGGGCTGTGGACAGAGACCAGGCTGGCTTGGACACCAGCACAGTAAACCTGGTGGAGATAAAGAAGACAGAGAAGGATGAAGCATGGAATAGAGCAGGAGATGGAGACAAAGAGGGAAAACAAATGCCAAGGAAGAGGTAGTAACAATTATAGAGGGATAGAGGTTACAAATAAAGACAAGGATGAATGAAGGAGAGTGAGAGATGCAAGAGGATAAGGAAAGAAAGTCTTTGTGGGAGGAAAACAGTGATACAGTGGGATAGTAAATTCAGTTTGACTGTGTGAGGTGTGTCTGTTGTGTTAGACTTAGAGATCCCTTTTTCAAATGTGTGATGACTTTAAACCTTCAATAACTAATTTTTTTAAACACTTAGGAGCAAAGGAAGCAAAAGGGACTACTAATCCTGATCAGCTCATTTGAGGTGAGGAGAAAGAGAGGAGGGGGATATGACGTATGCCGTAAAGCAGCCAAATTTTGTAGTCTTTTTTGTGTCTGGGTTCCTACCCGAAACTGCATAGTGCCAGTGCAAGTGAAACAGACGCTCTCAAGCAATGACATAGGTGTCATCCAACCTATTGTGAGTTGATGTACCATCACAAGGATCTTGGATATATATTTTGAGGGCTCAAAAACTCCATTGTGTTGCTTTAAAGCTGAATGTCAGCACTTAAAATACAGCAAGGACTATGAGGGTTAAGTACAAAGTGTCAGATTCCACTTTTCAAAAGTGGCTTAAGTAATCCAGAATACCATGAATTGAGTCACCTAAAATCTTCCCTCATCTGTGGTGATCAGCTGTGGTGTTCCCCAGGGATCAATTCTTGGTCCTCTGTTTTCTATTTACATGTTTCCTCTGGGTCAGAAAATCTGTAGATAAACTATTAACTTTCACAGTTATGTGGATGATACTCAATTTTATGTTCCAAGAAAGACATTTCAAGAGACTAGACCATATCACTCCCTTGTAACACTACACTGGCTACCTGTTAGGTGTACAATTGATTTTCAACTTAAATTACTTTTAAAGTCCTACATGGCCTTGCTCCTACATACATTATAGATCTACTTACACCCTAAGAGCCTAGGTAGGACCTTCTTAACTGTTCCCACAGCCTGCCTCATTACAAGAGCCCCCACAGCTGTGGAACTCCCTAATGAGTAACTTAGGCTAACAAACTCAGGTTCTTCTTTTAATTTACTCCTAAAAACATACTTTTACAGGGAAGTTTTTCTTTAGTCAATCTGTTGTTTGTCTACTTTCTATCCCTCTTTTATCAATTTTATCATTTTTTTATTACACACCCTGTTTTATCTGTTCGTAGCCTAGCCTAATATTTTATTTATGTTATTGCTATTTTTATCCTTGACCGTGTAAACTATTTTAACTTGTTCTGTAAAGCAGTTTGCAACTGTCCTTTGAAAAGTGCTATACGAATAAAGTTTATAATTATTTTCCAGTTATGTCAGTTCTTTAAAAAGAACAGAATGCTTGTGGTTACACTTGTAAAGTGTTTGTGATTATCCAGCTAAGGAAGCCTGTACCTTTGCAGGTTTAGGCCTAAGAATTTGTTACTCTGACAACAGTTCTACATAAAGTAAAGCCTTAAGCCTTCTGTGAAAAACTGAAAAGTCCAGGTCTGTATCATATCAAAAATGTAATCACGGTACAATAACTTTGGACTAAAAAGCCAACACAACAAAACATGTCACTGTCCTACTTGTCATTGTGAATATCACAACAGCAAATAATGAGAAAATGTCCTCGCTCATGAGGTTGATTAAATTTGTATTTCTCTAACCTGTGACTGCATGTATATCTATTTAAAAATAGATAATAGACACACTGTAATGGCAGTTAAAATTGTATATTTACATCAGCGTCAGGCCAGGTCAGACTATTATAGTTGTAGTAGTAACAGCGGCCCTGGAACTCTGTCCAACCTTGAGGACACACCATGCCTGATGCTGTGAATGTCAAACAAAAAGAAAATTATACATCTCATGTAATTTACAACAATCCTGTGGGTTCACATCCATATCATGACCTTTTCAGATATGATACTGTCTTTCTTTTGCTTGTCTACTGCTGGTCACTACTTCCAGGTAGATACAGTGCCCTCCAAAAGTATTGGAACAGTGAGGCCAATTCCTTTATTTTTGTTGTAGACTGAAAATATTTGGGTTTGACATCAAAAGATGAATATGGGACAAGAGATCAACATTTCCGCATTTATTTCCAGGTATTTACATCTGGATCTGATACACAACTTAGAAGATAGCACCTTTTGTTTGAACCCACCCATTTTTCATGTGAGCAAAAGTAGTGGAACATGTGACTGACAGGTGTGTTTTGTTGCCCAGGTGTCTCCCAATTACATTGATTATTCAAACAATAAATAGCACTGAATGTCTGAGCTCAGTTTCAGATTGGATACGATAGGTTTTGCCTGTGCAGACTGCATTTAGAGGTGGAACCAACATGAAAACCAGAGAGCTGTCTATGGGTGAAAAAGAAGCAATTGTGAATCTGAGAGAGCCAATCAGAGCCATTGCACAAACATTGGCCATAGCCAGTACAACCAGGAAGAATAGGAAGGCCAGGCTGGAATTTGTCAAAAGGTACAGAGATGAGCTTCAAAAATTCTGGGAAAAAGTTTTATGGACTGATGAGACAAAGATTAACTTTTACCAAAGTGATGGAAAGGCGAAAGTTTGGAGAAAGAAAGGATCTGCTCATGATCCCAAACATACAAGCTCATCTGTGAAACACGGTGGAGGTAATGTCATGGCTTGGGCTTGCATGGCTTCTTCTGGGATGGGCTCTTTCATCTTCATTGATGATGTAACACATGATGGCAGCAGCAAATTGAACTCACAAGTCTACAGAAACATTTTGTCTGCTAATTTAAAGAAAGATGCAACCAAACTGATTGGGAGATCCTTCATCATGCAGCAAGATAACGACCCAAAACACACTGCCAAAACAACAAAGGAGTTCATCAGGGGCAAGAAGTGGAAGGTTTTAGACTGGCCAAGTCAGTCTCCAGACTTAAACCCAACAGAGCATGCATTTTACCTGCTGAAGAGGAGACTGAAGGGAGTAACCCCCCAAAACAAACAACAACTGAAAGAGACTGCGGTGAAAGCCTGGAAAAGCATCACAAAAGAAGAATGCAAAAGTTTGGTGATGTCAATGGGTCGCAGGCTTGATGCAGTTATTGAAAGCAAAGGATTTGCAACTAAATATTTAGTCTCATTCACTTTAATCTATTTTAAGTTTATATGTTCCAATACTTTTGCTCACCTAAACATTTTGTGTTCCATGACAAATAATGCTATCTTCTAAGTTGTGTATCAGATCCAGATGTAAATACCTGGAAATAAAAGCTGAAATGTTGATCTCTTGTCTCATATTCATCTTTTGATGTCAAACCCAAATGTTTTCAGTCTACAACAAAAGTAAACAAATTGGACTCACTGTTCCAATACTTTTGGAGGGCACTGTATGTTACACAGCAGTAATACAAAAATCTTCTCAAAGCAGAGAGAGCTCACATACTTCATTCATTGTTTGTGAATGAGAACAATTCTCCATTAAAGCCAAAGACCAAAGACATGAAGTAATCACTTCTGTTGTTCAAACACATGTGAGTGGAGTGTCAAACCAAACACTTTCAGGCTGTTCTGATAACTACATAATTTTTAGAGCCTTCAATCATGTCAGTGCCATGATTCAAATAAAATGCCAAAAGAGATAGAAAAGTCCTTGTCAGAGTAATGACAAACAATGTGATCATAAAAAGCTATGTAGCATTAAGGATCATTTTAGCCTTTGTCTCACTTTGAATAGATCTTCTTCACGTTGTAACGTCATCATGAACCACCCTTAAATATTTTTCTGTGATGCAAAGAAATAAATTGACTTACGGACTTTGGAGTTCTTCACACAGATGGAGGAGAGGCCACTATCGTAGCACTGAGAATTGCTCCATCCCGCTGTGGAAAGAGAAGATTAGAAAAATGCCATGAGAATAATGGAGCAGAGCATTACAACTGTGCACATAAAAAACACCTGCACTCAAGTGTCGCAAAACTTTGATTATTCAGTTTGAAAATGAAGTCTATTTGCCTGGGTCCAGACTTTAGAATCTGCCCACTCCACTGAGTTGGAGTTGGCTGCTTTGTCTGACATCATGACATGAAACAGCAGGTTCTTGGTTGAAATAAAAAAGCAACCAATGAGTGCCGCAGGGGCACAAATGATTTGCCTATCAGCGCCATGGATGGGACTAACGCCATTGTCAAGCAGTGCGCCAGAACCACTGAGTAGCAACAAGTATGTTGGCATGGCTGTGTGAACTTAAAATGATGATTAAGGCAGGTCTCTAGTGATTGGTTAAGGAAAATCAAATCCCCCTCCCCAACAGAAATTGGTTAGAGTGGACACAATATCAGACTGAAGATGGAAATGGAGTGTAAGTTAACAATTTTGTCTGATATCAGGAAAGTAGTCCATGTATGTGTTGTGCTAAATCATTTTTAGAAAGTCACTATTTTTTTCTGCTTTCTACTGGCCGTGGGTCATCAGGCAACTCACTGCTCTTGTCTGTAAAACCCACTTATACACACCTATATTAGGGGTCCCTGGACCTTCATGAGTGTGTTTTCTTACCATAAGTGTTGAGCACTAGGCAGGGGTTGCTGCTGTCTGGGGCTTCGCTGCTCCAGCTGTTATTGTAGAACCAGGAACCATCAATCCACAACCACTGTTCCTGGAGGGAAATGATGAGTTCATCACCAGTGCTCTGTTGTACAGTGGTAGCTAATTTAAAATAACAATCAAAAATATGAAGGAATAAAAATCAAATAGTAACAACTTTCTGGTGTTAAAGTTCCAGTGTGTAGGATTTAGGGGGGTGTATTGGCAGAAATGGAGTATATGATATATCATCAATCATTAATCAATCATCATTTATTTGTCACATGGAAATTATACATAGTACAACTCCAGTGAAATGTGAACCCATCAGTTCCTTTAACTTGTGTACTGTTTTTCATTGTAACTTTCATTGTTGGCTGATGCTTCAAAATTGTCCCTGTTTCTGAATGGTTCTGGTAATCCGTGGTTCCTGGCTGTGTAATGGTTAACTGCCCACAGATCCCAACCACAATATGACAGACAAGGGGACGCTTCTTCCTGAATACAGCAGTGCCGCACCACAGTCATGTCTGCACGGTGAAATCTTATAGCAGTTACCCACATCTAGACTGGGAGCATCTCACATTCCCACCAACACACCAATCCTTTTGCACCGTGAAGCACACTTCTCCTCTCCCTTTCTAACGAGAGTCCTCTGCTCCATTGGATCAGCAATAGAAAAGGAGCCGTCTGGTTGAATGACACTGTGCAGGATTTAGCCAACTTTCAGTGGATCAAAGGATATTACACTTCCTGATAAACGCCTGTACAATGGCGAGCAGGATGCTAGATCAGCTGGTGCCCATTTGTCTTCATCTTTCCTTGATGTTTACTGATGTTTACATTTGAAAACATCTACCTGGCTAGCTATCTAGCTAAAAGTCAGCAGAAAGAGAGTTCACAGTCCATGAGTGCATTTCCTTATCCTGATGATGACCTGCAGCCAGGTGCCACTATCGTCCAACACCAACCACAGAAAACACCACCAAGGCTTGCAAAACAGACATAAAAGCTTGAATTTAGTACAATTTCAGCAAAGCTGACAGAGAGGCAGCTGGAAGAGTCCATGCCTCCGTCAATTTATAAGTATGTTTTCTAAAGTGTATAATCATCTGAAAATAAGAATTGTTGTGTTTTTGTTACCTTACAATGAGCCATTTATATCCACATGAGGAGCAGGATGCAAATTTGTGTTTCACAGGATAACAAAGGCCTGCCATACTCTGCTTTACTCCACCTCTGAGTGGCTCACACTGTCATTCTTATTGTAATACTAACCAATCTCACCCCTCTTGTCTAAGCCTAACCAATCCAACCAAGCCAGGCTATGAGTAGCCAGTCAGAGGAAGAGTAGGGGAGGTCATGCCTATCATGGGAAACACAAATGCACAAGCAGGTCCTCGTCCACGGAGTCTGCCGTGTTGAACTGCCATGTTTCTACAGTAGTCCAGAACAAACAAAACACTGGCTCCAGATAGGGCCATTCACATTTTTGCATTGGCGACTCTTGTTAGTAGCCCCTCTGCGACAAGAGCTTTGAAAAAAAACATTGATTTTTTTTTTTTTTTAACTCGAATCTGCTTTATTCAGTGTTTTTACCAGTTTAAATCACCTGGTCCCTTTGTTTCAGAGAGGAGGAGACCTCTGCAGATAATTCAGCCCCAGTAAAAACCCCCTTTAAGTCTGGATTGGAAATTATCAGAGAAAAAGATGAGCACATAATAGAAGGTGCTGGGCTATAACAGCCCGCCTGTAATGTGCCAAACAGGATAGGAGAACCCATGATTTGTAATGTAAAACTGAGACCTCTGCGGATAAATCTCACGGTAAAACTCTCCTAAACAATGAACACCAAAGGAATCCTACCTCCCAACCAGTAGCACAAATGCACATAGGAAAAGGTTCTGCTGGTTGCTATTTGCAATCCTCACCACTCCATGCCACTAAATCCTACACGCAATTCCTTTAAGCCTCTCTTTGTTTCATGTGTTAACAAGTGCCCACAACCTAAATGGAGCCAACAACACTTCCTGAGTGAACCCCTTTGTAAGTTCCCGCACAACAGACCATACAAAAAAAATCCTCACTTATCAAATGTCATTACCTCAGTCTGGAAAACACATCTCAAAACATGATGTTATTCTACACATTCCTTTAACCATTCAGCTTCCTTTCTTGTCTCTAATGCCTTTGTTTCTTTGTGGTGCCGCAGATCACTACCATCATTAGTCCGTGGGCCAGGCCAGAATTTGCTACGACCTAATATGGCAAAACGTCTTTGGTACCAGTTTGTTTGTAGGGTCCATATAAGAAACGTGACAACTGTTTTAAATGCACAGCTTTACTTATTTGTTGTCATCATTGTTTTTGACATTGTAACACTACAGTATCTGCACAGCAGGTTTGTGTGCAGTGTATTATCTTAGTATACCAATACCTGCAAAAATTAACTCTCATACAAAATGACACATGTAAGACTATAAGATAAAAAAGAATCTGGACAGGTTCTATGAATTTGTCCATTCTTGGCTATTATAGAAACATGCTCCCATCAACGGTTGGTGTCATTAAAGGTTGACAATTTTGACTAAGCTTATCATGTGGAAATATCATCTACAGACTTTTTTTTAAAATATCAAACTAGAATTTGCCACTATGGGTAGTAACAATTCTGGCCTACAAAACTAATAATTTTACATTATAAACATTATTATGATATGTTTCGTACCGGTAGATAGAAACCACCAAGCCAGGCCTCCTGATTTCCATTATTGTTGGTGAGTTGTTGGAGGAAACCATACTCCTGAGCACTGTGGACAGAGACCAGCATGGACTCAAGTATGGCACAGTTGGACTGGTGGAGGGGAAGAGGACAGAGGGACAAAAAGAGACACATTAAAGTCTTCCTGAAGTGCACATTGTCCTGCTTTATTAAGACATAGCATCTCCTGCATAGAAATTAAATGGTAAATGTGAGGGTTAAACAGGCTATACACCTCTATAAAATTTAACAATCACGATCACATCATGCTGTTGAACACAGCCACATGTCTGCCTGTATTGTTATTTAAAAGAGGAGCTAATTGTTGTTTGACAGTGCATATTGCTCCAGTTAGAGACTGCAGCCTGCTGCCTTCAGATGGTTGTAAAAGAAGTCTCCCAATTGAACAAAAGGCTAACATTGTAATGCAAAATACATAGTATTTGTCATAGAAGAAATGAATGCAGGGAATCAAACAAACAGATCATTAACCTTGCATTTTCTATCGATAGTGTGTTTGGTGCTGTAGTGTCACTGAATGTTTACCAGAGCCTGAGGCCAGGTCATCATCTCACTCTCAAAGTAGTAGCAACGTCCCTGGAACACCGTCCATCCCTCAGGACACATAATCTGGCTCAGTGTGTGAGGAGCCCCTGTAGTGGTGAATTCAGTAGTTTGTGTTGTTGGATATGGAGAAGTGAAACAACAAGGAGTTGATGTAATTGTACTGAATGGTGTAGTTGATGTAGTAGCCCATTCGATAGTGGTAGTAGTGTCATAAAGCTCCGTCACTGTATGTGTGGGTGGGTATGTAGTAGTGGTGGTCCATTCGACAGTGGTAACAGGGCCATAAAGCCCCGTCACTGTATGTGTGGGTGGGTATGTAGTAGTGGTGGTCCATTCGACAGTGGTAGTTTCGTTCTGGGTTACTGGGACTGGAGATGTAGCAGTGACAGCCTCTACAGCGGGAGGCACTGTGAAGAAAAACAAAAAAAAGTATTAATTTTAAAAAGACTATAATGTAAATTCCTCACACAAGATGTTTACATTCACATCAGCCACATATCAACATGTCTTTTGCCAATGTAATTGATATTAGCACAAAGCTAACATTAAGCAAACCTGAGGGAATAAAAGAGGTTTAGATTTCACAATGTACAAGTACAACAAGACAAGACATTAAGTTGGGACAATTGAGTTGCTGGATATTCATAATTTCATCAATACAAAGTGGGGTTGGGGTGGTGAGGGATAATTTCTGATAGTGATCTGATACTGACTGATCTGATATGAATATGATCTCCTCAGTCACCTAAACTGACTCATCCACAGTGTTTTGTGGTTTACTAAATTGATTTCACTTTCTTTGTGCATTAGATATGACAAGAGATAATTTGCTCATGTGCTCTTATGAAGGTGAGGCCATGTGACATCGTCGTCCATCAAATTTCCAGATACATGTCTAGAGGCTTAAATTGTACTGATCACAGCTTGAGTACAGATCTTAAATCACTGCAGTGAGGTCACAACAAAAAAAGTCAGCAAAACCACATCAGAATCAGTTTTCAGTCTGTTGAATGAAGGGTGAAACCAAACTAGAATTACTGCCTTACAGTTGTATGCCTCCAGGAACCAGTCGAGTTGCACTTACAGTTGATATCCATGTCTGTGAAAACATGGATGCTTCACACGCATCTTCTCCCAGCAGCACAGAAGATCTATACAATCAGCACACTTTGACCTTCAACCGCCAAATTCTATAACTTCACTGTTGAGTCCAAGCAAATGTTTGTGCCAAATTTGAAGAAATTCCCTGAGGGCCTTCTCGAGATATTGCGTTCACAAGAATGGGAGAGATGGACGGACAACCCGGAAACATAATGCTTCGGACCATGGCTATCGCTGGCCTCACTTGTATATTATGTTTATATCAGTAAAAGAAATCAATAACTTGATGAATTGATATATATTAAAATAAATAAATAGAAATAAAACTTTAACCTAATCTTCTGTGGTAGCATTTTTTTGTTAACATCTTTTGGCTTTTCACTCTGATGCTGCTTGGGTTTTGTAGTTTTGTAGTTTTGCAGGCAATGTTAACGTCTGTATGACAATGAGCCTGTAAATGTTTATCTAAGATTGAGCAGTTTACATTTGTAAGGGTAGTCGCGGAACTTTCTTGTACAGAACGTCCTCCACAAACACAATACTGCATTGCACATGGTCAGTAAGTCATTTGAGGGGTGGTTGCTATGGTTCCACCAAGAAGAGTGACCATTCTCTGCTCAGGACACCATTACTTCACTATATCTTCAGATAGCAAATAGTGGTTTACTGTTTTATTAATGCTGTGAACACTGCAAAAACACACTTAAGAGCACCCTCTGCTGAACCACAAATCAAACTACTCAGGCTTTAAATATTCCAGCAAGTCAAGAAGGGTCATTAGAGTTCAAATATTTTCACATTGAAACAAAAACCTAAATTTGGAATTAACAGTCCTGCTGCAGAGTTGGTTGAAAAGTATGTGTATTCATTACTACAGACTACATCTTTTACAGTACACATAGTGATTTGATGCATGTCAGTATAATAAATATTGATCAGTGCAGGTTTGAAATTACTGAACTGTAAATACTGCTGTGTGGAGATGTGAATTTGCAGGGGAAAATAAACCCTAATGTTCATTCAAATTCAAATGTTCTTGATAAGAATACTTTTGCCTCAGAATGCACTAGTTTACAGACTGAACTGTGTCAAACAAAGCAAGGGAAGTTTATGTGATGGGCAAATGTGAATTATTATTAGTTACCTGACGCAGCCCTGACAGAGATGACAACACTGAGGACAACACAGAGGACAAGAGATGACTTCATGGTGGTGAAAGACGTGTTCCTGCCTGTGAAGAAAAAATTAATTACTCAGCGCTTAAAATTCACCTTTACTCTTATTATGATTATGATTTGGTGAAGGAGGCAGCAAAAAAGCTTACCTGGTTCTGGTGAATGAGAAGTGGTCTTCAACACTGAGATCCCAAACACTTCTGGGCTTTATAGCCCCATATCACGTCAATGCATTTCAGTCTGACGTTTACTAAGCATGCATGTGATAAACTAATCAGCACGTCCACTTTCTGATCTCAATCTATCTGATCTCAATCTATCTGTGTTTGTTCAAGTGTTTCCAAGAAGCTGATGGAAACAAAGTGTATTAGTATTAGTGTTACCATGCTGTTTAAATGTTGTATTTTCCCTATGAAGTTAGAGAGCCCAGGATGAAATCCTAACCCTGTGAAGCTTAGTGTACACTATGTTTGTGAATATAAGCAGAAATTACCAGGTGAGCACCATTGACTAAAAATGAGAGGTTTGCATGTAGTGTTTTAGGTGGATTTTTAGTTTCAAGACAATGGCATGTGACCTGGAGTAGTGCAGGTTGAGTCTGGTTGCTGGGAAATAAAAATAAATGGGTTGCTAATCAGTCAGTGAAGGTCACAAATGAAATCAGGCAGCTTATCCTTGGAGGTTCACCTCATGGTATTTATTATATTTACTGTATTTGCTGTAGATATGCCAGTAATTCACGTGTCTTGGAAAATACGTCATCAAATATATCTTAACATGCCCCTGCCCATTTAAAGCCAAAATTGACATAATAACGTTGCTTTGAATTTAATTGTCAGAATAAAACCTTGAAAGATGTCGTTCTTTGTGAAGACCCCACATACAGTTATGTGACTCTGCAGTTCCTTTTGACCAAGGAGCATTTCAGCATCCTTCAGTTCATCATTTTGGTTTTCTGGCCTACGACATAACTGTTTTTGTTCAGTGTTACCATGCTCATCAGTGTTTAAATCTGCAAGCTGATGTCTAGGCCATGTTGGGCAGTGAAAACAAGCTGTAAATAAAGCACTGACATTTTAAATTGATATTTTGAACATGCAGCAGACAGTAACCTATCCATTTCTTCAAGCCGTATCTGGCTCTTTAGCATCTAAATGGTTCACTCCAGCTAATCACTAACTTTGTTGTTAGGTCTGGTGCTGGGAAGGTAAAATGAATGGGGCGGCTGTGGCTAATGAGGTAGAACAGGTCGTCTAATCAGAAGATCGGTGGCTCAATCCCCAGCTCCTCCAGTCTTCATGTCAAAGTATTCTTCTAAACCACTGGATGGCCTTGCCCCATCTTATCTAACATGGTCAACATATATTTGCCTCCTAGGCCCCTAAGATCCTCTGATTCAAACCTCTTGCTGCTCGCCTAGGGCACCAAATGTGCTAGGACTGCCACTGTTAATAAGCAATGACATGCTAACATATTACACTTGATTACAGTGGCTGGTTTTAAATAGACATTTGCAGTTCTTCTGTGTGGTCAAATGAAAAAGGCAACAGGTAGGCCGATTTAACATTTCACCCACCCAATGTGCATGTGTGTGAATGTATTAAACACAAAAATGTATTACTTCCATGTTGTGAGCTGAATTAAAAGCTGTATTAAAAGTAAATATGCTCAGATGGAGATCATAATTACAGTGGTAGACTTTAACAAAGCAGTGGACAGATGATGCAGCTTTGCCCCACGTCATATTAAATTGACGTTGCTTTAAAATGACAGCTCCGAGACGAGGATGTCTCATTTTGTTAAATGCATGTGGCCTCAACTCCTCTCAACTCACACTCTTCCTGGACTCTTCTGCTCGCATCTCCTGTGGGTGGGACTAAGACGTGAGGAGAGGAGCCAAGGAGAGGAATTGAGGAGGTACAAACTGAGAAATGGAAAAGACCTTTGGTCTCTTTGAAAACAAATAATAGTTTACAGTCATAAAATACAGAATATTCTTTATTCTTCAGTGAAGACCATGACAGACAGGCAACATGTTGAAGTGTTGAAGCAAATGGATGATTTAGCCAACAAATATAAGCACATGTTAACGTCTTCAGCCATGTTAATCACAGGAACTCTTTTTACTCCAAACAATACTTGAACACTTCCATTACCACAAATTATATATACATCAATGGATTGAGAGCAATGATTGAAAGCTGTACAGTTCATATATTGTCTAAAGGGGAACAACGGCCAATTAAAAAATGTATTATTGTTCTGGAGGCTATATAACATGATGGATAAAATACTACAATCTGCTCTTGTTCGCGCATATTGTGAGGGTGCGCCAGTAAACCACCAAGTAGTCATCGCAGTAAACAGTGACTGTCTGCCAGTGATGATATGGAGTATAGAATTTCAACATTTGCAATTTAAATAAACGTGCAGTCACTTCAAATCTATTTTATGTTAACAAAAACAGTTAAAAGACAGGAAACTGTGTGACACCTTTCTGACCTCTTTCGTCTTCCAGTAGTTACCAAGTGCTGTCCACTGGAACACAGAAATCGCAGCTATCCTGTAGTTTCCAAGGTCAAGAACGACACACCAGTAAGGCTTCTTGAAATATTCCCATCCACGCTCTTCTTGGTCTACAAAGATTGAGTACTGTAATTCTGAAACTTTCTATAGCTTAATATGCTGTGCCTGGTGCTAGCCAGAATTCTCTGGTGAGTGGGATGTCCATCGCAAAGTGTGCTAAAGCCTGTCATGGTTTTCTCCATTCCAGTGGACAACATTTGCATATTTGCTTCACAAACAGTTTAAATGGCAAAAAAATAAAAAATAAGGAAGAATGAGAAGAGAAACATTAGGGCTTCAGCAGTGAATGATGCTGCTTGGATCCCTAAAATTGGCTGTTGTTTCCTTTTAACCACTAATATACTTTGTTACCTAAAATAATTTGTAATATTTTGAATTGAAATCCCTGCTCAAGATAATTTCATCTCTGTGCCTTGAAGAGCTGCCTGTGTTTAAGACTCATGCATGCTTAATGCTTTATTTTTTATTGTACTGTATTGTAGAGAAATGCAGTGAGATGGGCCATAATTTGGTTGAATTTACCTCAATCTATGAATGATTTATTCTAAGCAAAAAAAAAAAAAAGCTAAAAGAATCTTGGCATCAAATGAACCTCATAACCTTCCTGTGATCTAAGTGCTGAATTAGTGTTTGACTAAGCAGACCTGCAGTGACAGCATCACCCCCTGAAAGTTTGTCAGGCAATGACAATTACTCTGAAATATCTAGGACTTTTTTTTTTCAAATACTACTTGACTTAGATTTTATTTGTAAAAATATGTTTGTTCAGTAACCCAAAATACTTTTTATACATTATCATCTGTTTTTAGAGAGCAAAGCTTTTAACAGCCTGCTCTGACTGTACAGTATACTAATTATATGAATCTATGCACTTATGTGAACACATGGTAATATGTGGATTACTATACAGGGGCTATTTTGATGAACTGATGAAATACATTACAACCTTCTTATTTACCTAAATAAATAAATACATTATATCCCTCTTTTTAAGTGCACTCTGTTATAATGTGATTGGTCCATTTGTACAATATGAGGATAGGATGTGTTAAAAGCTTTGGCAGTAGTCATGAATATTCTCTGCAAAGAAAGCTGAGAGAAGTGAAAAACACTGATGAATGTCACCATATTTTACACAGAAATGTTCACTTAAGATCCAGTATGACATTAGTGAAAACATTATCTTCCATGTGCGATGCAGCATTTAATTCAGTAGATTTCTATATGGTATAGTTCCACCCCAAACACATGAACAAATCTTACTGCTTTTGCAGTCAAGATTTTTTGATGGCTGAGGGTCAGTTTCACAGTTCAACCATGATGGAGAAGAATCAGGACTTCAGTCAAATGATCCTTCATCAGTTTTCTGATGAAAACGTAAGCCTGTGATAGCCGACCTCGTTGCACAAACTGAACTAATTAAAAGTTGACAAACTAATTAAATGAAAATTAAACAAAAAAACAACCTGATATCACAGCTTCCTTTTGCTGTAATTTTACTAGCATCTACAAAAAAAATCAAACTGTTACCAATCAATCCATCAATGACCTGACCTTGACTCCTCACAGTAGATTCAGTGAAGCTGGTAAAGAATCATTGGTTCTGTTGCCCTCTTTCCAGTGATTTTCATATAAAATATTGATATTACGGCATTGTTTCTCATATCGGTGCCACAGTGTGAACTATTAGTGCAGAGATATGGAAGCTAGAAATCAAAGCTTTACGCACTTAAGTGACCATCTGAGATAGTTAAAAATAAAAGCATGAAATTCCAGATATATGACAAACAGGAAGTCCTGAACCCTAAGCCCCAGTACTACTGGATTTGTTTTCAAAGATGACTGTGGAAAGAGAAGTGCAAATGGAGAGCTTTCCATTTTTCACGGACCTCTAATATGTTCCACTTCAAGAAAGCATGATACAGGCAAAAACACTTCAGCTCTGTGCCTCAACACTCACTATATACTACGAAACTGAGTTCCAATAAACACAAGAATCTGACCAAAGGTCTTGCAGCCCAGGCTGGCTCTTTGAAGATTTCCTCCTCATCTCCGATGTCCCTTCTGCTTCTTGTTCCTTGCAGGCGTCCTGATCGGCTGACTGGCAGTTCCGTTTTCCAGAGGCACAGAAACTGGAGCTGCTGGTGGAGAGGTGGGAGAGAAAAGGTCCGGCTCTCTGTCGATACTGGACTTGAAAGGTCCAGCTGGGGAAAATTTCAGGGGACTGAAAGAAATCGACAAAGAAAAAAACAGAGAAGTTATAAGAAATATAAGACGGCTGGGAAGAAAGACGAATAATAAAACTAGAATTACCACCTTGTGGAGGCGTACAAACACAAGGTGGCAATTCTAGTTTTGTTTATATTCTTTCACCAGTCACGTTGCAGTTATGGTTTACATCCATGTCTGTCCAGACTTACATGTAGGCATGACAGCTGACAATGCTTTAAATATGGATGTTTCAGAAGAGAACCTACATATTCAAAAATGTGGGTACTTGACACACATCTTCAACCCAGCAGTACAGAAGATCTATACAATCAGCACAGTCTCAAGTAGGAATGCACAATAATATCGGTATGTCATCGGTATCTGCCAATATCGGCTTTAAAATGAACAATTAGAGGGGCGTTAGTAGCTTAGTGGATAGAGCAGGCGCCCCATGTACAAGGCTGTTGCCGCAGCGGCCCAGGTTCGAGTCCAGCCTGTGGCCCTTTGCTGTATGTCATCCCCTCTCTCTCTCTCTCTGTCCCCCTTTCACACTTGGCTGTCCTGTCCATTAAAGGCAAAAAAATGCCCAAAAACATATCTTTAAAAAAAGAAAAAAAAAGAACAATTAGAATCAGCCAGCATGTTTTTACTTATTTTGCACAATGAATGAATATTACATACTCTGAAAAGCGTTCTATTTCATGTCTCCATCTGCTGGTGGGCCATCATGATAAAAGTATGCATGCATAATATGATGTTAATTGCACTACAGAAGAGACTTGATGATCACTAAAATTAGGTGGGGAAAAAGTAGATATTGATACTGGTATCAGTTATCGACTAAATAAGTTGTTACATATCGGCATATCTGATATTGGCAGAAAACCCAATATCAAGGTTCCCTAGTTTGAAGGTGGCCACCAAAGATTAGGGTCACCAATTCGGTATCTGACCAAGTGTCTCTCCTTCTGTTCCTAATGCTGAATAATGGCCAGAAAACTGTTTTTGCAGAACATTATGATGTCACAATGAAGTTGACCCTCACTTAATCATTTTATCCTACTAGACATATGTGTAAACTTTTGTCATATTTAGAGAATGAATTCTTGAGTTAAAGCCAAAAACATATTTTGCGAGATTACACTGACCTTTGACCACCACAACCATATCAGTTCATTGTTGAGTGTCAAGTGGATGTTTGTGCCAAATTTGGAGAAATTCCCTTAAGTCCTTCTTGTGATAGTGTGTTCATGAGAATGGAACGGATGGACGGACAAGCCAAACACATAATGCCTCCAGACACAGCTGTTGCCAATGCAGAGGCATAAGGATTTATAATTTTTACTTATCAATGAGAACAGAAGTAAGTTACCTGATGGGTGTGCGTGGGCTGCTGTTGTGTCGGCGTACAGGTCGTGTTCGTGGTTCAAATGAGAAGCCTTCCTTTAGACTCTCTAAGACCGATGGAGCCACGTAGGTGAAACCCTGATGGAAAATGATCATTCCTTCTCAACTGTCACTTATAGATGGATCATGTTACCATGTTACCACCTTCCTCATAAAAACAGGTGTTCTTTTTTAATACCATATTAAAATAGAGGACTGCAGTGCAGTTAAAGGGAAACACTTCCAATTTTCAACCAGCCCTGTGTCATCGCAGTGTGTGCGCATGAATGGTGTTTAGATTCCCCCTATGCTGCATCCACCCACAGTTTCCCACTCATTTGCTGCCAGACTTTGATGACACTCTTTGTGTCACCTGTCATAGCATAGACGGGATGCTCCGGGCACAGGGAGAGCCAAAGACCATTTATCTGTAAACACTGTAATAACACAAAGCTGGTTGAAATCAACAAAGTTTCCCTTTAAGTAGGAATTGAATAATTATTGTCAATCAAATATTTGTTTCGAGTAGTCTATGGTTTCTAGTGCATCAATATAAAGAAGAGAATCTTACAGCAAAGGCGAGCTCTGCACTGTGGCTGAGTGTGGTATCGTCCGGACTGTCCACCGGTGTCTGTCTGGTAAATCTGGTGTCAAACTGGCTTACATCCTCATCTGACTGCTGCAGAGACCGATGGGAAAACAGAGGCAGCCAAAAAGGTTGAAGAGAAAAAAAGAGTGAGTAAGAAAGATGAGATTTATTAGGGTGTACATAAATATGGAGGTGTGTAAAAATGTAAGGTGAACATGACAGAAATGTACTTTAGGTGGTAGCTGAGAAGAAAAGAAGTCATGAAAGAATGAGAGGTGAGTTGCTGAATTTACTCTACTTGCCCAGAATAAGAGGCATAATATTAACTTGACAAACTATTCAATAACATAATGGGGACAAAATGACAACTGATGACCTACCAGTTGTGGCTTATATGGCGGCTCCACTCTCTTGTTCAGCAGGTCAGTCCAGTTGATATGCCTGAAGAACGGATGTTTCTGCAGTGGAACAAAATAACTGTTTATATATTCTCTATGTCCAACAACATGTACATGAATCCCTAACACCAGGGAGCTGAGTCCATGTTTCTTTTGTTTACAAGTTCTGGTTATGCTTATAACTGCGCAGCATTTCAATCATGTCATCCACATCCATTAATATTAGGGCAGCGTATCTATGACAACCATGTTATTGCTCTATGAATACAATGTGAATTCTGCTTTTATTGACGCACAGTACTCCACTAGTGGAGGTTGTTTTCAATCATTACATTCAATATATCCTAGGTTTCTGATTATATTTTAGCTTGTCCAGTTACAGTTCATGTGAACACCAGGTAGAAAGCTAATGTGGCCAATGGTGGTGGAGAGAGAGCAGGTCATTTACTAATCCCCAGTTCCTCCAGTCCAAAAGTCTGGCAAATTTTGAGTGTGAGTGTGAGTGTGTGAGGATGCCTCAAATGAGTAGCAGGTGGCCCCTTGTATGGTTGACTCAGCCACCAGTGTTTAAATGTGTGTGAATGGGTGAATGTGATATGTAGTAAAAAAGGGGTGTTTGAGTTGCCAGGAGAGCTAGAGAGGCGCTATACAAATCCAAGTCCACCCATATTGGAAAATGAGTGCGAGTGAAAACCGTACCTGAATGTCAGCACAGTCTGCTTTACTGGAGCCAAGCCGTTGGGCTGGATTCTTCTTCAATAGCTAGGAAAAACAAAGAGTTGTGCACATCACTTTAAAGACTGAAGATTGTGTGCTATAGTACATTTTGAAATCCCTTGTTTAAATCTACCAAATAAAAATTAGTTTTCATAAAACTGTTTCTGATGAGCAGTCACACTAGGAAAAGATTAAGATTATAAATCAATGTTTAATTTTTAACTTTTTTTTTTTTTTTTAACTTTTTAATATTTAACTGAAACTTTACCCGATTTTAATTCGCATAGAGGGCTGTTCTTTTAAATCTAATGAAAACAATGTTTGCTATAATATTGTTAAAGGGGAACTAAACCCCCCTCTCTAGGCATTACTCCGCCCACAGCTTGATTGGGGGGGCAGGTGAGCGGCAGAGGAAGGGGACGGAGTGAAGATTGTCCCCCGCTGCGGGGAGAGAGACTTATTTTCATTGTGCCGATGGTGGCTTGGAAAACCGCCCCTAACTGTGTCACACGGGCAGAAGGGAACGAGGCCGGAGTCTTATTTTATCCTACTTGGTTCTATTTCTCCCTCTCTGGGAGTCTGGGCTCACCGTGCAGCAGCCCACCCCATCCATCCACCCCTCCCTCCCTCACGGCCCCGCACATATACCTCTGAGGCTCGGCTCTCTCTCACCGCACAGCGGCCCTCCACATCCCTCCCTCGCCGCCCCGCACATATACTCCTGAGCCTCGGTGCCTCTCCTTGACCAACTAACCTAAATACTATAAACACACTACTAACTGTAAACCTACACTAAAATACACTATGCTAACAATACGATTCGACAAATTACTAGCTATTCTCTCTGCTCTACTACTCGCTCTGCTCTGATCCAACCTACTCGCTATCAGTTTGATAACTGCGGACAGAATGGTTTTATAGCAAGGGGAGGAGTAAAGGGAGGAGGGCAGGTTCAGCGTGGACGGTTAGTGACGTCATTCGCCTCGAAAAAGAATCATTCGCCTCCAATGTAATGTAATGTAAATTCAAATGTAGTAACCAGGTTTCAAGCTGTAGAGGGCATTTCATACCACATTTTTAAAATAAAATGTAGATTTTCAACAGTTTGCACTAAACTGTCAAGATTTTGAGCAGGATCAGTCAGTAACACTACTATACAACCAGAAACAATGATTATCAGCTGAAAAAAATGGTTCTAGGGTTTAGTTACTCTTTAACATTTAAGGCCAAAAACTGGCAGACACACATACCATCTGTTCAGCTGCACAATAAAGATTATATATATATATATATATATATATATATATATATAATTAAATCATTTGAAACCAGAATTGAAACAAAAGACAAAAAAAAAAAAAATCTACATTTAGACATAATTTGTGTCTGTGTTTTTGTGTGTGTTTTACAGACCTTCTTGATGAGGTCCCTGGCATCGATGGTCAGGTATGGGGGCAGATTGAGTTTACACTTCAAGATCTTATCGATGGTCTTCTTCCTGTTTTCAGCTGTGAATGGAGGCTGGTGGAGAAACACAGGAGGGAGTCAGTAGTTGCTAAAGGAAATCAAAACTACTGGTTTCTCTCATTTGTTTTAGGGTCAGGTAATCGATCAAGTTATTTTGCCCCCAGTTCCCGATCTGAGCCATTTAATATCAAGTATCTGCCGATACCAAGTCCCAATCCGATACCTCTATTTTCCTAGATAACAGTGCTGCACAGTGCACACAAGTTACAGGAAAATCAATCCAATGTGTATGCTCGACAGCTGAATAGCTCTATGATGCATTAAGACAGCGAGGGTCAGTCAAAGAACTGCAATACAATAATCGGTGGTCAGATGTTGCATTCTGCCAAAAAGCATGCAGAGTGGACGCAAAACAAAATGTGTCAACATACGTGTTGTAGCAATGAGGGTTTGTAGTGAAGTAGGCCTATTTCAGCAGTTTGCCCTAATTTACTTATTTATACTTATCTTATTTGGTAAGTGTTGTTTTCCCCTGGTTTTAAAGGCTGAACAGTAAAGTGATGTAATTTTCTGAACTTAAGATACTGTGGTAGCTGAACTTCCATTGGCCTTCACCCACTTTGCCATTATGTCCTCATTTCTGATGATTACTTATCAAAAATCTCATAGTGTGAATATTTTGTAAAAGCACCGAAAGAAGAAAAAATATCATATTTGATTTTTTTCTATATCACCCATCCCTTATTGTAGCCCACCCCCATCTCCCATCACAGATTCCTCATAATATTTACTGTTCTCTTTCACAGAACTAACTTACTGATCCTGTCATCATATCGTACATCAGGGCCCCAAGGCTCCACCAGTCTACTGCTCTGTTGTGACCCGACCTGGTTAGGATCTCTGGAGCCCTGGAGGAGAAAGAGATACACAGAGAAAGGAGACACTCAGGAAGTTATCAGAGTAAAGAAAAATGTGTGAAGATGTGTGTGTGTGTGTGTGTGTGTGTGTGTGTGTGTGTGTGTGTGTGAGCAGGGCCAAATGACAGAATTTCTGTTAATATTCTGAATGACTCAGAACATATTGATTAAAACAAACAGTAAAACAGTTTACAAAATGCCATTATAAAACTTTGCATTTATGTTCCAGAGTTTATAAATGATGCTACAATCTCTTGTATCTTATCTTGAGTGTGGTGTTACCCACATGTACTCTATGGTGCCACAGAAGGTGTGGGTGACCGTTCCATCATGAATGGATTCCTTACAGAGGCCAAAGTCAGTAAGCTTGATGTGTCCTTCAAAACAGAGAAAAACATACTGAAGTCACACTGTCCATGATTCATGTGTAAGGCTGACTTTATATTAGAAATAAGACGGAAATGACACTGGAAACAGGAAACAACAAGAACCAATGCTCATGTTGATTCAGGCTTTAAAGGTCATTTTTAATCAAATTGAAGTATTTAAAACTGGTATATTTTGAGGGAGATGAGGTCAAAATTTCAGGTCATACTTCTGACCTTAAAAAAATAATCCTGAAAAAAAATGCAATATAAAAAGTTGCAGAGTTGACTCTGCAAGCTATATTTTAATTTCAGTAACTCTGGATGTTTTGGGGCCGTGTTTAAATTTGATTTTCACTCAAAACTTAATTTAGCTACGAGGTCACATTTTGCTTACTGAATATTTTACAAGTGATTTGAATGATGAGTTTGTGCCCCCAAAAAATAACTGACTACACATGAATTCTGAATGCCAAAAACTGATGTAGTTATGATCATTCTTCATTTTAAGACAGTAAATGTTCTACTTTCAACAACATTAAATTGAACTGAACTGTACTGATGACATTTATCCACATGTGATGTGTTACCTTGGTGATTAAGCATGATGTTTTCAGGTTTGAGGTCTCTGTAAATGATCCCGTTAGAGTGGAGGTGACCCAGAGCCAATGTGATCTCTCCTAGATAGAAACTACACACAGACATAAATTATTTGACTCAGTGATGAGCGACAGACTGATCTCTCCTAAACCACAAAAATAAGACAAACGAGGAATGAAGCAATATATCATTAACATGCTTAAGAAAACCAAGAGTTACCACCCCGCAGTTGTATGCCTCCGAACACTAGTCAAGTTTCTCTTACAGTTTATATCCATGTCTGTGAAAACATGGAAGCATCACACACATCTTCCCCGTGGCAGCACAGAAGATCTATACAATCAGCACAGTTTCAAGGTGAACACCTAAGGTTAGTGTCACCAATTAAGTATCTGACCAAATGTCGCCCCTTCTGTTCCTGAGATATGACGCTGAATAATGGCCATAAAAATGTTTTATGCAGAACATTATGATGTCACAGTGAAGATGACCTTTGACCTTTTGAATATAAAATGTCATCACTTCATTATTTTATCCTATTAGATATTTGTGTGACATTTTGTCATAATTAGCATATAAATGATTGAGTTATGGCCAAAACCATAATTTGTGAGGGCACACTGACCTTGACCTTTAACCTTCGACCGCAAAATTCTAATCAGCTTATCCTTGAGTCCAAGTGGGCGTTTATGTCAAATTTTGAGAAATTCCCTTAAGGTGCTCTTGAGATATTATGTTCACGAGAATGAGACAGATGCAAGGTCACACTGACCTTGACCTTTGACCACCAAAAGCCAATCAGTTTATTGCTGAGTCCAAGTGAGCGTTTGTGCAAAATTTGAAGAAATTCCCTCAGGGGGTTCTTGAGATATCATATTCACGAGAATGAGACAGATGTTTGCCATGTTAAAGCAAATGCTGAATGAATATGCAAAAAGTAAGGGGAAACTGAATTAATGAAACAAAGGCAAGCTTTTTCTCACATCAAGATATTCACCTCTGTCAAGGGATTGTATGTTTTCAGTGCTGATTGTGCATCTGTTGGTTTGTCAGCAGGATTACAGAGAAACTACAGGCACAATTCTCATAAAACTTGGTGGAAGGGTGCGGCGGCATGGGCCAAGGAAAACCAGTGGAATTTTGGAACAGGTTGGAATCACAAGGCAGAACACAAATTATTTTTCACTTCCGTTAAACTTGCTATATGCGCACAGCCTTCCACTCAACCTTGGCGGAGGTCTGCACTCTCTGAGCGCTTTTCTAGTTTGATTTTGTGTCACTTCTTAACCTTTGTCTTGAATTTAATTTCTTTTAAATCAATTTAAATAGCCAATCATTGACTGGATTCACTGACATAACACTGTCGGCAATTCTTCCTAAATACCCCTATATCAGTTTTCTTACTTTACTTATTTTCTTACTTTAATTTGTAAGTCATTTAACATATGAGTTTATGTGATCTATATCCGCCAGCAGTGTCACATTCTTTGTCACCAATGACTTGCGCTCAGTTCAGAGCAAAGATTCATGATCAGACAAAACTATTTTGGAATGTTGCAGAGAAAAGTTGCAGCGGTGTGCACTAGCTGGTCTGAGCTCGACTCAAGCCAGCCGATGGTATCACCTGCAACTCAGCTGGTCAAATCGCTGGCGGCTGGTTTTAGAACATAAAGCACTTAACCTGTTTCAATGGCCAATCAGCTTGCAATGAAGTCTGCTGGTCAAGTCAAAATGACTGTAGACAGGTGCTCCGTCCCCACTGAGCGCTCACGGTGTGCTGTGTCGGACAGTGGGTCACTGAGCACGGTTACATGCACACAATAATCAGATAACTGGGAATAATCAGGTAATGGTAATAATCCGATTTGACACGTTTACGTGCACTTCAATAATCTGATCATCAGAAAAACCTGGTTTACATGATTCAGTCCTTCAGTTGGATTTCCCCCCAAGTACATGACATAAAACTCAAACTTCCTGTTACAGTAGGTACTCATATCCTTGAAAAACCTTGAAAAGTATGCAAGTCATATATTTGCAAAATAAAGCTTATATTCTTACAGTACTGTTTGTTTTTATCATTAACAAATACATGTGAGAGCATTCTAATGTGTAGTTTATCAATGTGGAGCCAATTTTACATACTTTGGGTAGATTCGGAGTAAAAGTACTGCAAAGTGCAATATACAAGTGTATTGTATATAAACTTGTCACACAAAGTGCATAACATATAAGTAAGATAAAATAAAAGTGACAATTTAAACACTGAGAATATAAAAATATATTATTTTATGTAAAATCTTTATCTGAAAGGAAACAAAAGCTGTCAGATTAACGTAGTGGAGTAGAAAGTACAATATTTCCCTCTAAAATGTAGTGGAGTGGGAGTATAAAATAGCAAAACCCAAAAGAAACCAGATTAAAGGGTATACATGCACCGAATAATCTGACTATTGGGGAAAAAGCTAGGTGTGTTTATCTGATTTCTCATAATCAGATAATGGCTTTTATCTGATAAAGCCTATCGGATTATGCTGTTTACATGACCACTTGAATAATCAGGTAACTCCAGAAATCAGATAATGATCGGTTTATTAGTGTGCATGTAAACGCGCTCACTGTTGCTGCTCGCTGTATGTGCTTATGCCACCATCTGGTGCTTGTTTTCTTTATGTTTATCACTGTTTCATCATACTCGCCTATATATTGCAAAAGCTCTTTGGCTGACTGGTGGGTACTACAAATGGACAGAGAAAGAGGTAACTCGTATACCCTTCACTACACCACTGCTTGTAATGCATCTATGGTCCTTACCAGGCAGTGTCCTCCATGAAGATGCCTTCCTTCTCAAGCTGCATGAACAGCTCCCCTCCTGGTGAGAAAAATCAACACAGATGAGTTACTGGGGTTAGTGGCATTAGAGAATATTCCTCCCAACCATTCCTTCATTTCTCCATTTATCAGTGCTGCATGATAAAAATCATACTTTCACAGTCATCGCAATATGAACATAGGCGATCAACACTGCAAGCACTGCCTGAAACACAATAGCTTTGTTTACAACCAGCATCAGGGTTTGACATTAACATCCACCAAGCGCCAAATTTAGTAGATTTTACGTTGGGCAAGGAAATTTCGACGGGCTATCTGCAGAAATTGTACTGAAATAATCATGTAATAAAAAACTATGCTAAACTGCATTTTGTGTCATTAATAATCACATTAAGTCATCACAAGCACAGCATAATCGTGATTTCAATTTTGAACAAAATAATCGTGATTATGATTTTTTCCATAATCGAGCAGCCCTATTGCACATCGCAGATTTCCTCATATCATGCAGGCCTTTTATTCATGCCTCTTTTTCTTCCTCCACCTCCTCCCTTTCTATCCCTGCAAACAGCCCTGTGGCGATACAGGCAAACAATAAAAGGGTTCCCATTAGTGGTGTACACACACAGTGTATGCACTAATGTTGGTCCATATTATCTGTCTCTCCTCCTATGTTTTTACCCTCCACATCCATCAGTTCACCCCTCAGTGCCTCTGTCTTACCACTCAGACATTCCAATATGAGGTAGAGTTTTCCCCCAGTCTGGAAGGCGTAGAGCAGATCCACGATGAACGGGTGCCTCACCGTCTCCAGGATCTCCCGCTCCGCACGTGTATGGGCTGTGTCTTTAGCATTACACACTATCTTTGCCTAAGGACAAATGAACATGACAAGCGAGCACATACAGTGTTGAAAGAGGCATAGAAAGGGAAATATAAAGAGTCGGGGCAGGAAAGAGAGGACAACAAATAGAATGAAGTGAAGAAATGAGAGGCAGATAAAACATAGTGTGGAAAGGATTGCATTAAGAACACGTGGACAAACAGAGACAACTTCATGTATTGTTTATCCTACAATTTGTGTCTTAGGAGGGAGCTGTGGACTGAGACAGAGTACCTTTTTCAGGACCTTCATGGCAAATATGTTCCCCGTCTGAGCTCCTTGAACCTTCCTCACCTGAAAAACCTGAAAAATAGGCATTTTGTTTTATGAATACCACAAAAAGTAGTATGTGTTGTGAAAAGTATTTAGGGGATACTTTACTGCTTTCCAACCAGGTCTGAGTCACTGCAGTGTGGGGAGTGTGTTAAGGTGCCACCACCAGCCAGCCAGCAAAAATGTCATTCGTTTACAATGAATATTACTTTACGCTGTGTTCTGAAATTACTTTTCTGAGTAGTTATATGGAAAGCAAGGGGGTGTAAAAATTCAGAGACAGATCTCGCCTTAAAAAGGGCTCAAAATTGCGTGCGCACACACACACACACACACACCCACACACACACACACACACACACACACACACACACACACACCTTGCCATAGGCTCCTTTTCCCAGCACCGTTAAAAGCTCAAAACAGTCAGGTCCAACTCTCTCACTGTCTCTGTTGACACTTTCACTGGTTAGCTCCACCTCCTCTGTCTGAACACTGGAACGAGCATGACACAGGAAAGAAGCAGTACTGGTGTAAATACATTTGTGTACTATATCATCATTCGTGTTTTAGAGTGGATAGTAATTTTAACTTACTTCTCTGGTTCTGTCACAGTGAAGTCACAGACATCATCCTAGATGGGGAACAGCAAACCAATTACAGCTGCACAACATATTGTTGTTTTTTCTTAGCATGTCATCATTGCGATGTCAACTTGCATGATAAACACAAAGATAATGCTCTTAGGATTTTCTGAGTTAGATGAAAGAGAGTATCAATAGCAAACTACACCTTTTTTCCTCATTTGTACTTTTTGTGTTTACTTTAATGTTCAATTTGTTTGATAAACAAATGTTAGAAATTATTTCATTTAATCTTTTATAATTCAACAGGGAATTTGCAGTATTTTAGCAGTACACTGAAAGCAGTAGAAAACTGAGTACACTAATATACATTTATTTATTACTGAAAGTAGTATTGTTATTGCCATATTTATCAAGGTTATCATATATCGCATGATTTTCTCATATCATGCAGCCCTAAAACTAAAGAGGTTAGAAAAGAGAGTCCTTTTTTCTCACTTGTCATACACCTTAACCAAATGTCCCTTAAAGGACATTTTAACCCTTAATTAGACAATACATGTTTGAGTGTTTAAGTGTTTAAGATATTAGCCGTAGAGATATCTAACTTCTCTCCAATATAATGGAATTAGATGACACTCGGCTTGTGGTGCTTAAAGACCCAAAAAATACATCTGAAAAAATCAACAGCAACAGTAATTGCTGTGAGCAGTTTAATGTAGAAACTATTTTCTGTCTAACAAACTACACAGCGCAGAAGGAAGTATGCATCTCCTGCTAGCTCACCTTACACCTAACGTTACAGCTCAGCCGAGGAGGACGCCATTAGTGTCTGCATTTTGCACTGTCACAGGCACAGGGCTCTTGTCCATGAGTAGATACATGCTTCCTTTAGAGCGGTGATACGATTGGGAGGTGTAGTTCAGTAGTAAGAAAATAGTTCCTACATGAAACTGCTCACAAGAATGTCTATTGATTATCTTGAGTAACCGGGTCATGATTTCTGTAAAGAGACATTGCTGTTGAGTTTTTCAAAAATATTTTTTGGCACTTTTTTTGAGCACCACAAGCTGAGTGCCATCTGGTTCCATTATACTGGGATGGGAAACTCTGGGTTACGGGTTTCAGAACAGGTGATTTCAATCGGTTCAATCAACACAGAGTTTGTTCACTCTGAGTTAAGCAGGTGCACCACGACTTTAAAAAGCCGTCATCAATGGAGCCCCGATACCACGATTCACCATGGCAACAAGCAACAAGAAAAGGTCTGCATTTTTTTACTCCTCTGGAGTTGGATATCTTAATGCGCTCATACAGCGAATTTGAAGCTGTTTTCAGGAAGAAGAGTAACACGGCTGCAGCAGCGAAGGAACGGGAGTCGGCGTGGGAGAAAATTCATGCTCGGGTCAATGCGTAAGTTTAAATTTATTTCATACATTTATGCAATAACAATAATATTAGGCTACAGATGTAAACAGATGGAATGGTGTTAAAGCGAAAATTTAGTTCACTTAGAAGCAATCCCAACTCTTTATTTTTCAAGTGAAAATGGTCTAAAAACAAGTTACTTTTAGGTGTGATTTGTTTTGACTAAAAATGACATTTTGACTAGAAATAAGACACATATTCTTGGTATGATTTTGAGTTTTTGCAGTGTGATGCAGTCTGACATTTTGAGACAGTCCATCTACCTGCACATTAATGCTGTGAATGGACTTCCTATTCACATAGTCTCCTTCATTTTGTGAAGGAGCAATGATGGGAATGTGGGTTCCATCAATGCACCCTATCACACTGGGAAATCCTAAAAGAAATTAAAATGACTAATCCCAGTCTGAGGTTGCAGCACCATGTCATTAACTGAATATGATTTATAATCATAAATTTTAACTGATTTCTACATCATTCACCTGCAATCCTGTGGAACTCCCCCTTGATGACCCTCACAGGTTTATGTCCAGGGAACACAACAAAAGAGTTTAATAGAAGTTTCAGAGCTAGGGACACTTTTCTCACGGCTCTGCAGACAGTGGCCTTACTGATATTTTCTGCATCTCCGATATTATACAGAAAACTCCCATTTGCAAAAAAAAAAAAAAAAAACGAAGAGCAACACAAAGAATCTGGGTAGATGAAAGTGCATGTCCACGGTTGGTGACGTTGGTTATGTCACAACGGATGAGGTTATGGATATAAATGATGGACTGTGATGTGAAATGGTACCGTTCAAAAAGAAAATGTTCTGGAAATGATAATACGTCAATTCTGGGCCTGTGAATAATCTCCCGACGAATGCGTAACTCCCTCCTCAGTAACACTGCCTCTTCGTCCACAGGGTCCTCCAAGAACGGACATGCCATGGTCGAAAAAAGTAGATTTAGAACTAGAACACACTTTAGGATACGACTTTACCTTGAGGACAGATGATCAAACTCGCTGAAACCCGCGCGACACTAAACGAATGAATGAATGAATCACACTGCGTGTGTGGCGTAAGAGGGAGGAGACAGCTAGAAAATCGAGGTTCATTGAAGAAAACCTGCTCCCGACCAGGTTAGGTTCACAGAGTCAGTTGCCATAGTAACTGACACCGAGCTTCAGTTACCTCTCTTTCTGAAACGGTCTGAAGTTACTCCGCTTTCTCTGGTTTAAGTTACCTCCCTTTCTGAAACGGAAAACCCAGAGTTTCCCTCATTTCAGGGTTAAGAGACTCAGAGTTTTCACTAAACCTGCTTTGTGAAACGGACCCCTGGTAAGAGGAAAAATATTTATGTTTGATTTTGTGGTGAACTGTCCCTTTAAAAACATAAAGCGATGTATTCCAATTAAAGCTTGACTTTCATCAACAAATGGTGTTAATAATGCAGATTGCATTCAAAACTTTTCTGAAGCCAAAACAATTTGCGATGACGCAAATCAATTACTTTCTCATTCTGTGTATTTCAGATAACTGATCAGCAGTAGTCTTATCAATGAGTGGGGAATACAGACCTCTGTATCACTGATGTCCTCAGTCTCCAGATCTATGTCAAACACTCCTGCCATCCTGTAACAGAGATTATGGAAAAACTGTCTGTGTTTCGTTCAACCAGATGCTCATTATCAGTTTCATCCCAATGCCAAACATAGCATTTCTGTACAACTATCAAACATGCACGTCTCCTGAGAAATAGGCGACAAATAAGCCTGTGACTCGTTCTACACTGATATTCATTCCCCACCCTGGGGTTCAACCACCCACCCTAAGTTTTAACCTGTAACCCTCTTGCTGTGAGGCAACAATGCTAACCACTGGACCACCATGCCGCCTCTACACTGATAGTTACAACAAAAAGCAGATGTAATACAATACAAAATGCAACACCAAGTTTGAGGTATGCAGATGCAAAGCGTGCAATATTCAAGGATTAAATAACAAAGTAGAAAAGGAATGTATATCAAATGAAAAATACAACATATGTAAAAAGTTGAAACTAGATAATAGTATGGTGCAAAATATAACAAAAACATCTAACAGTAAGGTGCAAATAGGTGCAACCAATATATCCAATAATGCATTATGTTTAATAACCCAACTAAGTTACCAGAATGAATAATACATAAAGCATTGTTCCTTGTTTGTACAGTGTCAGATCTGAGGTGGTTGATGTGAGAGAGCCAGGGTGCACAGTTATGTTGTTTAACCACAGTTTACACACGACTGATCCAGTGATCCGAGAAATGTTGAAACACAACACATTAAATGAACTTACTGTAGCTGGCTGTTGATACCAGCAGTGTTTCGTATCGTTAAACGTGTGGGTTACTCTGAATACAGAATACTTGGCCCATCCAGAGCTGAACGTTAGCCTAGCCACCACATAGCTGTTGACTTGGCAAAATATGATGCCGCTACATCTTTCCAAACAAACCTTGACAGCCCTGTCCCTGTGTCCGAAATGCTGTGGCTTTAAGTGAGGGATGTCATTTATCTCAGGTTACACACGGTTAAGACCTCTCAGAATCAAATGCTTCGAGAAAGCTAGCTAGCTTAACTTCTCATGTTAGCATGCTGGCTAATCATATGGCAACCAAAACAACACGTGAGTGGAACCTACATGACAGCAAATGTTTCATGAAATACACTGCTTTAAGGTTAACGTTTCCGCTACAATTAAACTAAACGTTTGTTACGTTAGGTCGCTTCTTTTCCTTGGAAAATGCCAAACTGGATAACAGTGGCTGACAGCTGTAAACGTGAGTTAACATCACGTTGTCAGCTGGTTTGACAGGTAAAATTAGCATGCTAACAAAAATGCTAATACTAGCTAGCGTGTCACCCATATATACATTTGGCTTTACCTATAAACGCTCCTTCATCCGGTGGTTCCTTATCTCAGTCCGCAGTCCAATCGTTTAAACCCTAGGCAGTTTCTATACACAAACAGCTGTGATCACCATTGTTCTTGTTACACTTTCGTCAGAGAAGCACAACACACTCAGTTGTTTAGGTTCCCTTCATTCTCCTCTGACCCGCATAAAGCGCAGAGATTTTGGCTGCGTTCGAATATTTGAAAATATCCTTTCCTAGCCACTTCTCCTTGCCTGGGTCCAGTCCAGTTCTTTATATCCGTCCACTCCACTCAGTACGAGGTGACAGATTACCAAGGTGGAAACGGAATGTAACGAGTTCTGTCTGATATCAGGCAACACTTTTCCTTGGCCTCGGTGGAAAACTTCATGAAGTAAAGGGAGGGAAGGAGAATTCATAAGGATCAAACTCTCCCTCCCACTTTATCTCAAAGACTTTTAACCCCAATTCCAAAGCTTGGGAAAGATCTGCTTTGCATCAACAACTGGCGGCCAGTTTGCCTTCTTAATAATGATCACAAAATTCTACAACACAGATTTTTGCCAATAGCATAAACTCTGTTATGGACCACATGATTGATCAAACTGGTTTTATGAGGCTCAGACATGTATCTAATAACATTAGGCTTGTATCTTTGCAGAATTGCAGCAATGTATTGTATTGTATTCACATGTTCACGTCACAATACACAGGTCCCCACCTTAATATATAATATACATAAAATATTGGTAAAAGTTCCTTTTTAAAAATGACAACGCCACAACAAGCACGCACCACCATCTGAACAAGCATCAGCTAATGTAATCATAATTATAAATAAACTACGACCAGTTCTAGTATTTCAGTGTACTGCAGCTCTGCATTTGGTTTGTGCAAGTGGTGTTGCTGTACCCCGGCAGAAGCCATTGCCTGACTGCTGTGGGTATGTACAATCAATGTCAAACATTGTATCATGTCCCAGGTTCAGCCTGGGGGCCAATTGTGGCCTGCAGACCGATTGTTAAATGGTCCTCAGCTTGTCTTTGAAAATATACTATATGACTAACACAATAGTGATTAATCAAGCATGATCACTTTGCTTTTTTTTCATTTACTTTGCAATGGCAACAACAAGTAGGAACTATGCAGGCGGAACAAATGTTTTCATGAACAGATGGTAAAAAAGCAAACAAACTAATACTCACCTGCAAAATGTCACCAATATTAACATGTAGCCTATAAATCACAAGAGACACAAAATGACTTCAAAGAGATACAAAATGATCACACACAACATCCCCACAAAAAGACACAAAAAATTGCATTCTGACTACAAAGAGAAGCAAAACAACAACAAAATGAACAAAACCACCACAAAGTCTGTGTGTCTTGGTCCAGAGTAGGAATGGTGGTGGGGCCTTGTCTGTGCCCAGTTTCTCATACAGTAGTTCACCCATGGTGCTATCGTTGGATTTTGACAGTTTTTGTAAAGTGTGATGATAATTCTATTAACCATATCTGCTCGCAATGTTACACTACATTCCTGTCAGAACGGCAGGCTGTACACACCGTGTATTAGTGAGCAAACAGCCTGTAGGCCTACATTCTGTGCATTTTCCACTCACTAGCTTTGCGTAAAGATAGCATGGTTAATGTTTTCATCAGTTGTTGATGGGAAACTTATTGTTATAACACCTTACTAATAATGCATGCAAAGGAAACTTTAATGTCAATACATCATTTTGCACTGGGAATGTAATTGTGGATGTAGAATTTTGCAGTGTCAGTAATTACCTAGATTGGAAACAAATGTTTTGGGTAAAAAATGGCTTATTTATGTGTACTAATCAATCAAACATCACTAATGTTAGCTATTGCTAAGTAACCTGCAGTTAACTAGCCACACATTCACCCAGCCACCAACAACAGTGCTAACAGGTGTATTCAGCTAATGTCTTTATTACATTATATTTGTTAGATAGCCAACACGAAGTCTGAGAAAAATGTCATCAATGTTGTGCTGCAGGTGCAATTTAGGATACATATAGACAGTAAAAGCTTTAATGTTTTGTATATTTGCATAGTAGACTGTATGTCTATACTTGCTTTTGGTAAATAATATAAAATATAATAAATATAAACATTTGAATTTCAAGGTTTGAATTTATTTGCCCCCCAAAAAACATGTAGACTCATGGTTATGACCTTGATCTTCAGTTAGTATGTAGTAACTCATATTACAAGGGTTACTTTTCCTCTGATTGGCTAGTATTCGTTGCTTGGTAAAAAATGTCACGGTAAGCCAATCAGGGGCAGAGGAGGGCGGGACACGCTTTCACTCTCTTCGGAAAAACAGAAATTCGCGTGCTAGACAATTACTGTCTGGCGAATGATGTAATATAAACATTTGAATTCGGTTAGCTGTTCAGTTAGCACAGATAAATTTTCCACTGTCAGGTGGCTTTACTCACAACGTGGAAAGTTTTAGAATCCCACCTCTGACATCAGCTGTTGTGCACGGGACTTCTGAAGTAAGCTAGGCTATGTCTTGAAGTGCGGAGATGGAAATCACGTCACACGATAAAGAATCCTCCATTTTGGCGTTTCACTGAACTTCAGCAGGTGAGTGCAGAACATGAAACTGTTTACATTAGTGAAGGAAGAAGTGAGTGTTGTGGACTTTGGTGGAGTCTGCTACCTAACGTGTTAAAGACTAATTAAACAACAACGAGCACGTTCATTGAACCTGAGTGTGGGGGATGGGTGGGGGCTTCTGTCCATCGCTATACTATATGAAACCCAGATATATTTTCTTGTATATAACCCAAAACCCAGATATATTTTCTTGTATGTAACCCACAAAACCACATATAGCTACAGTAAGGATGTACAAATTCATAATATAAGTGAATGTGTTTATGATAATGACTGCAAAACAGTGGAACTCTATGTTCTACAAGTGACTCAGAGGAAAAATATAAAAAGAGAAATGAAGAGGAACTAGGATCGATCCCAGAGGGACACCAGAAGAGTGGGGGGCCGTAGAGAAGGAAACTCCACCAACTGCCAAAGTAAAACCTCTATCAGAACTTATGTCAAAATTGCTTGGCATGGCTTTTTATTCAAGAGTAATATGGAATTTCAAGGAAACAGGAGAGATCAGCCCTACTTTGTAAAGTTGCCCACTTTTTTTTTAATGTTAGTTAACAATATTATTTCAATCAGTATCAAATGTTTTTTAAGATTAAAATCAGCATGCTTTGGTAAAGTCGATGTCCATTTGATCCACCCTGGGGTTTATCATCATACCTGGTTTTTGGATGACAATTTTGCCTGCTGCTGAAATCCAACATGTCCAGTATGGTTCAACAGTCACTTTTAGCTGTACCATCTGTAGAGGGCATAAAACGTATAAGTATTGGGCACATGACATAAGTATTAAATTCTAAAACTGGGGGGAATAAAAACTATCACCAGGAATGCAGACCAGACCATAAATAGCAGCTTATCACCTGACTCCTCTTGAGATGCAAAGTTGGAAATGAGTATACATGCTGCTGCTGAGACACACATGCATGTTGTGCCTCGTTAAGCTTGGAAGAAGGGAAAACTCTGCATGTTGTAACTACAGAACAGTGAGTATTATTTGATATGTCTTCATCTGACTACAACATTTTCTCTGGGTTTCAGCTGAGCCGTCATTTCTCAGTACTGTCAGTGAACTGATCTCTGGTACTGAGGACCACTATTTCTGAGGACAGAGACCTGGGGCTGTGCTGCTGTATTGCCAGTGTGAACACACTTTTAATAGATGGGACAGGAACCATGCTTCAAGGTAAGAGAATATATTTTGCATTGTGGTAACTTTTTTTACAGCAAATCTTGAGGTTCCTCTTTAACACCTAGAGCCCTATTATGTTAAAATGTTAAATTTTACTCTGACGCAAGTATTTCAGACAAGTTTACATGCCAGTCAAAGCAAATTTACACCATGTAACTAAGCCTGTCAGGCAGGAATTGTTCTTCATGTCATGCATAATTGCTTGTAGGAAGTACAATTGCCTTCCCTTAAAGCCACAGATTTCCCTGCATGTTTATCACCTGTAGCTGCAGGCAAATGCACTCTGCATCACCCACACAGCACCTTTCTGTGAGGCTTGCAGGACATCCTCAGGCTTTGGCCAGCACACTCTTCTTTTAATTAGGATACATCAGATTGTATTTTAGAGGTAAATATAAATATTTCTAATCAACGTGTCATCAGGTCCCTCAAAAGAGCTGGGAAAAAAATATGTTCCCCTCAATAGTCAGTGTTAAACTGACTCCAAAACGCACTGCTTAGTGTTCACTGAACTCCTCCAACTTTATGTTGGTGTATTTGTCCACCCACAACTGTTAAAACAACAGATCAACAGATGCGTGCAGCTCATGAGAGCGTGCCAGGGTAGGCCTGTTCGGTATCATCCGCGCCATGCAGCGTTTATGTTTCTGATGGCTATATAATATTTCAGAAGTCCAGCCACTACTGGACATATGTTTTAAATATCCATATCATAGCCACATTTAAATAGCAATAAAACACTGAACATTAAATTACTTGAAAAGTACTTGAAAAATGAAGTGTAGTGCATTTAACAGAGTGACTAATCAGAGGTTTATTGGCAGAGACAAAGGAGGGAAAGGACTCGCGCCAAGCTCTCTGTCCGCCATCTGGCTCGCTGTGGTGGATTGAAGAGATTCTCTTATCTGTTCTATGAGGAGACCCCAGGTGTTTTAGAGGTCTTCCTGGAGAGCGTGATCCATGATGGTGTCATCTAACCACACCAAGCTTGCTAAGAGGAAGATCGTGACTGCTCTGGATGTGGCGTATGCTTTTAAGAGACTTAACGTTTTGGTGGATAAATAGGTGCGTTGGAAATTGATATCCTAGAAGCTTGTCTGCATAATATAAGCTCATTTTTAAGTCGTCTTGGCAACATAGGTCAACATATCTTATTGGTCATACAATATTAGGCTATCTAATATGCTATTAATTTATTTATTTATTTTGCATATTTCCCTCTGGACATTTTGACCGTTGATATTTTCATCTGCCGGACAACTACCCATCAAAAAGCTGGCATATGCAGACTAATGTAAACCCTGATGTCATCTACATTTGTCTGATCAACTCAAGAAAAACATTGTTTGTTGAAGTTGCCTCATCACTATTACAGGTGTAAAGTATAAACCAGTGTTTTTCTGCTCTTGTCAACAGATCTTTAACTGTAGGCTACATCCAACATGTATAGTAAGTATAGTACAGTATTTTATGTTATCTTCTCTATCTCTGCGTATTCTCTGTGCCTTTACAGGACTCTTTAAGTAGTTATAATGAAATACAGATAGTAATACTAAGTGTAAGATAATGTTTACCAATCAAGCTCCTACATTTGAGTGCAAATTGCGACCCGCTGTTGATTCGTCCAGCACAAATTAAGCATATGTCTACCACACTTAAAGACCTACCAAGACATGCAGCATAATACAACCAGAGGAAATACAGAGCCCCTTTTTTCAGGGGAAGTCTGATAATATGAGGACACATGGAGGTGTGTTTTCATTAAATACAATATTGACAACCAGGCATTAAAAAAAACAGTGAAAGTCATTTCAGGCTCTTTTGGTTTCTCTTTTACCACTGATACTGTGTGGTTGTGGGTTTTGGGCAGCTGATTGATCATGGTGCTGACTGTTTACATTACCCACTGCAAAGCAGAGTCAAACAAGGAGACCACCAACAAGAAGCACACTGCTAACAGCACCCAAAAACACAACACCAACCGTAGCTAATGCAGTAGACCTTTTTAACAGCAGACATTTGAACATGTCCCAGCTGGAAATGTAGTTTTTGCTCACAACATTTGTAAAGGCTCTAAAACATCCACACTAAATGGAATGCAGCTTTGATTCATGATTTTAACCATGGCTGTGCTTGAATAGTGTAATTAAAATAGAATTATAGAACAATGAAGGAAGACGCAAAAATTCTCCGCCCGAACAGGGACTTGAACCCTGGACCCTCAGATTAAAAGTCTGATGCTCTACCGACTGAGCTATCCGGGCTCTTACAGAGTGTCACATGACCACGCTATATGTATTTTTCTCAGGCACTACTGTTGTAGTTGTCATGTCTTAGTTCAGCCCGTTTGCCTGTTCAACAACAAAAAAAAAACATCTCCAAGCCCAGTCTGCAATGACAGAAATCATTAAGGAGAGTAATGTAGGTAACGAAGGAAATGTATTTGTAGGATTTACATTTAGGTTACTTCAGTAACTTACTTCCCACCATACCAGTGCTAAAATCATTTGCTGTATGCTATTGGATTGATACAGACAATACAAATTTGAAATCTGGCTAACATTATCCACAACTTATAGCTCTGATACATATTTATTTTCATAAGAATAGAGTACCATTTAAATTTTTTGAATGAGAAACACCATAAAAGATAACTTTAGGACTTGCGGTGCTTTACCCTTGTCTAAAACTTCTCCTTTTCTATTAGCTTAACTAAATTATTTATGGCAGGCAGTAAGGAAATTGTTTGGTTAAATGGAATAACCCTAGTTCTGAACTGAGTGAGGTATCTTACTGAGGGTAGCCCCTTCTTACATGACCAGTCACAAAAGCTTCACTACACTACTATGATAATCTGTACTTTTAAGTCTGAGGCCATGGTTCTGTGGATTGCCCCCTCTGGGTTGGGAGAGAGTTACTCCCCCAAGCAACGCAGTTCAGGTATCTGGGGGTCTTTTTTACCAGTGAGGGTAAAATGGAGCAAATAATGGACAGGTGGGCTAGTGTGGTGTCATCAGTGATGCAGGTGCTGTGCCAGACTGTTGTGGTGAAGAGGGAGCTGAGCCAGAAGGCAAGGCTTTTGATTTGTGATGTCTGGAGTATGTTGGATGTATTGTAGCTCCTTGCATAATGAGGAAAAATGGCTTTAATTGCTTAATTGCTTAAGTAATATATTAGAACTGTCTTATTTGTTGCCACAACAAATTACATGTAATAAAACTGTTAAAATAAGTATCTCATTTCATCTACCTCCTAAAATGGAAGTAGTCTGAAATGAAGTCTTAATGAATTCTTGACAACAAATGTTTTTGAATTTTTATGATGATAGTAAATCTGAACTAAACTTGAATCTTTGCTTCTGTAAAAAGCTGAAATGAAAAATATAGTGTTAATTCTACAGTGCTGTTGAGGTGTTTTTGAGCAAATATCATGCTGAATAAATCGTTTTCTGTAGCCAGCTATTAAATTTATGTTGTATAATGTTTTTGTTGTTGAGATAGTTTTGTGTTTCTGCTTTGGAAGGTGTTCTTTACAGATTGATGTTTGTTTTGTGTTTCTGCTTTGGAAGGTGTTCTTTACAGATTGATGTTTGTGAATGGTTTTAAAAACAAAACCTGGCCACGTTTTTACCACAATGTGTGGAGCAGTGATACATCCAACAAAGAAAAATGTTCACAAGGCCCCTGCGAGATTTGAACTCGCGACCCCTGGTTTACAAGACCAGTGCTCTAACCCCTGAGCTAAGGAGCCTGTGATGAAGAAAAGTGACGTCACAATCGAATTTATTGTTGACACGCGAGCGTTTCATAATAGTGTTCTGATAGTGCTATTCCATAATAGTGTTCGGATTTATTTTTGTCAACATTTTTCCAGTGTTAAAAAAGGGGGAAACATTAAGAACAAGCTCGGCCACGGAGTGCATGCTGGGACACGTGCTGAGCAGTGACACAACATTGCCAAAACTGAATGAGCAAGTTATGAGAATTTTTTTTTTAATAATAATAAAAGAAAAAAGTCAAGCGACGAGCACACATGTAATTTATTAGCATTTATTGACGACATAATATTGAGTACGCGCCCTCTGCCTGCGCTGCATTTAACTGGCATAATGTCGGCTTTAACCTGCTTTAAAAATAATGTTAAGTTTCCCATTTATCCACCAGGTGGCAGCATGTGACCACCCTCAAGAAGGGCCTACACTGTTGACTTTACTCTTAGTAAAAGAAACTGCCAGTCACTGACTGTGTAAGTGGGCAAAAATAAACTTTATTAAGCGTTATTAGAAAATAAGTATCATTATAGGAGCTTGCCTTTAAAATTATCTTATAAGTGTAAAATAATGGCAGAAAAAAAAGTTTTTAGAAGTCAAACAAAACTATGTCAAATAGGCCATGCTGTATTAAATAGCCGTCGGTGGTGTTGCACGGTGCGTGGATCAGCAGGGGGAGGCATGAAATGTTTAAACAGACCGTTCTTCTGTTGGTTGTTCTCCCCCCATCCCGATGTTACGGGCGTGGTGAGGGGCCGGAGCCGGCTGCTGTCCCCCCACTCTCCTCTACAGCCTCATACCAAGTTTTCCCATGGTAAGGTAGAGATGGACGCGAATGGATAGCGTCAGGATAAACATGGCAGAGTTTATTTCAACGAATCATGGATGTACCATGTTCCTACTCTTAATCCTTTAGAGGGAATCTAGTTCCTCTGTTTGGACTTTGCATCTTATTATAAAGACAAGTAAGGGGGATTTATTTTGTAGAAGGAGAGGAAATAAAGAGCCATGGTGGAGCCGAGAGGACGAAAGGGGAGATTTAATTCGTCAAGAGGTCTGTGACGATCCTGGATTTTGTTCCAAGTGTCCTGGACTAGAGAGAGGACGCAGAAGTTCATATCAACAGGTGAATGTTTGATTCATTTCCTGCTCTTTCTGTGCAGTAGTGGAAAGGGCTCTGCATGAGTAAACAGATAAATAAACTTGTGCATATATACTAAACATGTGCTCAAATACAGCGTCAGTACCATCAGTACAAACACTGAAGTAAAAAGTGGAAATAAGAGAAACGTGACATTAGTTCAGTCGGTGCAAATGACTAATAATAACATAAAAACATCGCCGTGGACCCAAATATATACGGTACAGTTTACTAGTGACATTTTGTTAACGGTATATATCCCCAGTGTTGTGTTGTGTTCCTGGGATGCAGACCAGTTGAACCTGTTCTGATCTGACCCGGGTTGCAGAGTGGTTACTACTGAGGTTGCGCTGTTGGAAGCCACTACTTTTTCAACATTTCGGTAACGTTACGCTACGCCTCAAACTACAGGAGAAAAACACACACTAGCTGTTGCTATCTACACTCTGGCGAGGCTGGTTCTGTCGGGATTTATATGTAGACATATTTGACTCACGCTCTACGAGGAATAACAAAGCTTTATTTTTTAAAAAACGTAATTTTTCCCCACACCGAGGCGATTTCTTCCTCCGAGGCGAGAATCCCACAAAAGGCCGTCGCTGGAAATCAACGACTCGTCGGAGAGGCTATCGGTTTGTCTGGAGCCAGGACTAGCAGAGACAAACGACACTTTAGGCCGCTTCATTGCCGGTTTGTTTCGCGGCTGGTGTAACGTTAACGTCGTATTACGGTGTTATAACAAGGACAACCGAGCGAGGACCGTGATTTCCCTCTCCGCTTGGCCATGCGAGGAGCTCGGGTCTTCACTGAAGAATGTTTCGCCTTCCCCCGGCGTTAGCTCTGCCGCGGCTCCATGTAAGATATAAACCTGGCTTTGTTTTAGCTGTGGGGTTATGGTCGGCCTGTATGAATTTATCACGAGGGAAAAAACCACCCTTTCATCCAGAAAGGGACATATTAGAAATGATATCGGAATAAACAGGCTGTTGTGTGCATATGGCACCTTGTTTGCAGTGTTGTTGGCCTCTGCCTTAAGCAGACAGGCTTTATTTTGGCAAACAAATTTCTCACTCATCTCCGAGGGGCTTGGCGATACTTCTAGCTAACAACGAGTGTTTTCCTGGTATTTCATCGTTCATTTCTCCACCAGGGCCAACAGTAACAACATGCTCCTGGCCTCTGCCGTGGTGGTGTGGGAATGGTTGAACGAGCACGGCCGGTGGCGGCCCTACAGCCCCGCCGTCTCCCACCAGATAGAGGCTGCTATCCGGAGCAGCGACCCACGCGGAGGGAGCGTGGTCCTCGGCCAGGTGGACAGCCGGCTCTCGCCGTACATCATAGATCTCCAGTCCATGCACCAGTTCCGACAGGACACAGGTAAGACAAGGGAGGTGCTGGGAGCTAAAGAGGAAGAGGTTGCACTGTGCAAGCGTGTCATCTTTGGGGCTTTTAAGTGGACTTCCAGGACCATAAACTCCCCTTGTAATAGAAGACAGTGCCAGTACTAGCTTAAAATGGTATTATGGCACCATGGGGTGTTGTGTATTACTGTACAATCTGCTTCTGTGGCATCTGTGTGTTGTTTGCTGCTTCATGGTCATGACTTTCCTTAACACCTTAATGGATAATTGGTATTTGTTTTAACATGGACCCTATTTTCCCATGGTTGTGTGTCCAAGTGACTAATAAGATCAATGATTTTTGCTATCGGTCCAATATTGAGCGAGAGCGCTGCAGCCTGCAACGCGAAACAGGCTGCAATATTACCTTGACCTCGTCGCAGATGTGCCCTGTCAAGTTATGTCCAATAGAAGTGCACGTTTCTGCTACTGACAGGCTCAGATTGTTATTCTAAGTGTCTGACAGCATTATGGGAAGCATTCCTATGAGATAGACCATTTCGTTAAAGAGTGAAATTGGTAGCATTCCTATGAGATAGACCATTTCGTTAAAGAGTGAAATTGGTAGAGGGAAATCTACCAGACTCAATATAAATAAATAGTAATTTTGTCATCGTAAAACGCACTTAATTCAGAGTCAACAAAACTCACAAAAGCCTGCTTGGTTTGTATTTTCACTGTTCCAGTAAATCACCTGCTCTGAATTGGTTAAAATAAACATGTCATTAAACCAGTTAGATGTAAAAATCTGCTGGCTCCACACACTCTAAAATGTATGTTTATTTGAATGGAGTCTGGTGGATTTGACAATGGTGATTTTAGGGCTGTTTCAAGATAAACAAAAAGGATCGTACTTTTTTAAGGTCTATCTCTGTATGGATCCTTTCCAAAGTGGTGAGACACTTGCAATAATCTGAGCCTGTCACTGACAAATACAAGCATTTGTAGTGGATGTAAATAGACGGTGCGAACATGCCCCAGCTGGTTACACTGCAGCCTGTTTTGCTGCTGCCGATGCAGCCCTCTCGCTCAGCACTGGACCAAGTTCAAAAACTGTTATTCTCATTAGTCACTTAAACACAAAAATATGGTAAAACAGGGTCCAGGCTGAAATACTGCAGATATGCTTAAAATAATCGTTGACCCAAAAACAAGCCACTACGCATCTACACTGTGTGGTACAAGATAAAGGTGTAATGTCTTCTGAGAGGCAGAGTCATACTTCAGTGTATTATTTGGGATTGAGTCAAATTGCCCTGTCACAAATGACCCCAACTCAGTTTTCAGAGCTGAGCACTTTGTATTTCTGACTGAAACTCTAATATATCAGGCCAAATGTAGACTGCAAAGTACCACATCTGGGTATTTTCAGTGTAGCTACATTGAAGTTTGATTAGTCTTACCAACTCATACAGAGCTAAGCTGGTCCAAAGACTTGTGGGGCTTTGGTCAAAGTAGGGGGTGATCGCTTCTGTCAACAAAGTCAATGAAGACAGTTAATAGCATGGACTGATTGGTTAAAGGCCCAATTTTTATATATTTTTTTTAAAATGACTGATTGGGAATTTAAATTCAAATAAACCTACATTAACACAAGCAACTCTAAAGTTTGAGTAAAAGAAGAAAAAATAGCTTTTTGTTGGTTTAACAATTTGTTATTGCACCAACTTTTCTAAACAAAGCCATAACATAACCAGAAAACATGCATAACTTTGTTGGCCCCTTTTTATTCTCACAAAGTCACTACTATGGACTCAGGTAAAACCTGCAGATGGGTTATAGAGAAAGAATTTCTTGAACTTATCAACTTGAATTAGTTTCTTTGCAGTATCCCATAACATAGTGATTGGATAGTTTTCTCTGGGCAGGAAAATGTGGCCCTATATACTGTGTTCATTCAGTTTAAATGTGATTACAGTCTAACACGCATTAAAGGTACCTCATGTGTTGTGTAGACAGGTCAAAAGACCTCTGATTGAAAATGGCATCCATAATCACGAGCCTAGTTGCATGCAAGGCCAGGCTGATATGGCAGTATCAGAAAGCAGTATTACAACATCAGGTGCTATTTTGTTATTTGCCCATATCCACCAATACTGTTGGGGATTTTTTGGTTTTAAATCAGTCAATGGTGCAGTAAAAAAAACCCATTAATTTAGTGTCTACATCAGATAAATTCTTAATCTTTTGTGGAACTACTGTCAGTCAAAAAAAGAGAGAAAGTGTGTGTGTGTGTGTGTGTGTGTGTGTGTGGGGGGGGGGGGGGTTGGTGATGGTGATGGTGTGGAGCAGCTGCAAATGACCATCGCACCACTGAGTAAGCTGCATTCTTTAGCCCTTATCCACAAGCACTACACACACATGCAGACACACAGCCACACAGCAGCTGTACACTCCTGACCTGAAGAAAACGAAAGAGACCTTGATTCTGTGGAAAGAATGGAATATTTCAAGGCCTGATGAGCAGAGACTTCACTTTAGTTGTTCTCCTCTGTAGCCCCCCCTTCTTCCCCTCTAGCTCTCTCTCTCTCTCCCTCTCCCTGGGGTCTCTTACCCTCTCCCCTTTCCTCTCCCTCTCTTGTACAAGTTTTAAGTTTCGTCAATAGGCAAAAGTCCCAAGGGCCTTTCGGTATTGGCTGTGACATGGGAGAGACAGAAAGATAGAAGTGTGTGTGTGTGTGTGTGTGTGTGTGTGTGTGTGTGTGCAGTGGGGGGTTGCAGAAGGAGTGGGAGTGGTTGTTGCAGAGTGAGTGAGATAATTGAGGAGTCTGTATTCTCCCTCTGTCTTTGGCTCCTCCACCATTGTTGGATTTTGTCAAACAGATGTGAGTTGCTCCACTGTGGCTACGAGACACACATGGGAGGTGAAAGTGAGGATGATGGGAAGGAGGAAAGATGAAGAAAGCAGTTTTAATAGCGATTTCTAGGTTGGCAAAATACTGGGACTCTGACACTCCAATATTAAATCTTGTATTCTTCCTAGCTGCTTTTAATTTGCAAGGCACAATGTACAAAACATCCACGTAAAAAGGTTCTCCTTTGTTTTAGCCAGCACTGACCGTTTGTTTTTGTTATGAAACTTGTTGCTAATTTACAGACTGTAGTGCTTAAGTTACTGTGGACTTTTGCATGCATGTCTGTATGAGTTAAGACATGCACACAGGAAACATGGGGGAGAGAGAGGTATGACACACCAAAATATGTCATTAGCAATGGATAATTTCGTCAACGTTTTGCTATCTGGGTTCCCCAAAAAATAATGCTGTGTATTTACGGTATGATTTATACAGTTTTTCAACATGTGATTACGTGGATTATTTAGCCATGGACGGATTATCAAATTATTTTGATTAGTTTGAATTTATGATTTGCACAATGTGTAAAATGCATAGACTGTATGAAATAATAGGCATAGCCATTGTGACTGAAGCATTTTGAATCCTCGAGTTTGGCATTTTAACTATCACCATGTTGAGGTAACACCTTGCAGACAGCCTGTCACTCAGAGCGGCTCTGCCCTTAATTATGCATAACTTAAGCCTTAATAAAATATAAATGGGTGAGTTATAAAAAATTTCAACCCCTGCACAGTTGTCATGAAGGTGCAAATTAGCCATAGAGATCCAAACTGTTATTTTTCCCGTGCCAGTCTGTAAACTTTATTTGTAAAGTTTGGCATTGTAACAGGGGGTTCTGTGGGGATTGACTCACATTTGGAGCCAGCCTCAAGTGGCCGTTTGAGGAACTGCAGTTTTTTTTAGCGCTTTAGCATTGTTTTCATTATTCTGCTGCAGAGGTTGCTGCCTGGCAAAATGCCTATGGTCAAAGTTATTGCAGCACCCACAAAATGTTATTTTCAGTTAAAAAACTAACACAGATGTTAGCTGCATTAGTTGTTTTTAGTCATGACAGTCCCATAAAGTGGGACCCTAACTCTTAGTGAATCTAGTTTTCCCAGATATGAGAGGGACAGATGGGGACAGACGAGTTAAGTGATTCACCTGAGCAGTTCGGTCTGTCCGTATCTGCATGTGAGCTGACACTGCATAGTTAGCTGCTGGGAGATATCATTGTTATACACCAGGAGCAGATTATTATTATAAATATCAAAGTAAATGTCTGTGCTGTACTTACTGAAGATTCTAGTACTGCTAGTCCATAGCTGTATGGGATAACCAATACTTTTAGATATGCATAACGATGACAGCCTTAAAAGTGGTGCTGGTTGCTTAACTTCCCTGCACATAAGGACCTGAAAAAGAGACACACAAAATATTGACGTAAATATAGAATTGCCCCCAAGCCTGAAATATGTTTGGCTGTATTGCCCAGTAACTTCCCTAAAACTGAAACTTGGCTTCTGTACTCGCTGTAAGCAGATGTGTTTTAAGGGACTCTGTTTTTGTGTTCAACAAAACCAACAGAGTGGTGAGACTGAAATATTGCTGAGCACATCACATCAGTTTCAGTTTCTAAAATCTCCTAGTTAAACGTTTATGTATATGATAAAAGTGTTTTAAGCCTCTCAGCTGACAGTGTTGGATCAGGATTTCCAGTATTTAGGCTTGTGTCAAAAGTGAGAAGGATATTTAGTGTCTCTGAATGTTCAACATTTCATATTTTATGCTGCTCATCTACTTAGCTCCTCTTTTCAGGTTATAGCCACTTGTTGCACACAGGGCTTGTAGACTGTCAGACATGCTCACGCAGTGTTAATGGGTTTTGCATGTAGGCCTGTCACAGTAATTACTTTTGTTGGATGATATGTTGTCCCAGAAAAAATTGCATTTCAGACTATTTTATGCCACCAATCTAATGATAATATAGTAGCATAATAATGCAAGTACAACCCTTGAAAGAGCAATGAACTTTTAATTCTTAAGAATATTCAGACATTGAAATTGAAATATGAAAAATATTCAACATAATTTAAAAAAGTAATTAACACCTGATAACATATACAAGAAAGTACATATAAAACTACCGTAACCTTTATAGGTTTTTTGAGAAAAAAAGGGATTCCCTTAGACAAGCTCAGCGAAACTATGGGAACATAGCAGTTTCCTTAAAAATCCAGCCGGTGTGCTACAGTCAGTTCCTGGGAATGGATTTACAGGGTGGAGGATGAAATTGTTGGAGGGTAAAACTACAAACGATGGACTTTTTGGCTCGTTGCCAGGGGTTGGCAAGCTAAGGACTATCAGGACTGTGCCTTTTCAACTTCAACGGTGCAGCTGCACGCTACTGGTAAGCTACGCTGTGTCGTCCTTGAAGTGTGGTATTATTTTTCTTCATCACACAAGTAGGCATGGGTGTAGAGAAAAAAGGGGGACACTCAAGTAATGGTGGGGAAGACCCTGCTGTTTATTCTGGTGCCATGTTGGCTAAAATGTTGTTTACATTCTTGCGTAAACAAATACACATTCAAACCCAACAGGCAATATCGGGGTTAGCAAAACGATTGAGGTCATGTCCATATATATCGTATGATAAATCGATAGTGTAATTATCGTGACAGGAAGCAAGCAGGTGGGACATTTGAGTCTGTGAGAAGGACAACAGATTTCGAGCACATTTTGACACAGCAGCAAGATGTACAAGTCTGTTTCTACAGTCATATTTTAAAGGAAATTTCAAACACCTGCCATCCATACCCCTCCCTGTGTCCTTATGAACTCTCCCATCATGCTGGTTCTCCCAGCACTGTCGGTTGTGGTTGGAGGAGAGCTGGTTTCCAGAATCATGGATGAAAGCCACGCAGACACTTCCTGCAACACAGATAGCACAAGCAATAAGTTGACAACATGCAATGTTAAGGAAACCCCTCAGCATGGTTTCTCTATGATAGCTTTGCGACAAGTGGGAGCCCATGTTCCCAGAGACCTTCACTGCTACTAGAGTTTATTGGTGCAGCTCTCCTGCATCGCACTTCCCAAAGATGACCTGTCAGACAGGATTGTCAGTAGTGTGGCGGTGGTCTTATTTCTTGGATTGTTTGACCTTCTGTAGGTGTCGCTCTTTTATGTGACTGTTGAGTCATTTCTGCTTTCATTGTTCATGCTTACAACTCAGTTCTTTTCCATCCCAAACAAACAAGAAATATAAGACATATTGCTTCCTGTGTACCAGAGGGTGTGACAGCTTTGAAGAACTGTTTTGAAAAACTGCTTTGTGGTATCAGTTTGCAAGAAAGTAGACAAAAAGAAGCATATTCATGCAAAAATGTCATATCATTACCTTCAACTTAACAGCTATTTGTGATCTCATGCTTTTTTTCTCAGACACAGATTTCCTGTTTATGGAAACATGAACAAGACTTACTCTGATCACATACATGCTAAGGGTACATACAGTTGTTTCTGAAAGGGAGAGAAAACACAGGGCTCCCTGTAGACTGAGAAGGAGACTGGAATCTAGATTAACTTTGTGTTCCTTTCAGCTTTAGAGCTCCACTTACACATGTGTTTGTTTTCACTTGCAGTTCTGTAGTCAGTACAGCAGAAAGTGTATTTGATATGTGTGTATGTATATATATGTATGATACACAGTATATTTATATATATAAAAAAAACACATATTAAGCATAGCGTTGTTTCCTTATGTCATATGAATATTTAGCTGACTGAATTCCAAGTGATAGAGCAGGTGTCCTGGTAGCAACATATGCATTTTACCAGTCCAAGTAAATTATGATAAATTGAATAAATACAACATATTAAATTTATCTTTTTAGTTTAGCATGAAGCAGGAGTTGGGAAGGAGGTGCTTGTCTTTAAAATTGATGTTAAACAGGAAAGTGTCACACCGTTAGCAGCAGCCTCCACCCCTTTGTTCATGGCACTTTTAAAGACTGACTTGCCATCAGTTTCTTTGAGGGGCGTTTTTCAAACTCTGAGGGCATCTTTTTTCCTGCTCCTGCAGCATGTTGCTCTTCTCGTTCCAGCTGGTCCTGCTGAAGGAGACTCATTCCCAGACCCCACAATGCCCAGGGGCGTTAGGGTCATTGGGGGGGGGGGGCAAGGGATGGATTGGGGTACTCCCTAGAGATGCAGGGAAGGGGGTGGTTTGTGGTCACAAGAGAGCAGGAGGAAGTGAAAGACTACATTTACATGCAGCACAACAAATCAGGTTAGTGGGACAAGTTGGGTTAGGGAAGGAAATTACAGAACAAGTTTACATGTGCCGCCGTAACTTACTGTAAAACCTGCACCAGCTAATTGCTGACACTGTCTGTCTGCTGGTAGCTGTTAAGCCTTTATGCTGAAAACAGCTGCCTCTAAACAGGCCTGATGAGAGCAGCAAGAATCAAACAGTAAAGTTAGCCTATTTAGACATTAAAAAAAAAGAAAATGGGTATTGTAGAAAAACATATGGCCTCCAAGTAAAGTGGTTTAACCACGGGTATTGTATTACCACTAGTGATGAAAATGTTGGACATAAGGCTAAGATCTATTTTTTAGACCTTCCTCGCATTCCACTGGTACATGATGGTATTTATGTAAAAAAAGAAAAAGAAAAAACAAAAGAAAAACATTTAAAGCAGGCTGCTGGTGATGGGAGTCACTGAAGTTTAAATGTCAAGAAAGGAACATGCATTTAATTAAAATTCACTGCATTAATACAGCAGCAAACCATTATTTGCTATGTAAATATATGGCGGCCTGAGCAGAGAATGAAATCATGCTCCTTCTGTATGTGTAGTAATCTGAGCTTTTCTGTTCTTTGTCGTGGGAGCTGGTCCAGCTGTGTGTGCATGTGAGTGCATGTGCGTCCCTGTGTCTGTATCCCATTGGCGAGCTAATCGCCATCGCTCTGCACTGCGCTCATGTGGTGGCTGCTGCCTATAATGCTGTCACGACCCACAGTGATGGAACAATGTGCATATTGAGTTTTTAACAAGTGATAATGCAGTTGGCTATATTAACTGATACTGAATTAATCAACTGATATCCTCCTAAATCCCATACGCTGGACCTTTAACAGTCCATTTTAGGTTGAACCTGCTGCTTGCAGCTATTTCTCATAGAGAATTTTTGTTACTGTAGTTTTGCATTATTTTACACATATAACAGGGACAATTTGAATTTACATGAAGTATTGCACTTGCAAAACCAGTATTTCCTGAAGGCAGTGTTGGATGCATTTTGGCTTTGACTGTTAAGGTTAGGGTCTCTCCTTCTTTTGTCTTGAAGCCTCTGCCTTATGTCGCCGCCTGATCTATCTCTCACTATCTCTTTCTCTTTTCTCCTCCATCACCATTTTCTCTCACACATTCTGTGAAGCTGAAAATTTACTCTGAACTCCACACTCTGGGGATTGGACTCTTTGAAGGTGAGACAAAGTAGAGACAAAGACAGAGAGAGAGCTGAAGGGAGTAGGCGACACGACAAAGTCGGAAGGGAAAGGGGTGAAAAAAGTGCGGAGAGGGCATCAGAAAGTTAAACAGCAAGGAAGAATATTACTGGAGGGAGATAAAATAAGACAAGATGTTGAGAGAATGAGACAGCTTGAAAGTCAAGATATAGAAAGGAGTAGAGGACAGGAAGAATGGAGGAAGATAAAAGTGACTTTGGAAAAAAGATGACAAGAGCTGACAGAGGAATTGAAAGGGGAAAATTAAAGAATACAGGCTTGTGTGAGGACTTTCATTTAGACAAGTTGGATTTCTTGAAACCGGAAAAATAATGAGTTGACAATGGACAATTTTGCTTGAGATACTGCATATAAAGATGAGTTTTAGTCTTAATAAAAATGAAAAAATGCATGCAGTCACCTATTTTGCTAATTATTAATATAATTAGTAAGGCAGATACATTAAACCTTTTGAACATGCTATTTCTTGATCAGAAAAACTAACTTAGCTTTAAGTTAGTGGACTGTATTCTGCCTATTCAGTCTGTTTTCTGCAGGGACACATCATAAATCACAAAAAATAGGGGGAAGGAAACCCAGAGAAAGGAAGATGAAAGAGGTAGAGGGTTCAGAGGGCAGCCCTTTCTCTCTATGTTGTTGTTGTGAAACTCTGCGTGTTGGGTTACTGTTACTGAGTACTCTGGGGGATATCACTCACTGGCTTCTTTGCAACACACACACACACACACACACACACACACAAGCAGTAGACTTATATGAAATCAAATAGTTATGCCTCAGAATTTCTTAGACCGAGTTCCTTTAAGCTCTCCAAACTCTAACCTAAACTTAGCCTAACTAATAATGACTGATGATTCTCATGTGATTGGGTTTAGGGGGGCGTACAGGGAGGCCAGAGAGAAGAAATGGAAAGACAGAAGCAGTGATGGTTGGGGGTTATTTTGTTTTGGCCGTCATTTTCATTCAACACTGAAGCTGCGTTAGTGGTTGCAAGAAGCAGTAAAAGTTTTTCCCAACAGAAATTGGCCCATCTGAATGGCCACTCCACCCAATTTTACATACGGACTTAGTTTACTTGCCAAGGTGACAAACCAGTTTGTGAAAACAGTGAGATAATGTCTTCTGTGGCTGTGGAGGGTGCTTTACAACACTGATGATGTCATCAGAAACTATGGAATTGCTTTATGGGAAATGTAGGATCCAGTATTGTTGTTCTTTAATGTTGTTGACGTCACTTTATTTTTTACAAAGCATCAGTTCAGGCACTGCTTCAGTCACCAGTACCGTTTCATAGGTATCATTTTAGCACTATTACCAGGCAAAAAACAAACAAATTGGACCATTCTTAAAATGAATTTATAAATGAAAAATATTGTCTGATGTAAGATCCCCGACTTCATGGAAATGCAATAATGAATTGATGGAATATCCTTTCAAGTGTAGTCTTTTTTTTTTTTCCTTTTTTTGATCCATGCTTATTGCTTTTTTCTTTTTCTTTTTCTTTTTTTTTTACCTGTGCTTTTCATAATGGATATAGCTAGGTAGGAAGCTATGTAGGGAGATGACGTTCCCATTCTTATTCTTGTCTGAGCTCTGATTGGTCAACAGTTTCCCCAACCAATAGATCATCATACATATATATATATGAGATATGGCTGGTGATTTAGAGGCCTTGAATCAGCCATGAAGAAAGGCTAATATATGCAAAAGGAAAATAAACTGTATACTTCACACAGTGATCAATTCATCAGCTTTTGACAGACTCAACTTTAATAGTTGATTTTTATGCCTTTTCTGCCAGCATACACCATGGCCAGAGTCGCTATGCTTAGGTTGGCCATCTGTTCATCCCATTCTCATGGATGTAGTATCTCAGTCACACCTCAAGGGAATCTCTTCAAATTTGGCACAAACGTTCACTTGGACTTAATTATGAACTGATTAGATGTGGGGGTCATAGGTCAAATGTCAAGGTCACTGTGACCTCTTCTGTCTCTTTCTTGTGAATGCAATATCTCAAGAATAATTTTGAATTTCTTAAAAATTTGGCACAAACGTCCACTTGGGCCCAACTGATTAGAATTTGGTGGTCAAGGTCATTGTGACCTTTCTTACGTCTCATTCTTGCAAATGCAATGTCTCAAGAAGATCTTGAATGAATTTCCTCAAATTTGACAAGTGTCATCTTGCACTAAAGGAGGAACTGATAAGAATTTGGTGGGTGAAGGTCAAAGGTCAAGGACACCTTGCCCTCACAAAGCATGTTCCTGGCCGTAACTCAAGAATTAATTTGCTAATTATGGGGAGACATTTGGTCAGATGCTGAATTGGTGACACTAATCTTGGGTGTCCATCTCAAAACTGTGCTGATTGTATAGATCTTCTGTGCTGCTGGGTTTAAGATATGTGTGAAACATTCATGTTTTCACAGACATGGATGTAAACTGTAACTGCAATCTGACTGGTTCACAGAGACACACAACCACAAGGTGGTAATTCTAGGGGTTGTTTTCGCATGTCCAAGAAGATGATTTATTCACCTCAAACCCACTGATGGAAGCATACCTTAACTCCACCACAAAAGTTACTGCATAATTGTCCTGACAGTTGTTTTGAAATATAGCTGTGCAGAAGTTGATTGAAGATCAGAGAATATGGTTTCCATTCATGTAGGGAAGAAACAAAAGAGGGGGGAGCAAACACCAAGTCAGAAACATTTAAATATATTGATGAAGTGTTAGAAAGAGAAGACAAAAGGAGAGAGAAGAAAAAAATAAAGGTGACAGCAACAGAAGAGATGATATCAGACAGAACGAGGGTGAGATATCAAGATAAACAAATCAAAAGTGGGAAACAAGTTAGGAACGGGGGGGTGATAAAAAAGGAAAGAAAACAATAGGAAGTTACGTGAGTGTCTGAAAGAAAAAGAAAGTTACAATTGCTGGAAGATTGTGTCTTGGTTCCTCCAGGCCAGCTTGACCTTTTAGATAATTTGCAAGCGAATCTTCTCTGTTTCAGTCTCTATGTTCTTCTCTTATCTCACGCTTCTGCTTCGTCTTTTAACTCTCTCTTCCGCCTCACTCCGATCCTCTCCTTATCTCTGAGAAAATGATCCCACTGCTTTCAATTCGTCTTCCTCCGGACTTCTCTGTCTTTGAGTTTCTGTTCTCTGTTTGAGCTGTTTTATCTCAGCATCAGCTTCATTTTTCTGTTGTGGGTGTGAACTTTTGCTGCAAATTCTTCTTATGTCCTTTTCAGAGGTGCCATTTTCATTTTATCTTTTAACCTTGATAGAGACTCGCATACTATATGAGTTTTGTCATTTCCTCAATCATCCGTCATCTCTCTTCTGCTCGAGGGTACTCAGGCCAGTTTGAGGGCGATGAGTAGAGAAGGGGAGCTAGAATTCAAGGAATATTTTAGAGAAGTGCTTTGAATTATCGTCGGGAAAATAGCCGTAATTTAATCTGATTTTCCTTGGGCAGGGTTCAGGCTAGGACAGAAATCATTCTAGATTCAATCTGGAAAACGTCATTTTCAATCACTGTACAAGTCTTCATTGTTGTGCATGCTAGCCTTTTTCCCTCTTAAAAAACAAAGGAGTGGGATTGAAGTTTCACTATTGCACAGATATTTTAATGTTTGCTTTTGCATTACAGCATTGTATATAATGTGTCTGGTGTCTCGTACCTTTGTAATAAATGGCAAAAAAAAATGACAGGTCTTTTACAATCTGTTAGAAAGGGTTCTTTGTCTGCTTTGCTCAAATGAGAGTTACTTATAGAGGAGAAATTTGTTTTGAGCATGTGGCCTGGTATTACACTTTGCCCCTTTAGATACACATATTTCCCATGTTTACTTTTGCTTTTAGCTCCTCACCACACACATAACAATAATTTCTTCACCCTCCAGATGTGTACAGTTCATTCTGTGGAAGTGTGTATGTACTTGGTTTTGTTAAATTACTTCAAACCATTTTCTGTTTTCTTTTCAGTAGGTTAGGGATAGACCACAGGCTCATTATTTAAAACACACACAGTCTGAGGAGTGTATAAATCCAGTGTGGCCACACCTAGACATGCTCCACTAGATTCCAACTGTGACTGACAAATGAAAGCAGCAACGGGCCTTGCGTTGATCCAAGTCTGACAGATGAAACATGTAAAAGGGGTGTGGAACTATGAGGGAGCAGTGGCATTAAGGCTTTTACTGTATTACTGTAAACAAGACATGGACATACATGCACATTATTTTTTCTTATGTACCATATAGTCCTACAGCTGTAACTTTAACAGCCTTTAATACCTGCTTTTATCTCCTAAGTCTTGGTTAATTTGTAGACATGGGGCACACCCAAGCACAGCTACATCACATCAACGTGATTACACAAACACACACACCCAGTCTCATGTGCTCACTAGCTCAGAGGGGAAACACCACCTAAATCAAGAATTCTAATATGTTATTTTCATGGCTGAGGAAAGTTCAATCAATAATTGGGAACATGAGCGACTCTGTCTCAAAGCCAGAAACCAGACAAGTCTCAAAGATGTGATGTCATAGGCTAGAGACAATGACTGGGAGACTGATTTTGTGGACCCACAGAATGTTTGTTTTCTTTTTTTATACCCAAATGAGCTTTATTTTATTGCAGTTTTCTCAGTTCTGAAACAGAAAACGTACCCATATACTCAGAACATTCCACCTGGCTGCTCTCAGTGTTATCTAGATTATCTTTAACCATTCATTGTCATTGGAGCACCTCCAGACTTTATATCATATGACAGAATACATTTGAGTTTTAGCACTCTAGCATTTGGATTTGAGAGGGAGTTGTTTATGCTTACATATATTTTTGGATGATCTTAGACCATAGGAATAACATGTATGAGTTTCGAAAATAGGCATGGTTCTTCTTTAAAAGTAGCACAGTTGAGAATGAAATGCGAGAAGAGTCTTTTGGTTTTATAATGGTTCCTCTGAATTGCTACCCATGTTAAAAAAAAATCAGGGTTTCCAAGATCATGAAATTCCTGGAAAAGTTATGAAATTAGAAAAACTGTTTTCCAGGCCTGGGAATGGATTGGAATGAATAGAATGTTTTGGGGAAAAAAAGAAAAGAATATACATAGTTTTGGCTATTATTTAAAATATGTTCATAAAAACCCCAAAACGTGTCTAATACTACGCAAAATATGTTGCATTTACAACCTAGTGCTGCACTGTGTCATATTAAATGGATCTTCGGTTTTCTATCAGTCTGTGTCTTTCAGTCTGTGTCCCCTCTCTAAATCTTATCAGCTGATCTGATCAGAACAGATCGATGGATGAGAGGAGCAGCTGTTTGGGAGTGAAAGCAAACTTTCAAAAGTAAAATCAAAATGTGGCAGGTGATGTTTTAATCGTGCCGGGTCTCCACAAATAAATGACTCTGTGGGAAACCGTGTGTTGAGTTTTTTGAATGTATTTTTTCGCACCTTGAGCACCACAAGCCGCGTGCCAGCAAGTTTTATTATATTGGAGAGGAGGCTGACATCTCCACGGCTGATATCTCCAACACTCAGCAACTCACACCAGAAAAATTTTAAGGATAAGAGGAAAAATACGTAGTTTTGATGTGGGGGTTAACTGTCCCCTTATAAGCATAACTAGCATATGAACTCCAGGTAGCCTTTTACTTTCTGTCAACTAAAAAGATAAAGCACTAGCTAGGATAAGTTTCAGTTTCAGGTCAGTTTGCAACCTTATCGTGTATCATCGCATGCTAAACCATCAAATAGTCTTTTCTAAGTCTGTAATCTCAGTATCGAATGCTGTTAATTGTCTGGTGAATTTATGCTAACATAGCGCTAGCTAACACAGTCCCAGTGTTGGCTATGTATAATGTTGGAGCAGTCACCATGGTGTTTGAAGGCTACGAGGATAGGATAAAAAAAAGTTAGTTTCAGTATACTGGCAGCCAGATTTACTACAGTTTTTGCTGTAATTGAACCACCAAGGCCCGATAATTACACACAAAGCACTTACTGTACACTCCGTACATACAGTATACACAACATCCTGATCCCCAGTGTTGGTGCCATGTTCAGAGACAAGGCCAGGTTGTCCTCTTTGTGATAAGACCTTGGCCTGATTAGAGTCCAGTACAGATAAAGTTTAACTACACACAAAATACACAGATTCTATTTGACATTCAAGACACACAACTCCCTTTCCCATTATGGCTCTTGCTTACATTATTACTTTTATTATTGGCATAATAAAGAGGTTATGAAAGAGAACCCATGTGGTTTGTCCTGTTGGAGTGGACATCTTTACTGCAGTAGGTGGTGGTTTGCAGCTGAGAAAAAGTCTGCACATGACAGCAGGTTTTCATTATTAATAATCATCCAAATACGGTGTTTTTACTCTGTTATCAGAGTCTGATGTCTTTCACATTCTGCAAATTAATACTTTCTGTCATCACGTCTTTGCATATTAGCAATTATGTGTAAAAACTGTATGTAATAATGCTTTTGGGAATCTTTGACCAACCATCCCCTCCAACAGACAGCAGTGCAGCTTGGCCTCAGTCTGCTTATTCTGTGAATGAACTTGTTTGCTCTGCAGTTTGAGAGAGCATTACATTTCACGTGGTAATCAGCAGGTCGAGTGCTCCCTGTCGCACTGGATTCATTCAACAGAGAGAGAGAGAGAGAGAGAGAGAGAGAGAAAGGGCGGGTCGTTTACTTTCACAAACACTCTTTCTGTTTTTGTCTCGCATCCATTTTAAAGGCTCTTTGTGTATCCGTCTGTCTCTTGCTGTAATACATACTCAGTCTTCCAAAGAGATCAATCGGTATCTTCTTTGTAGGTATTGCTACAGCAAATTAAACTATTGTATAAAATGAACTATAGACACAATAAGCAATACAGTGGGTTATATCTCAGTTTGATTATTGTGAGTAAATGCAGCCCCCGTCCATTCAACCCCCTCCTTTTGATGTCTGTCTGATGCCACTCTGCCAATATCACCTCTTTGTACTACTCTCTCACTCACTCTCAAATACACACACACACACACACACACACACACATATGCCTTCATCTCCTTGTCCTGGCATTGACTGAATAGGCTGTTACCCCTGGAGACTGATGTAGTTTCTGGTTGGTTGGTTTAGGGACCCTCCTCCCACCCCTCTGTCCCTCTGGGAGACAGAAACATTGTTGTGCTCTCGTTATTTGTTTATGTTTTTAATTATTTATTTCAATTGTGCTCAGATGATTTATCATCACATTTGTTAGTGAACTATTGAACTGAAAGTACATGAGTATATGTGTATATGAATGTGACATAAAGGGCAAGTGGATGAGGTGCTCTTGAGAAATTTGAACTCACTGCCCTGCAAGGCCCAGAATCACAAGGCTGGCACACCATTTCCGTTGTGAAATTATTTGGGTGGTTATGTTTACCCTTTCATCCAAGTATTTTAATGAAAGTCATGCATCTAGTGAAAAAAGACTACATCATGGCTCTATGATCATTAGTTGTCTAGCGCCTTATTTTAGATCCTTCCCATATCTCCCTTATTCCTGCAGGCAGGCTGTTTATGTAAGGGTAATGGAAATAGGGCTGTATCTAACCAATGAAAATCTTGGTCAACTGAAATTGGACCTAATCCTCAACCAGTCAATTGACTAATTCGCCACAGTGAGTGCATTCAACCTAGTGTTGTGTGCCCTAGTGTTGTGTGCCCAGTAAAGTGTTTTTTTTTTTTGGTTTGTTTTTTTTCTGTCACTGAGCTTGACATTAACACTTAAACTCAGTGTTGAGGCAAGTGGAATGCCTTGAGTAAAAAAATAAATGTGATCTCAAATGCAATGTTATCCGAAAGTAAACAGTGCACTGTGAGGCTTCACCACCTGAACTGTGCGTGAGTCCATATCACCACATAACACTGAATGGGACTGGTGAGAAAAATCTGACATACTGGACACTAACTCTGGGGTTGACGATACAACATAAGATTACTGACATTAGATATCTCTGTAATACTGCCTGCGAGACAGAGACTTACTATTTCTAGCCCAGAAGCTAACATTAGCCATCGTGCTGCTCCAACAAGGACCCCGAACTGCTGTGTTTCTTATATATAGACACACACACACACACACACACACATACACAGGTCATCCAAAACATTAGAACAAGAAAACACCGTTGCTGTTCATGCCACCCCCCCTCATGGCAACAGCACTCTCCAATGGCGATGCTCCCCCTAGCAGGACAATGTGCCATGCCAGTGCATGCTCACTAATGGCCCGATGAACGTGACGAAGAGCTCAAGGCATCAACCTGACCTCCAAATTCCCCAGTTACCAAACTGATTGAGCATCCAGGGGATGTGACGATACCCCAGTGGTCCTGTGTCCGTGCTTTGACAGGTCAGAGGCCTCACCATTGATTGGACTTGGCCCTGACCTGTTGAGGCATGAATACAGGACCTCAGGGAGGTTTCCTGTGGTGTCCAGGGCATTTGTGGTGGATATTTTGAGCACTGTGGGTTGTGAGGTGGGGTACCAACATGTCTCATGGATGCTCCATCAGATTGGAATCTGGGGAATGTAGAGGCCAGGTCGATCCCTTTAAGCTTTTGAGTGTTGCATTTTAACATTATGATCAATGGGACGCATGAGATTGTATACATGCTCACAACAATGTAGGCCACTTGCGTAAGCTACGCTGTAGGTACGGCGTCAAATCAGCAGTTGCAAAGGGTGTTAGTTAACTATTGAAGAAACTTATTGGAACAAAGAAATTATCTAAAGCACATTTTTTATTTTTCTTCTTTTTGTTTCAGGAACCATCCGTCCGGTGCGGAGGAGTTTTTATGACCCAGCCTCGGCCCCAGGTCAGGGCTGGCAGTGGGAGTGGGAAAATGATGCGGGTACGTGGACGGCCTACGACATGGAGGTGGCCATCGCAATTGAGAGCGCCCACAATCAGCAGCCCTGCCTCGACCTGACACCACTCGGCTTCTGCTACCTCATTGATTTTCAGAACATGACACAGGTGCTTTTAAATTCAATGACGAACTCCACTTGAAACTTCCTCCATACCTTTAATTCTTCAGCTACATGAGTGATATTTAGTTATCACAGCTGTAGCATTCCTCTACTGTGATGACCCCATAATTTAGGATTCATCAGAAATGTCATTAAACTAATGTTTGATTCTGTCCTCCTGCAGGTGAACAGACAGAGCCAGAGGTTTCGGAGGATCCAGAGACGTGCTGACATGGCCTACCCTCTAGTGTCCGGTCCTCTTCCAATACCCAAAGGAGGTGGTGTAGGAGGAAGTGGTGGCCTAACAGGGGCGCTGCTGGGTGTTGGGGTGTCGGGGGCCAGCATGGGGGTTGGAAGCTCTGTCTACCCCAATGGGGGCTTGCCGGCTACTGGACTGGGCCAGCCTTGTTCGTGCCAGCAGTGCATGCTGGTCCTTAGTGTGAAGACCAATACAGGAGGACCAGGGGGAGGAGGTGTAGGGATACAGACTCTAGGTAGACGCTCACTAACCTTGCAGCGGCCCAAGAACTCAGCACCCATTGCCTCTAAACCTCTGAGCCCGTCTAAATCAGCAACTCTGGGACGAGGACAGCAGCAGAATTCCAACTCCAACTCTAACTACTATCAGACCCTGCCACACGGCCTCGCCATCTCCAGAAACATCGCCTCTCCAAGAAGGAACGCCCAGCTCTTTGCTCAGTCGCTGGCCACACTCACTGCTGGCACCTCCTCTCTGGGTATCTCCTCGTCTTCCAACAGACCACCTCCACCATCCCTCCCGCCTCCTCAGCCTCCATCATCCAACCCAAATCTGAACCCCCCGTCCATTCCAGCCAAGCACTCCTCATCATCAGCCAATGATTCAGTGCCAACCGCCACATTAGTTACCCCTGCCAACAGCGTGACCACGCCGCCTTCTCCTGTGCCATCTCCATCGCCGGTGGTGATGAAGCCACAGCGCACGCCATCGTCAGCAGCGACAGTGTGCCATGCCCCGTTGCCACAGAGATCAAGCTTAGCCGGGCTGAGCAGACCAGCATTACAGAGGATTGCAATGGCCCAGTCCAGAGCACTCATAGCATCAGGGTGAGTAAATAAAACATACACACAACAAAAGCACTGACACCAATAGCTTTATTAAAGACCTTTTATAGTTATTTACATGGTCTGAGGAAGATGAAGGTGATGAATGTGATGATGGTGCACTCCAGGGCTTATAAGCTACCATATTTTTATCTTTATTGCAATATGAATTTCAACAATAAACATCTCAAGGAGCAGCAGGCTCAAAATAGCCAAGACTCGTAAAGCTCCTGCTCTGCACTGCTGTTTCTAAATTCAGATATGGAGTCAACAACAGTTGGTCTGAATCTAAATGTAGACCAACATTTTGTGGCACCTTTTTTTGTTTGACAGATCAGAACAAGATGCAAATAATAGCATACTGGAGTGAATGTTGTTCTTATTGTTATTAGCTGTCACAGTTGAAAATAATTGAATGGCATAGTCAGGGCTTATAAAATTTCAGGCACTGAAACAGCATTTATTTGCACCCCATATTGTCATCGCAAAATTCAAAGGGTATCTCATACTGGATATTCTCCCATATCATGCAGTCCTGTTTCAGTCACAAACATTTATTAAGCCTGTACAGACATGCAATGAGAAATGCATGTTCAAACACGCAAAAACACTCTTGCACAGCAGGGTATACAGCATCAATGTATACACACATAAACACACGTATACATAAAACCCTTGTAACTCCCATCAAAAGGTGTTATGCTTGTTATTTTTGTAATGAGTCGCGTATTTGTTACACTGCATTGACTGTGAAGGGTGTGATTTCAGAGGTGTGACTCTTCAGATTCACATTCTATCCTGTTCTGTGTTTGTTCCGGTTGTATTTTTGGTGTTTCTGACCTGTTTGTTGTTAAAATACTAATTTCTTTAATTAAATACTTGGTGTGATGAGCAGAGGCACAAAAGAAGAATTTTAAAATGAGATCCAGTAGTACCTACCCTCCATTCATGTGTCTTGTGTCAGCAGCACTAGCAGGGAGTGAATTCTCGTGACCTTAAAAATTGAAACACTTCTTCAAGCGCATGTGAAGTGATAATAAATGACACATTTAGAATTCAAACAATCTCCAGGACAAAATGGAAGCATGGGCAAACTGAAGTTATGAAATGTTAAGCTGACCTTGTAACCGTTTACTTGGAATTGGCATTGATGTCTGAATGTGTGCGTGCATGCATGCATGTGTGTGTGCGTGTGTGTTTGTGAAAAGGCAGCCAAGCCTTCTGCATGTTGTCCATCTGTGAAGGGGCATCTGTGGAGCAGAGGGGGAGGGAGGGAGGGATTGTGTGAGAGGACAGGCAAGTGAGTGTGAAGGCCATGGGTCAGCAGCACCTCCCTCTCTATAAAGCCACTTTATGCATATATGGGAATGCATGGTGCAAAGGCCTGAGTAGAGAGCAGCTCAGACTTCCAGATAACCATCTCAAATTGGAATCTTGTGAAGAAAAGTACTAAACTGGGAACAAAAATCCATTAACGCATTTAACCAACATACATTGTTGACCAGCTGCAGATGACAGTGAATTGGGGGAGGGTAAATAAACTGTATGAAAATGATCACAAGCTTTACATGTGCAAACACGCCAGATTTGGAGTAAACTGCCAGCCTTACCAGCGCTCTTCCCACACTGCTGTCCTCTCAGCCTGAACATGCTCTCTGGCTCTTTCCACCCAACAACTCTTTAACTCCGGCATCCTTCCCAATTATTCTCTAGCCCTTAACCTCCTCCTCTTCTTCCCTGTCATCTCTACTTCATCATAACATTTTTTCTCTGAGCTAAGACTTTCCAACACATCTCCTAACAACTCCCACTGTGTTACTGTTGCCTTCCATGTCCAAGCTAAAATACATTTGTAGCCATCTTGCGGTTGTCCTTTTTGCAGTCATTTCAGTTGATCACAATGCTAGTGGCTCTGTTTCAAGAATTTACTCAGCCTGTTGAAATTTGTATCAAGTTGGTTTCTGAAGTGATCAGAGATATTTGCCAAGGTTTATTAAGAAAAAAAAAAGAATATGTACAGCAAACCTGTTTTGGACTTTTTAGTCATGGTAGTCATAGCAATGTCTGTCTGTTAGTCCACCACTTTGGTCCAGACTGAACTTTACATTTGTCCAATACTTTCTGACCAAATATCTGCAAAGCTAATGGCATTGCCAAGAGCTAGTGCAAATTAGCAAATGCCAGTATGATAATGCACTAAACTAAAAAGGCAAATGTGGTAAACATATTTTTGTGTTGCCATGCTAGCATCAGGATTTAACGACTGCGTATGATATATTTTCAAGCAAGATTTACATTTAGACAACACCATTTATATCGATATAGGGTCAAGTTGCATGAGTTAAGACATACCAGTGTGCATCTCTCCTCTCTCACACTCTCTGCACAGCTCCGCCCCACTCTATGCTACATGACAGTCAGATGCTAGTTTTCTGTTGGGACGTAGTGTTATTGTGTTGCATGCAGGAGCAGCTGCTGAGTAAAGTGGGACACCTGGTAAAAGTCGAAAACTGATGTTTGGCTTAATATCAAACTGATTTGAACATTTTCACATTGGCCGACTGATTCAATACCAAAGGTGGGGCTAGAAACACTACTGTCCATTGATTGGTCAAGAGAGAATTGACACTCTGCTATTTTAGTTGATATTCCATGGATTGCAACAGACAGTAAACATTGCAGCCTATTCTTTAAGAGTGTCTGCAGTGGAAATGTTGAACAGATCTAGGGTTTATGTACATGTCCGTACAGGTCACGCACCAGTTCTACTATACCAACAGTGTTAAGTGGAAACGTGGCTTAAGTCTCATGATACTGCTAGCATCACAGTGGACTCTAAAACACAACCCACTTGCTGTTGTCGTGCTTCAAAGTCATACCGAGGAGGGGAAAGTGTTGCTTATTCACCCACAGAGGCTGATTTTAATCATCTTCCAGCCACAACTCAGCTTCCTCAAAAAGATTCTTGAGTACTGCAGTTGCACAATAACACTAGATGTCATAGTCACACTTTCCAACTTTCCATGATGTCATGCATCAGTGATTAAAGCTTTTTCGAGGAAACGTTCCCATCTTCAGTTTAAACAGCAGGTGTGAGTTTCCCCTTACCGCTGTTCAGGAAGTGATGCATTTTCAGTTTTAGTTTAGCACCAGAGAGCAAAAAATGGGATTCCCACAGATAATCACCTTCCAGCTAAAAGCAAGGTCAGATGGTTTTGAGATGGAGATTTTTTTGGTCGTCCCCCACTCCTCTACCCTGTCCACTGTTCCCTGCCCCCTCCTCTCCTTCCCGGACTCCTCTCCTCCCTCCTCTCCCGTCGCGTCTCAGCAGTCTGGGCCCCTCAGAGCCTCATTGTTGGTCTCCACAGTAACCTTTGTTGGATTACCCAAGCCTGGGCCGCATTAGCAGCACAATGCTGAGCCTCTGCTAGTTTTCTCTTCTTTCCACTCTCTTCTCCTTCCCCCTCTCTATGCTCAGACCTTTCTATATTCTTTTCCTGCCATTGCTTTAATTTCTTTTACTCCTCTGTTTTTCTTCTTTTAATTATCTTTTTCATGAGTTCACTCCTTTTTATGTGTCTCTGCCTCCCCTTGACTTTTAAATATAACTCCCAGTTAGTAAAGATTCTTAGATGCCCATCATAGCATTTATTGAGGTAGGGCAATTTTATTGGTGTGGGTGGATGTGGTGGAATTCCCGTCGTATAGATGACAGATGACTGATCTAGTGGCATATTCACTATGGGAATATTTTTTCAGGTGGGGGAGAGGTAGACAATGGTACAGGTCCAGTCAGCATTGTTTCAACCCCCAGACAATCACAATTCAGACAAGGGGAGGGGTGTGTAGATACATTAATATATGTGTGTGTGTGTGTGTGTGTGTGTGTGTGGACAGCCTCAGACTCAGACAGCGCCTAAGACAAGGGCTTATGGGAATGGGCTGGGGGGCTACAAGACAAAGAAACGAGTCAGCAAACTGTCAAAGATTGATCACACAGTGGTGCAAGAAATCAGGCCAACACGAGAGAGAGAGAGAGAGAGAGAGAGAGGGAGGGAGGTGACACACACACACACACACACACACACACACACACACACGATACCCGGCTGCGAAGGCATTTAACAAGTGCACACATACACACACACATTGTCCTTCTCTCTCACACACAGTAAACACAGTAAAAGTAAATATTGACAATCCTAACGGGAGATGCAGTGAAGAATGTGTGCTCTCTCTATCTCCAGTGGGGGATTATAGGGACGACACAAAGGGAATGAATGAGTGTGTGTGTTTCTTGGGGGTGGTGAGAGGAGGGGGCTGCACAGACAGCGTACTGAGGAAAAGCAAATTAAGCAGGAAGAGGTGCGAGAAAGAGAGAAGTCTGACTTTATTTGGAAGAGATAAGAAGAGAGGAGCAGAAATGGGCAGTGAGAATGAGCCGGCACCTGTTGTTTAGATTACCAGTACATTGCAGACTACACCTCTCTCAAGTCTTAATCATGTGTGGCCCATAGAGGGAGCTGTAACCACAGACAGGGGAAAAACCAAATCTATATCAGATATTTGGGGAAATGTGCAGGAAGAAACCTTGGGCAAAAGTGATACCCTTAAATGATTGAGAAAAATAAAAAAGAAAGATGAGAAAGTTTAGAATGTGAAAGCACACACAAATTTGACTTTGACAAATAGTTCCAGGCTAACTGTCTCCGCTGTCTGTTGTCTTTGATTTGTGGGGCTGGTGAAAAAATTAAAACTTGGCAGACGGGTTTGTGTGTTCTCTGCAGGCCAGTGTCTGTTTAGTAAATGAGGTACAGAAGAGTCACCCAGTAACACCACTGTACAATCACCAGTGAACTGAGTGTTTTTGAAGTCCCAATAAATTTAACACAGTGATGTGTCTTCTCTATAGCCAATTGGGTCACATCAATTAAATGAGTTCCATTCTACCAGTTAAACTTTCCTTGATACATATCAATAATTAAAACCCACACTACGCTAAGCTAGCTCAATGCAGTATGATTAGTAACATCATTACCAGACCAGAAATAGAAGATCCTTTAATAACCAACAGTAGTGGTAGATAAAAAAAAAAAACATGGTATGTTGCATCTGTTGCCTGACAGCGGGTTAAGTACGTTAGTGGGAATACTTGAGACGTGTCAAGTTAGTTACATTGACATCACCCAGGTCTGTTAATAAATGGAACTCAACGAAAACAAGGAGCAACACACAATACAAGTTAATGTTGTCCCCACAGCATTAGGCAGCCAGTCCCAACTGATTCAGACAGGGCAAAAGAAACTGGTGTGACGATTGGTACATTTATAACCGTGGTTATCGTTAACCTGACTTCACTAACATGCTGAATGTAATTGAGACCCGTTACAATATTCCTTCGTGAACCCATTTCAACCAGACTGTAACTCAAATTACAATGCTGTGTCATATTGAACAGAACCATGAACTTTGTGACCCTAGTGCAGAGTTACATCCAAGCCATTTTAAGGAGTAAAAAGATTTTTCCATTAAAAAAATACCTTCTAAATATGTGATTTTGATAGAGAGATGAGTTGTTAGGAGTTTAATCAATGCAAAGAGGAAGGAAACTTTGTTGTATATATGTATGTTGCGATATACACATTTGTCGTTCTTTGTACGCTTTGAAATTCCTTATTTTTATCGTAATAATAGGAGATTAAAAAAATGGGAAAACATGTAAGATAACCTCAAGGAGCAATGACCGAGAGTAGACAGACAGCTTGACCTAACAGTCATCTGTGTTGTTTGGTGTCAGTGGCTGACTGCTGGTCTGTCCTGATTCCTCCCAGCCTGCCTGTCTGCATCATGAATTTACACCCAGGATGGTGTTTCTCAGTATGTTTTGAATACGGTAATGTTTGGTGAGTTTTACTCAGTCAGGTTAGTTCGAATAATTACAACAGCTTCAAAAGATGCCAGAAACATTTAGATAATTTCATAATGAACATTTTTGAACATCCGCAACCACTTTTTAACTGCTGAGTGTTTTATTTGTCAGACTATAGTGCATCTCCCAAGTTTATTGACAGAAGAAACTCCAGCTTGCATTTTAAATGTAGTATTATTATATGCCACGTCACCCCACAACAGCAAACCTGTCCACTTTGTCTCACATCAAATTATTTTTCATTAAAGCAGAGGAAGATTCCTTGACACACCATTAGCAAGTGTGTGAGTTACAGTGTGTGTCATTAAGAATGTGTACGAAGCTGTGGGTGCAGCTTTGTGTGCGTGTGACAATATGCGTGTGAGAATGTGTGGGAGTGTGTTATTGTCTGGTGTCTAAATCAGTCCAGCTGATGTCCATCTGGGGACGGAGGGAGTGTGTGAGACAAAGCTGGGGGAATGTGTGATCTGGTGAGAAGCGGACGGAGGGTAGGAGGGCGGGTCTGAGGTCGCAGGGGGTCAAGAGACTGGAGTCCCATTCAGGCCCTCCCCCACCAGACAGAGACGGGATCCTCCTTTTCTTCTTCTTCTCGGGCAGCTCGCTTTTCCTTCTGAATCTAAATCTGGTTTATTGCCAAGTAGGTTTTCATATAAAAGGAATATGCTTTTGCAATTTGGTGATAAAGAAGAAACAAACAGTAAATGTAGACTAAATATACTTTAGTGTCTTTCATGTAACTGTTTAGAATAAAAGAACTGGACAGTAATGTTAAATGGGTAAAAATATATTCATCATTATTCATCATCCATCACAGCTGCCAGGCTTCTGTCTTCTTCCCAAATACTTCTTTTTCTCTTCTCTTCTTCTTTTTTTGGATTATATGCTGCTGGTTCCAGAGGTACTTTCTACCCAATGTAAATTGACATTTCAAGTTTTCTTTTAGTTATAACCACAATGATCCTCAACAGAGAGACCAACTATTTGAGTTTGTGTTTTAATTCTTTCTTTTTTTTAACTTGATTTCTGAGAAATCATGTTTTGTCCGTCATTTTCTGCTGATGGTGATATCAAATTTAATAATAATTTTAATAATCTTTAGCCTCTGCTCACTTATATTGATGCATGCAACATCATTTTAAAATAGGCAATCACATGCTACTCACCGAAATGCTCCTCAGGACATCTCCCCTTACGTTTCTACTAGGCTTTTATTTTTGACTTTTTGACATTTTGGTACTAGTGCTGATTCAATACTTGGGTTACTGTGCTCCAGCCTCTTTTTCCTTTGGCAGTATGCTGTCCTAGAACTAAGAGGAACATGATTTAGCTGCGTGGTAGATGTGTGCCTACTTAAGTTTCAGTACTATTACCAGAACCAGACTTTTTTTCAGTGCCTCACTTCAAGAAATAAACATTATATTACACAGTGTTTTCTACAAAATGACTTTCCCTCAGCAAGTAGGGACTACATCATGTATACGCTGATACTACTATATACAGTATATACTTAAAGTGTATGCTAACATTGGAAAACAGGTATTTATGGTAATTACTTATTTCACAAATCAAAAGTCACTGTGATAACTTACACACTTAATGGGACAACTGTGTTAACAAAGGAGCTGTGTGTGTGTGTGTGTGTGTGTGTGTGTGTGTGTCATCACCACATCAGTGGGGTAGCTGGAAAGTGTGTTAATGAGCTACATGAAGCTAATCCAGGATCAGACTTGACTCAGCACTCCCATCTCTCTTCCTTACCTCATACTGTAAAGCCTTCCCTGCTAACGCAGCAGCCGATTAAATATTAATAGCTCCAGTGTGTATGTGTGTGTGTGTGTGTGTGTGTGTGTGTGTGTATGAGTGAGAGAGAGTGTGTGTGTGTGTGTGTGTGTGTGAGAGAGAGAGAGAGAGTGTGTGAGAGTGTGTGTGTGTGTGATCACTGTGATTGTTACTCATTGACTTGATCCAGCACAGATCTATTATAGGTGTTTCCCTTCCATCACCAGCAGCTGCCCTCAGTAATAATGATAATAATAGTAATAGTAGTATAATGATATATATATATTCAGATATTCTAAAAATGCCCACCCGCCACCCCCCACACACATACACACAAACACAAAATTTCCTCAACAAGCAACCATGCACTGCTGTCCCAAATAATAATTACCAAATGTAATCATAAATAAACTCAAGACTTAACAGAACCATCTGTTCTAGTATTACAGTGCTCTGCAGTTCTGCATGTGGTTTGTTGAAGTGGTGTTGTCCTATTAGTAGTAAAGCATGACTCACATGGGTTTTTAACTAACGTTAATCTCTTTATTGGGTTATATGTGTCAGATAGCTCACGTCAAGTCTAAGTACAGTGTCAATTATTAATGTTGCTCTGCAAGTGTAATTTATTTAGATAGTAATAGCTTTCATTTGTTGCATATTTTCTGAATAGCGCCGTTTGAGCAAGGTAAATATACTATATATATATAGTAGGAAATTCATATTTGGACATCTTTTCAGGATTTGGGGGGGTGGGGGGGCAGACCCCCTGGCAGATTTGTTACCTCTGTGGCTACCGCCTGTTTGTAACAGAGGATTCTGTATGTTTGTCTTATGTTGTCACATATAAACCTTCATGACAAATAAGATCTTAAACTACTTTGACTGCGTACAACAGCAAAGCGCCGGCATTACAGAGTGGGGCTCAGACTAATCTGAAGTATCAAATGTAGATGGAAATTTGATGTGATTAAGATGTGATGGTGGCCACATATGAACACATGGATAGTTGGTTTCTGATACCAGTCCCATCTAGATAGTATTATTTTTACGCTTTGTAAAGTGACGTGTGACGTTTGTACCCATACAACACTGTTATGTGAGAGGCAAGTTTTGCTTTTCTGAACAAATTAATCATAACTGCTGTCACATGCCTGCTATCAATGGAAGGTCACTTTGTTGTGCTGGATTCCTGTGGGATCGTAGGATAGTCACTTTGTCAGGCCATGGAGTGGGAGAGGAAAAATCAAACTGCGGAAGTGGACAGGGGTCAGGAGAAGATATTTTTTCTTTACAGAATGATATGTAGAGTAGGCCTGTTTAGTATCACATGCACAACATAAATGCAACAGAAACCACAGGAAATCATAGGCGATCAACTCCATTGTAATTATTAGGTGCCATCTTGGGATCCAGCATCTGGATTATTATACATATATGGTGGTGATCTACTCTGCTACTACTGTGTGTCATAGCTATAGGCAGGAAAGGACCATCTGTGTAACAGTTTTCTATTAATGACATTACAATGCTGTGATGTGCTGTCACTTGAATTTAAAGTGTGTTTTGGCAGCTCACAGCAGACCAATATCACCTGGTGACATCTGCTTATTTGTATTCATGCAGATTAAATTAGTGATTTCTCTTGTTTACTCCTCACTCTGTATGTCTGCTGTTCATCTACTCACACTTCCTGCTTCACTTTTCCTCTCTGAAGCCTGTGAAATAACACCTCATTTTACACACAAACTCATTCTCTCACACACTCTCCCTCAACCACACTAATGCAGACTTACACACACATCCCAGTGAGTCATTCACTCGCGTGTCGTCATTTGTCACTGAGTGGGGTTACGTGAAAGCAGCTTAGTGCACTGACAGAAAGCCTGTTAAAGCTAAACCAACAACAGGAAACAACAGATCATCTCCACACTCTGTCCTTCTGTCTGTCATGCAGCCTACACTAGTTTGTTAGTGTGAGTGATTGTGTTTGCATTTGGATGATAAGAAGGGCTTTATTACTGCCCCTTTGATGGCTCAGCTGGAGGACTGTAGGGGAAATGCTGGTATCTTTAGGGGGCTGGTTTAAACCTGACTCCAAGGAGATGCTGTTTTATATGGACCTCTTCAAAACTTTTTTCTGTGTAGGAGTGTTCTTCTTGAATCTCAGCTTCCGTCACTCAGTAGATATAGAGTTGATCTTTACATTTACTTACATGGCAACACTGACACATCCAATTTGGCTTGTCAGATTTGAGTTAACAGCAGTCTGTCATCAGACACTCAGGGCCTTAACACAGCCTGCAGACTTACTTAATGTCTGTAGCCCTTTTTACACAGAGATCGTGCTATAGAGCTGCTACAAGTCCCTTCTTTATGCCATCTTTGCATTTTTACATAGAACCAAATAACAGCAGCATCAATCCGCTCCAGTGTGAGTTTACGTAATATGTTGGCATCATGGAATCAAAATTGGCGTGACAGGCATGACATGTAACACAGTGGCAGCGGCCTCTCTGTGACATTTAACATGCGTGTTGACTGCACTTTATAAACAATAACAATAATATTAACATCACAATAACAATCATTTATCATTCCTATTATAGAGCGGCTGATCTTGTCCTCTGCTGGGAGGATAACGAGCTCCCCTCATTGTTTTTCCAATGTGCGGACATTTTGGCACCTGTTCTTCCTTGATGAGTTAGCCACTAACTGCTAGATGCTGCTTTTTAGATCTACTTTGGAGTTTCGCACACATGTAGGGTTGGGACTCGTTAGGATTTTAACGATCCCGATTCCTTACCGATTCCTCTTACCGATTCCTACATTATATTCATTATACTTGGTATACTTAAACAAGTATATAATAAACACAAATGCAATCATACAAATACAAAAACTTTATTCTAACTGTTGCACAGTACAATTAGATGAAAATACACATTTGTGTGTGGTGTGTATTTCAGATTTAGAGCTTGTATCATCTCCCTGAGAATATATAACAACAAAAAGTGATTCTCTGATTTCTACAGTAACACTATTACCTCAAATTAACCACAGCAATATAATAAAAAATACTTATATGCATTCATGCTTGGGCACTGTTATTTACGTGACAACACCTGAACAGAACACACACAGACACACATTGGCTGTTTGTTTCTACCGCTCCCCTCGCTGGAAGCCTCGGATCGCTAGCCGCCAGCCTCCGCCTTGATTAAACGCTGAAAATAAAATAAAAGAGGGAGACAGGTTTTTCCTATTTTATCTTATTTTGTTATATTTCTCCCTCTCCCCTCGCTGGAAGCGTCGGACCTCCCGCCGCCCGCTCCCGTCTCAAACACGGAGGTCTCCCTCTCTGCAGCTGAGCACCCACGGCGCACGTCAGGCCTGTTAAATAGCCTGTAACCATGACAACTCTGTGACACAAACTCAGTGCTTTAGTGATTAGATAATGTCGGGCTCGGTCGGGTTCGGAACGAAATATGTGGCTCGTGCCGCACTCTAATGGAAATGCACGTGACATTTTTTTTTTTTTTTTTTTTTTACAATTTAGGAACCGTTTGCAGGAACCGTTACTCCAAATGTGATGGAACCGGTTCCGTAACCGGAACATTGGACCCGGTTCCAAAAAACAACCACATCCGGATCCCAACCCTACACACATAGCATGTTGTCGAAACGTCACACCCATCTGCCCATGGTCCCATTTCAGCACTGTTACTACCTTTTGTGGTTTCTTAAGTGCAAGATAACTCTGTCCCACCAAAATACTATAGTACCGTATATACAGAACAGCGAGGCGGCAGAATGTTGTGATATTCCTGCCTTGAACAGGCGTTGTAAGAGGGGCTTGTGTATTACACTTTAAATATCTAGAAGAGCAGCGTGATTAAATCATTTGATACCCGTTTAGGTTAGTGGCGCACTAAATGGGAAGTTAAATGTTCAGCCAGCAGAAGTTAGCCACTTGGCCAGCAAAGTTTCTAGTACGCCTGCTTTAAGACCCCAAGATGTGGAAGTTGCTTGTTTTTCCAGTGTTCAACCCAGGAGGTTGAACTTTTCTGGTGTCATGCATTACTGAGAAACTTTCATAGGAATGAATAGGGCCACTGTAGCCAGTTCTCTTTATACATTCATGCCCCCCCACGCCCACACACACCCATATACTGTAGATACACATACTCACACTCCCAGGCCATGTTGCATGTGTGTGCATGTTTTGTTCTACGGCCTGAGAAGCTTCCAGCTCTATAAGGGGCGTCTATAATGGAGTAACCTGCCACTCACCCCAGATTAATGACTGTGTTGGCACATACAGCTGTCAGCTGAGTAGTTTATTATCACCTGACCTCAGAGTTTCAGTGAAATATATATATATATATATATATATATATATATATGTGTGTATATATATATATATGTATGTATATATATATGTATATATATATATACATATATATATATGTATATACATCTATGTATGTATGTGTGCGTGTGTGTGTGTGTGTGTGTGTGTGAGTGTGATACGTATGTGTTGATCACTTAGAGATGATGATGAGCTTTGTGACAAGGCAGGTAATCCCCAGCAAGCAGCTGTATGACGTCCATCTCTGTGAGATCACTGAGAAGATGGAAACTCAGCGGATTAGCTCTCATAAACACAAACAGACGGCTGGGCGTAGTCATACATACGCTTTCCGGCCGCCAAACATCCCAGTGCACTAGGAGAGAGAGAGAGACTAGGAGATACAACAGAGGAAAAGGATACATCATAGAGAGAGGAGAGAAACACAGGGGGAGAACTGAGTCGCTTTGTGTCTTTGACTTTTTTGTTATTCCTAAATTTTTGCCGCTTTTGCAAACCTTTGACAGGATACTAATTTATTAAGTTGATATCATTTACTTGTCATCTTTTTTGTGAAACTTGGCTGCACAGTTGTGACCTCTGAGTGTAAAAATGACAGTCATCAATTTTTCAAAGTGAGTATCTGTCTGGTTGAGCGTATGGAAACATCAAAGTATTTTCCAGCTTGTCTGATCTGACAGTCACTTTAGGCCTGTGAGGAAGTGTTGAAAAACACAAAAAACAAAACACTTCGTATTTTTTCCTGCAGAGTACCCACCGTCCCAGTGAAGAACCTCAATGGATCCAGTCCTGTTCACCCTGCACTGGCAGGTAAATTGCACACACTTCCTAGCCATGGGCTGCTTCTGGTGATAGATAGAAAAAGTTGAAATTTTGATTCATTCCTTTGGGGAATTTCACAAGAAGCCAGAGAGGAAGATTTTTTTTCTGTTCTAACCAGATTCAATTTCTGCTGTTTTTCAGGGATCACAGGTATTCTGATGAGTGCTGCTGCTCTGCCCGTGTGTCTGACTAGACCTCCAAAACTTGTGCTGCACCCTCCGCCTGTCAGCAAGAGCGACATCAAACCTGTCCCAGGCTTTGGCCACTGCTGCAGGAAAACCACCAAGAAACAGGCTCGCAAGGGTAAGCACTCAAGTCAAGATGCAGAAATACATCACAGATGCTTTCGCACGTGGAAGATCACTGCTCATCCCAAACACATTTTCTATTGTCCAGGGGATGATGGGACACCATTAGTCTCCAGCCCTGCTTTTTAGCCAGTGCAAAACTGATGTGACAGCCCTAACCTTGACCCTAACCCTAACAGAAAAACATCAGCCACTGCCATCGATGGCAGTCAATGGGGCCAGTATAGGCTGATATCAATATTCAGTCAATAACTTGGTGCATTTCTAGTTTCTAATGAGCGAGATATTCATGCAGTCAGCTTTAGAAATTATTCACCAATAGGTGTCACACACAGGTTAACAGCTTGAACCTTGTCTTATCTTTAATAAAACTCATTCTGTTACCTCTCCGTCCTGTCTGTAGGTAAAACTCCAGAGGAGGTGGTAAAGAAGTACCTGCAGAAAGTAAAAAGTCCACCAGAGGAGGTATGAGCACTATTTGTATTTATATCTTTCATAGTGTTGAATCAGTTGACACATGGTGTTGGTGTTGGTTTCACATGAAACTAAATACAGTAAGGTGTTCTTGATGGCTTTCTTTCACTTTCTTTGTCTCTGTTAGGACTGTACCATCTGTATGGAGCCGTTGGGGGGGCCGTCTGGATATAAGGGTCCAGGGGTGGGGCCTGTGTCTCGAGCAGAGTCAGTTGGGCGACTAGCACAGTGTGGACACCAGTACCATTTCCAGTGTCTGGTGGCCATGTATAATAATGGCAACAAGGACGGCAGGTAGGTTAGGCACACGAAGACCATCAGTCTTCATTGTCTCTCAGCTGCTTTGCAAATAATCTCATCAATTTTCTCCTCTCTGTGCAGCCTTCAGTGCCCCACCTGTAAAACCATCTATGGTGTAAAGACAGGCAACCAACCAGCAGGGAAGATGGAGTACCACGTCATCCCTCACTCTCTGCCAGGGCATCCTGACTGCAAAACCATACGCATCATCTACAACATACCACCAGGCATTCAGGTACTCAGAAAGATTGGGCTGACAGAAGTGTTGGTTATATTCCCATATTAGGTATGACATGGTCAGAGTTAGCACGAGTGCCTCCTAATATCAATCCCCTCCTTCTCCTTTCAGGGACCAGAGCATCCGAACCCAGGAAAGCCCTTCACTGCCAGAGGCTTTCCCCGACACTGCTACCTCCCAGACAGCGAGAGAGGACGCAAGGTAAACACAATCCACCATCCTGTTATAGACACCCATCAGCCTGTGTAGATACATTCTGAATATTAAGTTATTTTGTTTAAAATAAACCTTTTGTCCTTACCTGTACTATACCATTCATTAGGTACTGAGACTGCTCCTGGTAGCGTGGGACCGCAGGTTGATCTTCTCAGTTGGGACTTCGAGCACTACTGGAGAGTCTGACACCGTCATCTGGAACGAGGTACATACAGAATGACATTAAACTGTAACTCAAGAATGAATTTGAGAGACCCTAGTTGTGATTAGGCCTGTCACGATAATTCTGTTATCAACATATTGTATGATATGTGGACATGGGAAACAAATGAAAAAACTTTGTTTCCCCCCCCTTAAAGGTCCACCATAAGACAGAGTTCGGCTCCAACCTGACGGGCCATGGCTTCCCCGACCCCGGACATCTCGACAACGTCCTGGAAGAGCTCCGAGCTCAGGGCATCACAGAGGATGACGGACTGATGGAAAAGTGAAAGGACAAGCGAACAGGGCAGCGGAGAAGGAGGAAACATCCATGTGAGAGCAGTGAAGAGTGGAAGGGAGAATGAGGAGTAAAGGAAGAGACGGTGAAAATAACAGAAGCAGGAGTAGGAAAAGAGGAGGTCCTGGACTGAGACACACTCTCTCTGCCAGCACTTACTGGGGCGCAGGGGGACATTTTGGGTTATAGAGGACATTGATATTGTTTTGCGAAGGGAACCACTCTTCAGTCACTGCTAGTTTCTCCTGTCAATGCAAGTCTGTCCAAAGTTCATAGTTTTCAAGCAAGCACATCAGCAGAAGGGGGAGGGAGTTTGAGGAAGCTGCAGCACAGTCAGAAAAGCAACTCAGAAAGAGGCGGAGGCTGAGAAACCAGCAGAAAGAATGATGGCACTCAAGGTTTTAGCTACTACACAGCTAGGTACTAAATGTCAACAAGTGAGAATGAATAGGTACTAATATTTAGGACAAGAACAAGTTCACTTTACTGAGAGAGAGAATAACCAGGACAAGAAGGTAAAATGTTGGAGCAGTTTCATGAAAACTGGGAGAGAAAGGACAAAGAGAAAGAAGTTGGAGCGGTGGGGGAGGGGACAGGAGGAGGGAACGCAGGAACAATGTAGCAGAAAGAGACAAAGATGGTGTATGAATGTAGCGTAGGATAGGAGTAGAGTAAAATTAACTTGTACGGTACTTAACAGGTACTTTGGCTAACACTATAAACACAAGGAAACCAAGAGTGATGAAGGGAAGGACAGCTGGACTGTGTGTTGGCTTTGTTCAACACACCTGCTCGTTTGTGGTTGAAGTGCTGTTGCTCCCTCTCGTGGTGGTGCTGATGAACTACACCTCAGCCTGCAAGCTTCTGGAACACATCAGAACGTTACTATGAGTTATCCATCTGTGTTACTTCTTATCATTATCACTATAATCCTCAGTTAATGTCATTCCGTACTTTACCTCCTACTTTTGACTTGATGGGTTTTATATGACCGAGGCTCTGTACGTTTATGATTGTGTGTGAAATGACAAAAGACCAAACTAAGGCCTGCTCTTCTGGGCCTATTTGGAGTCTTACTATTGAGTCACTGTGGTACACGTTAACCTTAGATACACAGGTACCAGTATTACTTATAATTTTTATTTATGTCCCCTTTGGTGGTTCACATGGTTTCGGTGGATGTAAACGCTGTTGTATCCTGTCAGCAGTGCGGCACCTAGGTGAGGATTTGATTATAGACCTTAACGATGATGAGCATTTTCCTAGAACTAAGTGCTGAGGATTTACTTCAAGGCCTAAGTGTTTAGTTCTAGTTGAATGAGCTTCACTGTCAGAGCTTAAACTCAAGAGAAATGAAGCAAAAGGCCGATGCTGGGCTCACAGCCAGAAAGCCGCTCAGACCGGGCAGAGGGTTGGAGGGTGGAGAGGACAAAGAGTGGACCTGAAGCAGAGGTCATGGCCTGGTCAAACACATGGTAAAAAACAAACTCAGTATTCAAATAAATTCAAGTTGGTCTGTCTGAAAGTTTGTTGAGGATACAGGGATTGATATCATTCCCAGTAGACGGGGAAAACACAGTTAAAAAGGCATCTATTAAAGGTCCCATATTTATGTAAATGTAAATTTGCCTCACATGCGTAATCAGAGATAGTTAATGCAGACTGTTTCCTCATTTTTACTTGAGAAGTTAAATTGCAGGTCCCTAAAACCAGGACACACATTACAACTGGACTTTGGCTGGCATCACAAAAAAATAGTGCATCCAGTTTGCAATCTGAACCAGAAGGCGGTAGAGCTGCAGTGATTAAGAGATTTGTTGATTGGAAAGAAATTCATCGGCAACCATTTTCACAACTTTTTGACATTTGATAGACTGAACGATTAATCAGTTAACCATGAAAATAAACGGCAGATTAATCGATGATAAAAATGATTGTTCCAGCCCGAGAAGTCATTTTGCTGATTTACTTCATTTAAATCAGATGAGCCGCTGTGTCGGCCAGTCAGTAATGTGAGTTCTCTCTGTGAGGATGTAACAGCTCCGGTGAGAAGCTGAATTAATTCAGTAAATATTGCTGTAGCTTTTTAGCAGCTTTTTTAGGACAAATCATCACATCAAGCCTTTTTTGTATGTGTGCCAGAGGAGCAATGTGTTTTGAAAAGGCCACATTCTAAAGGATACATAATTTGGGAACTTTAATCTATGACTTGTGATTGAGTTGGAGATCACTAGCTTCATTATTATCGCAACAACTCCCCTTATCTCTACCTCTCCTGACTGATAACACACTGCCCAGTCTCTGAGTTGGGTCTGTATGTGACCCCTTATCACAATGTTACAAGACCTGTGTGTGTGTGTGTGTGTGTGTGTGTGTGTGTGTGAGAAGAAAGAATCTGTGTACTGTGTATACTACCAACATGCTCCCAGTTTAGGGTATTATTTGGGTACTCCAGGGGAATCCCATCATCCTTTAACTCTAGTGATGACAGATGGTGGAAGGCACTCCTTTTCTTTTTTACATTATTTTAATATGAAATTTAGTTACTCCTTTGCTTTTTAATAGCATTTCTTTTGACACTATCATAGAGTAAACTGCCTTTTTATTTTGTATGTTTATGTTGTATTAATTATGCTCCTTTTCATTGTTACTGTTGGTTTACGAAGACAGTATTGTTGAATACTCTGTCTTTTTGTTTTCATTGTATACAGACGTTAAGCTGATTTGCAACATCTTTTCTTTGGAAAAGAGATTTGATGGTAGACTTTTATTTGAGTGTAAAATGTAATGAATTTTAATGGCAAAACCCTTGTACACTTGCTCTTCTGTGAGGTCAAGAGTTATTTTATTTTCTACATATCATCTGTCCTGCCTCTGTTCTGCACTGAGCCTTTATCTGCCTACCAGACTCCTTGATGACCCTGGAAGGTTTTGTAGCAGATTTGTGGATGGAGATTTTGGTCTTATGTCCAGCCCTCTTTTAGCAGCAGAATGGTACGAGTGCAGGTGGCATGATGAAAATGATTATTTTAAACATTGTAAAATGTAATAAAATCACATTTCCTCTGGTGTTGTTGCAGATTTCTTGCTCTGTTGGCCCAAACACTGCACAATGACTTGGGAAAACCTTGATTTTGTATGATCAGTAAGTCACTTGATTGTTAATTTTACCTTGTCTTTCTCCTTATTTTTTTAAAAAAATTCTAAACAGTGAATAAGAAATTGAAATAAATATTTCTTAACATACTGAACTGGATGAGCTGAGTCTGATTTGTACCTGATCTGGTTATTCCAGGGTTAAAAAGTGTTGTGTTAAACCTTGAACCTCAAGTGTTTTGGGAAAAGCATAATTGTTGATATGGAGGTTTTGATGTGTGTTGTGCAGTGTCTGAAGCCATGTGAGCAATGTAGCAAACAGCTATGGCTAGTAACTCACCATTTTAGTTTTGTCCCTGCTTTAAATGTGGATTTCTTTCCCATCACCGGGTCTCATCCCCACTGAAGGCACAGCTCCTCCGGATGTCAGTGGATGAGGGCCTTCTGTGACTTTGTCTCATTGTTTATGAGGGGTGGGGTGGGAAAAAGGTGACACAGGTGCTGGTATGGAGAGATACCATAAACAGCAAAGTGTATATATTGCAAAATAATTGCTGAAGTATGGATGATTAATACAAGAACAAAAAATAAAGAATGAATGAAACTTCAGCGTGTTCTGTTTCCTAGTAGCTGTCTGCTGCGAATATGGACAGAGTTTTATGAGGTGAAACCCATAAAGTAAAGTTCTGAAGACCATGAGTTCCATTTTATCACTTGTATAGCCGGATTTGATAGGCATCTCCCTTCGATAGCTCAGTTGGTAGAGCGGAGGACTGTAGGTGATTGACACAGTGATCCTTAGGTCGCTGGTTCGAATCCGGCTCGAAGGAGGTCTTTTTTTGATGTTAACGTCGAGACTATGTACTCAACTTAAAAGATTAATTATAAAGAGTCGCTGAATTAGTTACATTAGTTATACCGCCCCTCTAAAGCTTTTTAAAAGCTTCTCGGATCAGTAATATGTTTATCACAATAACAATAAGAAATATGCTCTGCATTACAGAACATTTGTCAGTCCCTGCTTTCAGTCGGCAGATTACATGTGTCTAGCTGTAACTGACGTCAGCTCATATAGGGTGAGTGTCTTCATAAAATCTGCATTTTACCCTCAAATTCTTGACTTGTTAGGAATGACGTATGGGTTTGAGATCGCGTGCTACAACAAGGGCTCGAACAGCCCCAGAAAAGTAGTTCCCTGACCGGGAATCGAACCCGGGCCGCGGCGGTGAGAGCGCCGAATCCTAACCACTAGACCACCAGGGAGAACTGTTTACAGAGGGAAATATAGAGATTATATTCTTAGTGTTGTTGTGATCAAGACGTTTATTTAGGTGTAGTAGGCAGAGGCTGCAGCTCTGTGGGTGCTTGATATGACCATATTTTTAATTTGATATGGGCTGCTATGAATAATGTGCCCAAGGAAGTGCTGCCTTAGAGATGGAGCGTTCAAAAAGCTCACTGGGACAAATTTAAACACAGGAGGAAAAAAGGGAGTTGAAAAAGAAGAGGATGAGGAGGAGAAGAAGGAAAAAGACAATTAGGAAAGAAAAGGGGGAAGAAAGGGAAGAGGAAGGGGGAAAAAGAGGAAGAGAAAAAAGAAGAGGAGGAAGAAGAGAAAAAAAGGGACAGGAGGAGGAGGAGGAGGAGGAAGAATAGTAAGAGGAAGAAGAAGAGGAGGGTGTGGAGGAAGAGGAAGAGGAGGAGGAGGAAGAAGAAGAGGAAAAAGAAGACGAGGAGGAGGAGGTGGAAAAAACCAAGAGGCAGAAGAGGAAGAGGAGAAGGTAAAAGAGGAAGAGAAAAGAGGTAGAGGAGGAGGAGGAGGAAGAAGAAAAGTAAGAGAAAGCAGAAGAGGACAAAGGGAGGGAGGAGGAAGAAGAGGTGGAAGAAGGAGAAGAAGAGGGGGAGGAGGAGGAGGAGGTGGAAAAAAGAGCGAGAGGCAGAAGAGGAAGAAGAGGAGGAAAAAGAGGAAGAGAGAAAAGAGGTGGAGGAGGAAGAAGAAAAGTAATGGGAAGCAGAAGAGGACAAAGAGAGGGAGGAGGAAGAAGAGGAGGAAGAAAGGTAAAGAAAGAGAGGAGGAAGAGAAGAAGAAAGAAGATGAACAGAAACTGAGCTAGTTTCGTGTAACATGTTTAAACAATTGGGAAAGAATATAACAGTAAACAATATATTTTATTATACTTTTTTAGATATTTTTAAAATGCAAAAACTTATCGTACACAATAAAGTTTTTCAGTTTACGCCCTGAACACCATTTTCCATTTTCAGATGTAGTGCAGTGATGACTGACGTATACTGACAGGGTCAGTTTGCTGTTGAGCGCTGTGTGTGAGTCTGGAATGATAAGGCTGGAATCCTGGGAACGTATTGATCGCCAGCCAATGTTCAACACACAGATCACGTCACTGTGTTTATTTTATTGCTGTTAGCATTACTGATAGAAGACATCTCAACAGTGTACACAACTCAGCTCAACTAAAAAGGGTGAGGACTGAAATAATGTCATTGTGCCTCACAAAACGATAATTGCACATATTAACAAAACATATTTGATGTGTTCACAGTACAAAATAATTGGTTCCCAAACCTGGGCATCCACAAAGGCTCGCAGTGGTGGGACGTACAAGGACAGCCAAAAACGAGGACAAACGTTGAAGTAGCGCCTTGATGGCATTACTGTCAGATTTATTTTGACCATATCATGTAACTACAGTTAACAACTGCGTAATAACTCTCACACCTGTAGAGATATTAATGCTGGTGTCTCTTGAAAGTAAGACAACAAAAACCCGAAAAGCTACTTCCTGGTAGCTTTTGTCTGGAACTAGAGGGGCAGGAATGTGTCAGGCTGGAAGAGGACTGGAACAACCAGGCTGGTCTCATTTGTTTACAGTGATTAAACCAAATTAATACAGAAAACACACTTATTTTCAGGATCATTTCAAGAATCACATGGACAAAGTTTTGCGTTGGGCTGGCGCCATTAAAACCCTTTATCCTCACAGTATAAAATCATGTACAGTACAGGCCAAAAGTTTGGACACACCTTCTCATTCAATGTGTTTTCTTTATTTTCATGACTATTTACATTGTAGATTCTCACTGAAGGCATCAAAACTATGAATGAACACATGTGGAGTTATGTACTTAACAAAAAAAGGTGAAATAACTGAAAACATGTTTTATATTCTAGTTTCTTCAAAATAGCCACCCTTTGCTCTGATTACTGCTTTGCACACTCTTGGCATTCTCTCCATGAGCTTCAAGAGGTAGTCACCTGAAATGGTTTCCACTTCACAGGTGTGCCTTATCAGGGTTAATTAGTGGAATTTCTTGCTTTATCAATGGGGTTGGGACCATCAGTTGTGTTGTGCAGAAGTCAGGTTAATACACAGCCGACAGCCCTATTGGACAACTGTTAAAATTCATATTATGGCAAGAACCAATCAGCTAACTAAAGAAAAACGAGTGGCCATCATTACTTTAAGAAATGAAGGTCAGTCAGTCTGGAAAATTGCAAAAACTTTAAATGTGTCCCCAAGTGGAGTCGCAAAAACCATCAAGCGCTACAACGAAACTGGCACACATGAGGACCGACCCAGGAAAGGAAGACCAAGAGTCACCTCTGCTTCTGAGGATAAGTTCATCCGAGTCACCAGCCTCAGAAATCGCAAGTTAACAGCAGCTCAGATCAGAGACCAGATGAATGCCACACAGAGTTCTAGCAGCAGACCCATCTCTAGAACAACTGTTAAGAGGAGACTGCGCCAATCAGACCTTCATGGTCAAATAGCTGCTAGGAAACCACTGCTAAGGAGAGGCAACAAGCAGAAGAGATTTGTTTGGGCCAAGAAACACAAGGAATGGACATTAGACCAGTGGAAATCTGTGCTTTGGTCTGATGAGTCCAAATTTGAGATCTTTGGTTCCAACCGCCGTGTCTTTGTGAGACGCAGAAAAGGTGAACGGATGGATTCCACATGCCTGGTTCCCACTGTGAAGCATGGAGGAGGAGGTGTGATGGTGTGGGGGTGTTTTGCTGGTGACACTGTTGGGGATTTATTCAAAATTGAAGGCACACTGAACCAGCATGGCTACCACAGCATCCTGCAGCGACATGCCATCCCATCCGGTTTGCGTTAAGTTGGACGATCATTTATTTTTCAACAGGACAATGACCCCAAACACACCTCCAGGCTGTGTAAGGGCTATTTGACCAAGAAGGAGAGTGATGGAGTGCTGCAGCAGATGACCTGGCCTCCACAGTCACCGGACCTGAACCCAATCGAGATGGTTTGGGGTGAGCTGGACCGCAGAGTGAAGGCAAAGGGGCCAACAAGTGCTAAACACCTCTGGGAACTCCTTCAAGACTGTTGGAAAACCATTTCAGGTGACTACCTCTTGAAGCTCATCGAGAGAATGCCAAGAGTGTGTTATGTACTTAACAAAAAAAGGTGAAATAACTGAAAACATGTTTTATATTCTAGTTTCTTCAAAATAGCCACCCTTTGCTCTGATTACTGCTTTGCACACTCTGTATGTAAAATTAAAATATGTATTTGATCTTTGCATTTAAATGTGCTGAACAGTTGTATCCCCTTTTATTAAAATGTGCAGTAAGATTGTATTCAATTAAGCATTTTATTAAACTAACATTGTCTGTTTCCAGTGGGGAGGTTAACTGGCAGTGGCACAACATTTTTGGGAACAAGTAAAAGGAAGACCAGACATTACTACCAACAATTTCCCAAAGCACATCATAGACTGCTGGATCTTTTAAATGTGCTCTCTCTCACATCCAGGCAGCCCTCAGTCTCACTTTATTTCTGTAGAACATGAAAATCAACTTGCAGACACTTGAAAAATCAAATGAATCACAGTGAACATCATGTCTGATTGTTGTTGTACAGGTCAGCTGTTGCGTGGTACTGCAGTGCTGAGCCTCATCTCCATCTGCACCTTTAACTGCATTAAAGGTCCAGTGTGTAGGATTTAGGGGGATATACTGGGAGAAATGTTAACAGCATGTAGTTTCTTTAGTGTATAAACACCTGAAATAAAAATCACTGGGTCTCATTCATGAAATGTTAGCAAATCTGTAAGTAGGTTTTCACATTAAAAACCTTGGTTCTAAAAAGTAACACTAAATTCACGAATGCCATGGAAAACTTGTATGTGTATGTTCATGAATGCCAATCAATTGTAAACTGACAGCATGCTCCCTCTAGTCAGCAAATAGCATACATCCCAGCCCATAAATAGCCAGTGACCACCATATATGGAGGTGATGATTACTATAGATAGGTGCATCCTGTTGACCTGCGAACATGGAGCCAACAAAGAAAGAGAGAGAGGAAGAAAAACTTTTCCGACAAGTGAAGTTATTTTGGGTAAAGTGGGGTTGAGAGACACATTTTATTTTTTTCTGTTAGTAGTAGTATGACAGGGATAGGTAGATCAAAGGCCTGGAAGGAGCTAACATCTGTCCTCTGTTGTAAGAACCATCCAAAAATTTAAAAGAAAACGGTTCGATATGAAACATAATGCAAAAAAACGCATTATTACACGCACACACAAAAAAATCCAACAGCTGCAGATGAGTGCTTTGCTTGCATCATCAGAGAGACATCTCTGTCAGGGGAGAGAGCGACATGCCTCCACTGGAGCAGTCAGCACCAGACTCTAGTGTTAAATTAACAGTTCTCTCTCCTAAATGCCAAAATACATGTAAATGTTCTTCTGCGAACAGTTTACACACAAATTCATTCTGCCCAAGTTTCATGAATGAGACCCAATGTGTTTTTGTCATCATAGAATATGCTGTTTATATCTACACAGGGAGCAGGTCTACGTTTATGGAGATCACCATGTTGCCCCACCATGTTTCTACAGTGGCCCAGAAGACACAAACCAGTGTCTCTAGATAGGGCCATTTGTGTTATCCCGTTTTCGCGTCACCTACCATAGTTAGAAGCCCATCTGCAATGAGCAGTGTCAGAAAAACACTAATTCATTATGTGAAACTGATTTATTTAGTGTTTTTACCTGTTTAAATCACCAGGTCTGTTTGTTTTGGAGAGAAGGAGACCTCTGTGGATAATTCAGCTCCCAGTAAAAACCTCCTGAACAATGAACAGTGAAGGAATTCTAACCAAGAGAAGTTGCAGCTGGTTGCAGTCTGCATTCCTCACCAGCCCTTTATAAACAGAGATCACACTTCAGGGCAGCTACCAAGTCCCCTCTTTATGCCACCTTTGCATTTTTACACAGAACCAACAATGTCAGCATCGTGCTGCTCCAGAGTGATTTTACACGGCATGCTGACATCGTGAAAGCAAAGGAGGCGTGATGGGCGTGACATGTTACATGCTACACTCCACTAAATCCCACTAAATCCTACACACCTGACCTTTAAATGAAAGCAGTGACTGCCTGGAACAATACATTCAAAACTTCAAAAAAAGAACTTAACTTTAGTAATCGTCCAGTAGAAATGTAAAGGACACATGATTTGTAACTAATGAAAAACACTGGTTTGGTCTTTTAACTGAAAGCTAATGGTCATACAGTGTTTCATCATATATCAAAGATACAAAACATGTGGAAGTATAAAAGACAGAATTAGTAAATATAGTAACTGTTCCACACTTCGTATTGTTGTTGTATCCCTATTTAAGAATGAAGAAATGGCAACGATGTGCCTCTGTGTGTGTGAATGAAACACTACTATCATTAACAGTCCTGTCCCCCACCGTCTCCTCTGTCATCAGCCCAGTCCCAGCCCTCCTCTGGCTTGCGGTCCGCAGCCTGTGGCAGATTGCTGGTGCGTCCTCAGGTTGCAGATCCAAGCGAACCTCTTCCCACACTGGTCACAGCTGAAGGGTTTCTCCCCGGTGTGAACTCTCTGGTGCTTCTTAAGGTTCCCGGCCTCTGAGAAGCGTTTTCCACAGGTGTCGCAGCGGAAAGGTTTCTCCCCCGTGTGGACTCTTTCATGGGACTCCAGATTGGACAGGCCGGAGAAAGCCTTGCCACAGGTTCTGCAGATGTAGCTCTTTCTGCGGCGCTCGCTGGGTATGATGCTTGCAGCTTGGCTTTCATTGTGACGAGCCTGAAGGCTGGCTCGATGCTGTGCGGCAAGTGCAACGCTGCGAAACGCTGCTGTGGATCCCCTGACAGAGGGAGTCACTGTGGAGCTCATAGTCCTGCTGGTTGAGCTGATACTAGAGAGAGTTGTTTTATCACCACTGTGAGTGTTACTGACAGCAGCTGTGGTGGAGGACAGTGTGGAGGTCTGTACGGAGGGAATGCTGTGGTGCTGCTGCAGCAGCTGAGCCTGTGCGTTTCTTATCATGACTGGTTTTCTGCTCCATGGAGGCTGAGAAAATGGAGCCTGCATCCTCAGAGGCATAGACCCAGATGGTTCCGCTGACAGGGCTAGGAGTAGAAAACAACAGAGCATCAGCACACAGTCTTTACCTCATTTGGAGCCAGAGTTTACGTGGCAGCGATAGTAGCAGTATTGAGCTCGCCGACCTACATTCACAAGGCGCACCATTGATTGTGTGCACTTGATTGGCAAACAGTCCCCCAATCCCAAATGGATCCCTTACAGACTCGTTGACTCAAGCCCTAAGCCCTTACAGACCTGGGACCAATTCCTTTTCTCCCCCTTAGCCCTTGTCTTGGCCCTTCCCCTTGGTTTTGCGTGTTCACGTGAGGGGAAGTGGTGTCCGAATTCTCCATCAGGTTAGCTCTTTACCTGACGGAGAATTGGGACACCACTTCCTAAGGGATCCATTTGGGATTGGGGTCAATCATGACATCACAACCCCTTTTCATAGAATCATATTACTAATTAAAACCAAGTTTATCAGAAAAATTAATACTTAAACAAAAAACAGTGCTTTAAGTACTTCCTAAAATGACAGATACCATCTTGGAGAAAAATTGACATGTACTTTGATTTTTTTAGGTTGGCCCATGTACAAGGTCTTAAGATGGGAAATTGACGATACAGGATTTCCCTGATTATCAATCCCTGCTCCCATTTACACAGGACCCCATGCAGGAAATGTTCCTGAACCTTTCGGGGATAGACTGCATGTGTGAAGGGAGTTCCAGTGAGGATGTGATCTGAGGAAGCATCAAATTTTAAGTAATTAGAAATGTTTCCGTTTCTCGCCCTTGAAAGTCCCCAATTATATGATCCTTATTCATGCTTGTTGTTGTTGTTGTTCTAACAGTTTGCAGCACCTGACATTTCTGCACAACAAACCAAGAACCACAAAAACAGCGACACAGTAAGCCTCTACAAAGGAAAGGAAACGATGTCTTACCTTGTGACACAGATGGCTGGATCTGAATGGAGGAGCAACTCTGCCCTCCACTCATCCTCACTGCTGAGGAAACTGAGCCTTGTGGTGCCTGAAGCACAGGTTGAGGTTGTGCTTCAGTTTCTACAATAATAACTCCATCCTGGTCACACTCTGCTGAGTCGTCAGTGGTGAAAGGACATGAAGGGCCACCGCGGGCTGATACAGACTCATTATCAGGGGCCCAGCGGTTGAAGAATGTCTCCAGTTCAAACAGAGAGTATTCAGAGTTGAGAGGGTTGTTGGTACTGGATCTCTGCTGTTGTTGTGTTTTGGGATTGGCTGGTGTGTTGGTGTCTGGTACTCTCAGCTGGACTGCCACTACACTGCTGGGGTCTAGGGATATCACAGGCGTCGACTGGGGTGCTGCAGACTGGAGGGGAGGAGGGGCGGGGAGCATGAGCAGGAGAGAGGTGCATTAAGACCAGATGTTAACTTTAATCTAATCAGGGTACAGCACTGCATCTAAACAAACAGGCGGACATTTTGGGAATCATGTTTTTTCACTTTCTTTCAGATATTTAGATGCAAAAAACAAATACTCTGTCACTGTCTGAAGAAAGAAAAACGAGGCAAGTGCACACACCCCCTTCTACACCCATGAAGCTGAGGTGGAGCAGGTGAACAGTTTTAGGTTCCTGGGAATCAGCATCACAGAGAACCTGTCATGGTCACTGTAAATCTCCATCCTGGTAGAAAGCTCAGAAACAGCTGTATTTCTTATGGATACTTGAGAAGGCAAAAATGTAGACGTGGGTCAGCAGTGGGTGAGAACAAAAATCTGTTTTTAATTTTTCAGAACAAAACAAATAAAAAATATGTGCAGTAAGTAACTGTGTACTATTTTGGCATCTAGATCACCATTATCAAGCTGCCATTCCTTTTATTTTGAAAGTCAATCACACAAGTCGAATCCTTGACTCCATCGTCACCAACGTGGAGGATTCCAGAGATAAAACTTTGCAGCCCCAGGATGAGCTATCAGCCTACATCGAGGTTTTATGGTACTGGAAGGAGCGTGCTAAAATGTTTTCTAAGCTGGCAGTGACTGCGCAGAATGTGAAGAATGAAGAACCCAGCTTAATGTGATAAAAGTAGCCTGTGTGCTACAGTCACTCACATTACATCACATAATCATAATCATCAGTGCAGGTTGGGACGCAGGACTTTAATAATGGGTGTGGACAGGTGCAGCTTTGACTTAGACATAATGACAGGTAACTGGTCAGTTCTGGTACTGAGCTTTACAGGTATGGGTGGGTGTGGCTTTTCAAAAATGAGCCCATGCAGGACTCTGTAGAGAGGTATCTCTCTGCTCTCAAACATACTAAATAAGTGACATAGAAGTTTTTGTCAGGCTGGTTTTCCCTTCTGCACTACCCTCATTCCCACTAAACCAAAGTCTCCCTAGGTATACACTATATGTATATAAGGCTTATATCAGTAACTGTATACATTGTTTTATTTTATTTCATTTTACTCAATTTGAATACTAGTCTAAATGTTCTGAGTGTGCATGGTGTGAAAGGGTTCGTAGGTGCCGACAGGTGTATATTTTCCCTTTGGACAGAATTAGGCTCACTGAACATCTCACCCTGAAAGAAAGACAGTAAGTGTATTTTTTTCAAAATGTTGAAGTATTCCCATATGCTGTAATACTTTGACAGTGGGATGGGATTTATGAGGTGGGAACCTAGTGATACCTACATCTATTGGTCTACAGGTCCTTAGGCGGCCATTTTGAACTTGACTGAATTCAGTGTACGTCTGCATATGGTCTAACAAAGGCTGTTACAGCCCTGTGCTGTGTCTCAAAACGCGTACTTCTACGTTAGTACACTTCCATGTAGTATACTATGTGCACTATGTACTCATTGGCTTAGTGCGCGAATTTCGATAGGGTAGTGTTTGCTCAAACCAAACACGGCTGTTGTGCACTCGGAAATGACGACCATAAATTAGCTAGTTAGCATTAGCATTCACGTTACTGTTTGCAGTAGCAAATCATTACAGACTGTTAAATTAAATTAACCCAATAAACATACTGCTGGCTTATACCCGACAACAGTATATGGTGCTTGGTGCAAAAACACATGTATAACGACAATGCAGTGACGTTCACGGTCGCACAGTCCTCGACCGCCATATCCTCAAAAGTGGTCCCTCCCCTTCAGCTACGTAGCCAAGATGGCGACCATTGAGGGCGAGAAGTGTCCATAGTTCCACACTCAACTTCTTGACTGTTTTGAGTGCACCATCCGGGTACTCATAGTGCACTGCATTTTTCCATACTTCTCAGTGTGAACGCACTTATGCACTCAAAATATTAAGTGTAAGTACAGAAGTATGCAATTTGAGACACAGCACTAGTTTATGACACCGTTTGTTCTTAAAGAGACAGTTCACCCCATAATAAAAAATACATATCCCTCCTCCTACTTGCAGTGCTATTTATCACGCTTGATTGTTCTGGTGTGAGTTGCAGAGTGCTGGAGATATCGGCAGTAGAGATGTTTCCAAACCACACCAACCGACCATGTCACTGAGCAGAAGGAAGTGTGCATCTACTGCTAGCTCACCTAGCACCACTGAGCTAGCTAACGTTACAGTTCAGCTGAGGAGGATGCCATTAATGTTTACATATCGCACTGTCACAAGCATGAGCCTCTCATCCATGAGAGAGACACTTCCTTCTGCGCAGTGATATGGTTTACTGGTTTAGTTGAAAGAAAATAGTTCCTACATGACACTGCTCACAACAAGGTCTGTGGATTAAACTGAGTAACCGGGTCATGATTTCTGGAAAAAGACATAGCTGTTGAGTTTTTCAAATGTAATATTTTGGCGCTTTGAGCACCACAAACTGAGTGCCATCTAGTTCCATTATAATGGAAAGAAGGCAGACATTTCTACAGCCTTTTTTTGAGCACTACAGGTAAAAGGAAAAACATGTCATTTTGATTTTGGGGTGAACTGTCCCTTTTTAAATGTTCTGGACATCTTTATCACTGAATGACTAACATTTAATCTGCACAAACAGACATCACCTATTAAAGTCTTTAACAACCCTAGACACAATTTAAAAATATATCGTATAAATCTAGTGGGTGGTACATTACAGCCCACAATACTGGCTGAAGGTTTGCCCTGGGGGAGGCAGTGTAGCTTGTGGAGGGGTAGTCCTGAGAAAAGCATGTGTGTGCTTCAGAAATTTGGAGCAATCTAACTCTACATGGAGGCATATAGACCTTCAGGGTATCAGTAAATATAGATATTGTGAATTAGAACAATGTACTGTATGAGTTATATATTTCATGATAATATTGTGTCACAATTTTGTAATGTATGATTTATAATGAAAACACAAATTTGCATGTTGAGATTTTATAAAGTTTTAATGATTTACATTGCAAACTGTGGACACTGAGCAGGATTTTACAAAATTGTGACACAATAGAAAAAGCTAGGGTTACATTTACATTACATGTTTATGCTACAATGTCTTGTATTTTTACATAATAATCACACTTTAAAATGACACATTCCTCAAGAGGAGGATTATTCTTTTAGATTTAAAAAAGAAAAAAATATATATATTGTTTCTCTATTATGAGGACAAACAAAATGCATTTCCACGGTAAGAACATGATATTCACATATACTTCTGGCTGAACATTTCTCTGAACAGTGTTCAAACTCACCACTCTGTCCTGTATTGACAGATATAACTCATTATCTTAGTGACTGGGTTGTTGTTGTTGTTTGGCTTGTTTTGTAGGTTTGTATCTATGACAACCATCAAGTAATTCAAATACAGCCATGGCCCTTAACCCTTAAATTACACTGAACAAGTGTTAGTGAGCACCTCTCATTTTCCAAGATAATCCATCCACCTGACAGGTGTGGCATATTAAGATCCTGATTAAACAGCATCATTACTACACAAGTGTGCCTTGGGATGGTCACAATAAAAGGATACTCTAAAATGTGCAGTTTAATCACTCAATACAATGCCACAGACGTCCCAAGTTTTGAGGGAGCATGTCATTGGCATGCTGACCACAGGAATGTCTTCCAGAGCTGTTGCCTGCGAACTGAATGTTCATTTCACCATCATAAGACATCTTATGATCTCTTTGGCAGTACATCCAACCAGCCTCAAAACCACAGACCACCGCGCTAAGGCTCAGGAGGCAGAGTGGGTCATCCACTAATTGGAAGATTGGTGGTTTGATCGCCGGCTTCTCCAGTCCGCATGTCAAAGCATCCTTGGCCAAACTGCTCCCAGTGGCTGTTCCATTGGTATTTCAGTGTGTGTAAGTGGAATAGCAGGTGGCACCTTATATGGTAGCCATGGCCACCAGCGTAAAAGCACTTTGAGTGGTTGAAGACTAGGAAGTCAGTATACAAGTGCAGGTCCATCCACAACTACATGTAGCCACAGCAGCTCAGGACTTCCACATCCAGCGTCTTCACCTGCAAGATCGTCTGAGACCAGCTACCTTAACAGCTGAGAGCGAAAATTGGTTGGCACAAACCATAAGAAACTGTCTTAGGGAAACTCATCTGCATGCTCATCTTCCTCACCAGGGTCTTGATCTGACAGCAGTTGGTTATTGTAACCCACTTGTGCAGTTGTGAGGTTGGTTGGATGTACTGCCAATTAGTTGGAAACAACACTAGAAATGTCTAATGGTAGTGAGATGAGCAATCAGGTCACAGGCAACACCTCTGGTGAACATACCTGCAGTCAGCATGTCAATGGCACGCTCCCTTAAAACTCAGACTGCACATTTTAAAATGGTCTCTTATTGTGACCATCCAAAGGCAAACCTGTGCATTTTGCTATGCCACACCTGCGAGGTGGATGGGTTATCTTGGAAAATAAGAAGGGCTCACTAACACTGATTTTTACAAATGTGTGACCAAAATTTGACAGACATATATCTATCAAGTGCATGAAAACAGGCGTAGACCTTAAACCTGTGGAATATGGAAGTAAATACAAAAAAAGTTGTGTTTCCATTTTTGTTCAGTGTACTTTAAATTCTTGAGTAATGGAACATGCCTTTTTTTGAGCTCCACTTCAGAGAGGTCCTTGTCTTTATCTGCAGCAGGTCTTCATTTCTAATTTCCCAGGTTTTATCAGTATATTATCATATATATCATATACATCAACAGGGTAATGTCATTCTCAGTTTCTCTTTCCTGACACAAAAACAATTTGATTCACAAATGATTTCCAATTGCTACAATTTGAAATATAGAGATATTTATGTTATTTGCCACTGTAAAAAGATGGTTGCTCCATAAACTGCAGAGTTTTGACTAATGTCTGAGGCAAGAAGATAAATTCCCTTTATGATATTCTGGGTCTAGCACAAAGAGTTAGATGTGGTCAGTATCTTGCTGTTGTCTGTGAATTTCAATAGTGATTGATTTTGAAATATGAGGATTATTATTTATGACTCTTTAGGGGATTCTGAGACATAATAACAGAGCATGTTTAGGTCTTTTTCTAAAATATCGCTGACTGCCAGCCTATGTTTGTGGGTGGTGTCTCTTTTGGTGTTTTTTCAGGTTGCTAGGGTCTGAGAACCTCTCAGGACAGAGTGAGCACTGGTACGGTCTCTCCCCAGTGTGGATGTTCCTGTGGATCTTCAGGTTCCAGAACTGGGAAAATTTTTTGCCACAGATGCTGCAGCCATATGGCCTCTCTCCTGTGTGAGTCCTGAGGTGGGACTCTAAATTTGCTGGGGAGCTGAACCCTTTACTGCAGAACCTACAGATGCAAACCCGCTTTTTGGGGATTTTCTGCTGCATATCGGCACTGCTATAACTGCCCTGACCTCGACTTTGACCTGGCTCCAGGAACTGTTGGGTCCCCTGTATCTGACCTAAAACATGAGTGGGGCTGGACTCCTCTGAAAGATCGATAACAGGAGCCTGCGGCTGAAAGGACACAGAGGTGTGGAAGCCTCTAGAGCTTTCAACAGCCAGTCCTCTCCCAGAGCTACCAGGCTCTGCTCCAATGACTGCGGTGGGCAGGAATGAGAGGGGGGCGCAATGTGAGGACGGCCCTGGGAGGCTGTCATCATGACAAAAACTATCCCCCCCATTAGTCCACAGCGAAGAACGGCCATAGCTGACCTCTGAGAAGCCACGCCCAGACTCCTGCAGGTCAGACAGCTGATTGGTGGAAGTCTGTGTGATTTCATCAAATGGTAGAACTGCTCTGTAGTCATCGGTGCTCGACTCCACCAACCCTGGATACAAAGAGAAAGAGAGGTTTTCTCTGTCAGACTGTGTATCTGCTGGACAGGATTAAATAAACAGGTCTGCAGTGGTATTTGGCTAGGTGGTGTGTGTCAAGTGGCATCCACAGGAATGCCAGGACCCAAGGTTTCATGGCAGAATGTTGTTGCATTGATATGAGATGGGGTCCACAGATCCAACAGGGTGATGTCAGAGAAGTATGCTTATCAATACCTCATAGTGTGATCACTGCTTCACATGTGAGGTGGATACGTCCACTCACCCTCTTGTATGCTGAGGCCTGTCTGGCTCTGAGTTCCCGTAGCCGGCTCTACCTCCTCTACCTTCACCAGCACCACATCTGGCTCCTCCTCTTTCTGCATACACAACAAGGAGAGGAAATGTCTGATGTCACTGCATGGCAGACACACAACATATGATACAGAATGTGTACAGTGTGAGATGCACTGAAAACAAGCAACTACTGTAGTCTGTCACTAGTAGAATGACAGTTGTCTACAGTGGTCATACACATTATACACAACAACATGATGAGCAGTGAAGGGCGGGAAAGGCATTCAGAGGAACCATATATTATTCCTTTGCAATATTCAATGTTTTCGTCAATCATTTAATTTTTCTTCTTGTGTTGTCCAGCAAAAAGTTCACTGTTGTATACTAAGAAGATTTGAGTTTAAGGTCCAATGTGTGGGATTTAGGGGGATACATTGGAAGAAATGGAATATAATATCATAATTGTATTTTCTTTGGTGTATAATCACCTGAAAATAAGAGTCAGTGTGTTTTCGTTACCATTAAATCAGCCATTTATATCTACATAGGGAGTGGGTCCTTGTTTTTGGAGATCACCATGTTGCAGCCCAGAACAGACAAACCAAACACTGGCTCTAAACAGGGCCATTCACATTTTCACATCGGCCACCGTAGTTAGCAACCTCTCCATGCTAAGCAGTGCCAAAAAAAAACATTTACTATCTAAAATGAATAAAATTATTCAGGGTTTTTAGCCATTTTAATAATTGGGCCATTTGTTTTGAAGAGAAGAGACCTCTGCAGATTACTAGGCCCCTCTTAAAAACCTCCCAAACATCTGGATCTCAAGTTATCAGAGAAAAAAAGGTGAGCACACATTAGCAGGTGCTAGGCTCACAGCCTATCTCCCACATACCAAACAGCATCAGAGAAACACATATTTTGTAATGTGAGACTGCTTTATTCAGTGTTTTTACTAGTTTTTACTGTTACCACAATTAAAACACTCACTGTGCTTTCAAATGCACCTTTTGTCAAATATAAATCCCGTTTGTTGCTTTTTATATACACCTGTTTCCTCCTACTTGTGCATAATAGTTCATTTTACCTGCCTTTGCTACAATGTTTATAGCTTCATGTCGAATTTTTTCTTAATTCTTTCATCCTGTTATTTGTTCTTGAACTTTGTGCAAGTACATTGAGAGCAACTTAAAACAAAAGTTTTAGAAATTCTTCACTTTGCATCCACTATGCTCTGCTGAATTACTGATCAATCTTTTATCAAAGCAGCAATGAAAATCTGATTTCATCGATTCAAAGTTCTGCCATCTTCATTCTTAAAAACAAGAATTGTGAAATAAGACTTTCCACAGGTTTAAAAAGCGCATTTTATTCCATAAAAGAAATGTTGCATACAAAATGTAAAATATTTCATATATAAAACACATGAAACGTCTGACATTTAGAATGACAACGCTCTAAAACATCTACTGGGAATACATGGATACCGTTCTCGGACCTGTACTGGTCAAGACTAAAATCCAACACATTTACTTTTTATTTATTCCAACCATACAACCAATGAAAACAACACAATGTGTAACATACAGATCAGCAGACTACCCACAATTTAGGCCCACTCAAAGGCAGTTCTGGATTTCACCTTAGGGTGGGCCTAGCCTCTTAAACAAGAACGCAAGGTATCCTGTTCAAAGCACAAGAAAAACTGTCAGTGCCGGAAACGGACAGATTTTACTGGGGGACTCCAACAGTCAGAGAGATAAGCTGCAAGGAGACTCTGTGGGTTCTTCCCCAGATAGTTTTTATATAGTTCAGCTGCCAAATACACAATTTTCAAGCAATTTGAAAGACAAAATATCTTGAGGTAAGACCACAGTAAGGCCTTTATACCTTTATTCCCACTAACTCAAGTTATCAATACCTAAAAAGTATTTATTCATGCTCTACTTATAAGTACAGTCATGCATCTTTATGCAGTTACCAGGTTATTCATCTGTGCATAATAATGTAAAGTCTCTCAACATCACAGATCCTTTAACCTGCTGTGCCCTGCTGACGGTGCATTCAACAAACAGAAAACACAATTAGAAATGATCAACAAAATCATACACATACAATGATTATCTCTTAATGACTATTTATTTTATGTCAAATACAATGTATACACTCTTCACAACAATTCTATTAACTGCTGCAATGATTTCAACATTTCAAAAAATTGTTGCAGCCAGTCAGCCTAACCCATTGTCCCTTTTGTCTTTTGTTTCACCTGCAAAACAGTTGAACTGCCATCACTGGGCTCACTGGACTGTCTTATGTGTTTTACCTCAAATTAGTGAAGAAAACCTTTTTCTGGCATGCCTCCAGTGATGAAGAATCCAAAAACAGCACACACTGTTGATGAATCTAAGTCAGTGGGGACCATGTTTAACAACAGCAAAACTGTATCAAAACATAAGTTTACAAACTCATCTCATGCAGTATAATCCAAATTTCATCAGTGCATCCCAAACACACTGCATTACCACGCAGTCAGCCCTTTCTGATTGGGACTATAAGTGAAAACTTTCACTTTCAGTCCCAATCAGACAAAACTGAAGGCAAAGTAGTGCAATGTCATTGGGAAGCACTGATGAGATTTGGATTATACTGCATGAGCCGAGTTTGTAAATGTATGTTGATACAGTTTTGCTGTTGTTAAATGACATCTACAATGACTTAGATTCATCAACAATATATTTTTTGATTCTTCGTTTACTGGAAGCATGTGAGCAAAACGTTTCCTTTGGGAATTCGACACGACACAAAGTGAGTAACTGATGTACAAACGGTTAATTGGGGAGTAAGATATTCCTCTTAGGTTTTTTTTTTCTTTTCGATTGTCCATCTTGTTCGACTCTATAAATGACACAGGAAAAGGACGTGGTCCAGGTAAAATTAGAATGAATAGGACCAAAAGTAATTGGCTAGGACACAGGCTGAAAGGTGTAATAACCTACTGCAGTGGGTTGGCAGCCCACTCGCTGGTGTATTGTATCAACCCCAATTGTCAAGCAGCACATCAAGAAGTCTCCAAACACGTTGTTGGTTTGAGTCTGCACATGAGATTTGTTGAGTTTTTTAGGTGCTTTTGCGAAATGAGGCCCAGGAGGAGGCAGAGTATCCACTCCAGCAGAAAGGATGGTAAATGTGTGTGCAGTTTATGATACTATTTAAAATGTCATCAATGACATTTAAAATATACACCAATCAGCTACAACATTAAAACCAATGACAGATGAAGTCAATAACATTGATTATCTCATAAAAATGCAATGTTCTGCAGGGCTATAGCGCTCCCCAGTGCCATGCCGCATGGCAAAAACTGTCCAGGATCGACCCAGATGACCATGACAAAGAGCTCAAGGTGTTGACCTGCACTCCAAGTTTGCCAAAACCCAATCTGATCAAGCATTTGTGGGACATGCTGGTACCCCAACAGGACTCAAAGGAGCTGCCGCCAACACACAAATGCCAGACACCACAGGACACCCCCCTTGAGGTCCTGTGTCCATGCTGCAACAGGTCAGAGCCAAGTCTGAGCCAAGGAGTTCTCATCGGGGATCAAGGGTACCGCTGGGGTACCCGAATGTCCCATGAACGGTCAATCGGATTGGGATCTGGAGAAGGTAGAGGCCAAGTTGACGCCTTGAGCTCTTTGTCACATTCCTCAGGCCATTCCTGAACAGATTTGCTGTATGTCATGGCGCACTGCCCTGCCACATAAGTGCCAGGACCCAAGATTTTCCAGCAAAACATTTTGTAAGGACTGTAACAAGATGATTGATGCTATACACTTCACCTGTCAGTGGTTTAAATGTTGTAGCTGATCAGTGTACATGCTACTAAAAATGTGCCCCAACTTTTCAATCTGAAAGCTTTACTTGATCATGTTGTTGATCATGTTGTTGTACAGAGAAACACTTTGAAGAAGACTGATAAATTAATCACAACTACGTTCAACTTGTCCAAAAGCTGCTACACTTAAGCACATGCTTAAGGATTAGTAACATGTTTTTCTTATTTCTCTCAAAGTCACATTTGAAAACTGTTTTTTTTTTTTTTCATTAAGAAATGTGTTTACAAAGTTCTTAAGAAGGTCCTGTACACAAATTATGTTCATTTTTTTGAGCAGTCTTTCTTTACTGCCAGCATAGAGTCTTTGCTGGATGATTACAACCTATGGTGGACTTTCAGTAAGAGATAGTTTAGGTCTGTTCCTGGTTCCAGGTCTCCTCTTCAGTAGCAATTTCAGGGTGGCTCTTTTGCTGGTGAGTTTTCAGGTTCCTTATCCAGGCGAATCCTCGGCCACACATCCCACAGCTGTATGGTTTCTCTCCAGTGTGAACTCTCTGGTGTTTCCTCAGGTTTCCAGCCTCTGAGAACATCTTCCCACATGTGGAGCAGCTGAAAGGCTTCTCCCCTGTGTGGACGCGTTGGTGAATCTCCACCTTCTTGGGACGGTTAAAAGCCTTGCCGCAGTAGCTGCAAACAAACAGTCTTTCCTTGGCGCTGGTTCGATGGGGCACTTTGCCGCTGTCACTGAAGGGCTGGGACAGGGGGAAAGTAGTGCCGTAACGAAGCCAGCCGTTAATGCTGGAAGAGGTTGATGGGAAATCAGCCGCCGCCATCGAGTATGAACAAGACGGTGTCACTTCTTCCACTTCAACCCCAGAGTGCTCATCCAAAAACTCCTCAACCAATGCGTTAGCGCTTTTATTGTTGTCACACAACACGTCAAACTGTGAGTCATTGCTGCCGTCATCAATATACTGGTGTGAGTTTATTGTTTCCTGCAGTGAGTCTCTGACCTCAACAGAGGCACTGAGTTCACATTTAAGGAGAGGAGAGGAGTCACTGACCTCCACTCCTCTGCTGCTGCTGTTGCTGCTGCTGCTTCCGGTATGCCTCGTCCTGCTGCTCTGGATCTGGGACCGGGACTGACTGGTGGTGGACTGGGTGTCTTGCTGTTCAATGGTGGGTCTCTGTCCTGCAGGTCCACGAGGGACACACTCCACCACTCCTTTAGACAGACCATGTGGGGCAAAGTATAAAGAAATATTTAACAGTTAATACTTTGGTCTTTTGATACAGACTAAATTTCTTACACACAAAATATTCATGCCTCATATGGTACTGGTCTGCAACTAACAAGATTTTTAATGATTAATCAATTAATCATCATTATTCAATCATGGATATTTATCACCACTCATTTACAGATCACGTGATTAATTCATCATTAAGAACATTTCAAAAGCACTAATTCAACAGTACTGCTGATCTCACTTTTTCTTCCTTCCAGAAATAGTTTTCATCCACTTATTGTTTTCAGTCACGCCCATGTAGTGATAACAACAGCGAACCGCCCCTATATCAAAACATCCGTTTACAAACTCCTACACAACTCAGACAGTATAATGCAAGTCTCATTTATACAGTTGTATAATAAGTACTTCTCAAACACATTAATTTTCAGTAAAACCTTATTAAAACACATCTAACTATGAGTAGTGCATCCTGGGCATACCTGAGCATGCGGGTGCGTGCGTATGAGCTCTGCTTTAGCAACGCTCAAACCAATGTACATTCCCAGGTGTGCTAATTGGCCATGGATAAGATTGTTTGTACTGACGTGTTTTAAATTTTAAGGTTTTAGTTAGGGCTGTACCCAAATATTCGGATATTTGAATATTCGTTTCTACGGGTAGGTATTCGTTGAAATGAAAATCTGGTATTCGTGTTTTTGTTTTTTTTAACTTTTTTTTTTTAACAGGCTGTGGATCAATGCCAAGTTTAACCACTTTATCACTATTCCCTCTAACTTGTAGCTGTTTTTTCATTATCTTTTGAATTTAATATGAATTATGGAACCGTTTTTGTCAATATTTGTTTCCCCCGTTTTGTACAATAAATTATTGTTTAAAGTTTCAACAAGTTTCTTTTGGAGTGCGTGACACAAGTGTGTTTTGAAGACGACCGCGGACTGTCACCTGCTCAACGCATCGGTACCTTCGGATGCCATGACAGTAATAGCCAATAATGTCAAAATATCATTTACAGACCGATTTAACAGACGATCACTGCTGTCCGACCCGCAGGTCCATTTGCGGGTCCCGCGGGTTACGGGTCGACCTTCGCATCACTACTCAGCTCAGTCTATAAAGGCTGTACACAACAGTAAGGCTATAGACATTATATTCTATTCAGGCCGGCAGAACCAGCAGTGCATCGGCTCTACAGTGCACGGCACTGCTGATTAACCATTTTATTGCAGCACAGAGGGTCTGCCAGCAACCAGTTACTTGCAGAGGCTTCCTACAACTTGTTTCAACGGTTCCAATTTAATCAGAAGACAAATTAAACAGGATGACTAGCCAATGTGAAAATCAATGGTATTCGGGACAGCCCTAGTTTTAGTAAAAATGCATGTGTACTGAGCAGACAGCTGGATAAATGAGACTTATACTGTCGGAGTTGTGTGACAGTTTGTGAATGGATGTTTTGATATTGTTTGCTATTATTAAACGTGGTCCCTGTTTACTTCAAGTCATGGACAGCGTTCACTTTTTTTTGGATTCTCACTCTAATGTGGAGGCATACAAGGAAAATTTTCCTTCAGGAAGTCTAAGTAACAAGGTGAGTAATATTTATACAAATGGTAATTTTGTATGTCAAGTATTTCCTTAATTTACCACCTATGAAACTTAACACTTCCTGTGTTTCATATTAAAAGCATATCAACAACTCAAGGGACATAATCTCTCAACTTCATAGCTTTTAAAATATTACCCTAACTGTTATTTCCCTGTTTTTATTGTTATTAATTGCATGTTTGCTGAAACATGTTTTAATGTTATTGTAGCTGCCTCTGAAGGGGTGAGAGCCACCGCTCTGAAGACATCAGAGTGGCAGAAAGAGACTGTGGGGATAAGCAGCATGCAGATCAGCATATTTTCACATCAAACTCTATGAATGAAGGATTTATTTCAATCAAATCAGATTTGGTGTTTGTTGGAGCAGTTGACCAACTAACTAGCTGACTAACAAGACTAACAGAAGCGGTTTTGGTGAGTTTTACGATGAGTTAACAAGGCGGTTAAGCTAACGTCAGTCCTAGTTTGGTAAGCGCACACTTTGAAAGACACTTTATGGCCCCACTGACGTGTCATCACCATTACAAGTAACAACAACCATCATTTTCTTTTGTACTTGTCAAACTTGTCACAGCAAACAATTCAATTTCCTTTCAATTCACTCTGTTCCTATGGCTATATGCTTTCAGTCTTATAGCACAGCACACGCAGGCTGAGTAGTACTTGCTGTTACTACTACTAATACTGTACTCACCATCATCTCCTATGAGCGGCACATCTTCCTCTGTCTCTTGGGACATGTTTGCCTCCACCTTCTCCTGCTTCACCAGCACTGCCTCTGGCTCCACCAGCTCCACGTCTGGAGACTTCACAACAAGGCAGTTTTGTCACTGTTTCAGCAAAGACCAGTTTCATATTCATGCAACTACAGTACATGCACTCAACCTGTCCCACCCCTGTGGGTTGTTCCCTGAGCACTGACTTTCAACATCCATTCGAGTCTATACATATCATAGCCACCTTGACTCCCTTTGGGGTGCTTACCTTACTCTGGATGCTGTCAGAGTGTATCCGCTTGCTGTTTCCTTCACCTGCAGCCACTCTACTAGACCACAGGGCCACATCCATCCGTCGCTCAAACACGCTGCCTACACAAAAACATGAACAACACCTGTTAAGAAACACTGACAGTGTACATTTCAATGGTCAGTACTGATAGTGTCACTACAGTGAAAGCAGAGATGAGGAGATACACTATAGAATGTGTGTGTTGACCATCACAGCATCATAATGGTGAATGGTGAACAGTGTGTAATAGTGATCCACAGCAGGAACAGGACAGCAGCTCACATTCCCACTGTCACACAAGTCATTATTCACTGTAAAGCACATGCCTTCTCTTCTTCTCTCACCAGCGTCCTCTGCTCTGTCAGCTAGATGATAGATGTCTGTACAATGACTAGCAGGATGCTAATTCAGCTGGTGCTTCTTCATCTTCTCCATCTTCTCCATCTTTTCCTGTTTTCTGATTTTTACATTTGAAAACATCAATCTGGCTAGCTTGCAGCTAGCTAGCAGAGGTAGCAGGAGGAGATTTTTCAGACTGGTGAGATGATTTCTTCATCCTGATGAGTGACTCACAGCCACACGCCACCACCATCCAAAGCCAACCACACAAAGCACCACTAACACTTGCAAAATGGACATAAGAGCCCAAATTTAGCTCAAGTTTAGCAGAGCTGACAGAGAGGCAGCTGGGGACATCTGCACCTATGTTAAAAATACAACAGCATACTGTTGCTAATCAATATTTTATGTTAACAATCAATCAATCAAATGGGCAAGAGAAAAAAACCAAGAGGGGTGACATGCACATACTAAAACATCAGAGAGAGAGAGAGAGAGAGAGAGAGAGAGAATTCATGAATCTAGACCTGCTGTTTCACTATTGTCAAACATGTTCTGTTTTTCATTTTATCTTGACCATAATAACAACTATAAACCTTATAACAGTCTGCATCTCTAAAGCAAGTGTGACATTTATCTTTATGCTGAACTGGGCTTATCAGCAGTGAGGCAGTACTGATCTCTGAATCATGCAACTTCATAGCCCAGAAGCATATGATGCAACATACAGTCAGTGCTCAGACTAATTCAACCCACAGCTTGACACTGTCAGAAAACTGCAATACTCTCCTCAGACAACACGCAGAGCCATGATAGGCAAAACCACACAGTACACCTGACCACTGACTGAAAACTACTGGGGTGACAACGTCTATTTAATGCAGCAAATTCATTAGATAGCATCAAAGTCCTGGGTGTTAAAAGATCTCAGTGTCTGGGGTAAACAAATATTCTGATTTAGAATCAGAGTGACTGCACAACTTGTTGATTATATGAAGCAGAGCCTCGCACCTTCTTTTAGCCATAACACAGCTGCCAACTGTGATCACAGTTTCTAAAACTATAAACAAACTGCAGTAGGGGCAGTTGTTGTTCATGCGTTTCCAGTTTGAAAACGACAATGGAGGGAAAATGAGACCAAGCCTACATATGTTAGAGGAATACCTTTTGTATATCAATTCGTCATGCTGTGTTGCGTTGAATTTGTGAGGAAAACTTTGATTTTTTTCCCCACATAGTTCCATGTAAAATGGCAAAACCATATCAAAACATCACTAAAACCCTAATATTTAAACCTGAGGTGCCGTAACTACACTCTCTTAAAAGCCAGTCTAATAGTAAGGATTTTTTTTAGTGGAAATGCATGTGTTTGGGAAGTACTGAGCATAAGACTGAATAAGTAAGACTTGGATTTATGTGAGTTTGATGTGAGGTTTTGATATAGTTTTGCCGTTGTTAAACACACTGCCCAATTAACAAATAAATCAAAATGTTTGCCATTTCCTGTGAAGGCGTGCAACAAAAAAAAGTTTTTTTTCTTAATTCAAGGTAACACAGTGTAACTAACTATTCATAAATGGTCATTTTGTGGGTAAAGTATTCCTTTAAGAGGAAGCAGGAGAGCAGCATCAAATTACTGTTATTAACTTGCTCTGATGATCTCAGTGTTGGTCACAACAACCTGAAACCACCGTCATGGCTCATTCCATATCAACATATCAAGTTACAGGTTTGGGTGGAGAACAGAAAAGAAAGCTGTATTTCACCAAAAAGTACTCCTGGTCATGCAAACAAACAGTGGCAATATCTAAGTCAGAACATCCACTTCTGAACTTTAATAACTCTTGTCTGTCCCCATCTCAGACAATTCTAACAGGTCAGCTTTTCCATCAGTGTAGGCAGTGCTCTGTAATGTCACCATCATATCAAACTGCTTAATGATTAAATTAATTATGATTTCAGTCTTCATTATACTGTTGGCTATGTTATAGTCCATTTTGCACTAATCTGCCATAGGGCTGCAATTAACAATTATTTTCATTCTCTATCAATCTACAGATTATTTTCACAATTAATGGTTTAGTCTGTAAAATGGCAAAAAAAAAATCGGAAGATGCTCGTCATGATTTCCCAGAGTCCAAAGTGTCGTCGTCAAATTGCCTCTGTTGTCCCACCAACAGTCCAAAACCCAAAGACTCTTCAATTACCATCATAACTGTCAAATAAAAGCAACTTCTCACATTTATGAAGCTGGAACTGGCAAAACTTTGACATTTTTGTTTTTTAAAAAAATGACAAACAATTATCAATTATCATAATAGTTGGCAATTATTTTTTTCAAATTACTTATTGGTGAGTCAACTAATCATTGCTGCTCTAATATGGCCAAACCTGTTTCAGGCAGGATAAGCCCAGACTTGCTTTATTGTTTTCTCATGCTAAAGTTGATTATGTCAGATAATACCTCACATAAGTTTGGAATAGATAAATAATAACTGTATACTTATCTAAAGAACTAAGATAAATATTCTGACCAAGATGACATCATCTAATTTATAACAACCCAAGCTATTACAAGCTGTAACTTTCAAATATCCTGAACACAATGAAAAAGAGACTCAACAGGTATCACACGGAGATAAAAACCTAATTAAGTATAAATATCCATATATTAAAGCTATAGTTGGTAATCCTGTTCAGAAACACTTCTTGTTATACTGGGTGAAATGGTCCTTCCATCCTGAGAGTAGTCAATACATAATGTGTAGAGAAAAAGGAACGAAAAAAAATCAGTGGCAGCTGCAGGCCTGTAAAAACTCTGACCAATCCCTGCCATTCGGTGCGAATGGAATGAACCAATCAGATGCCTTCATGTCTCATCCTGCCCGAGCCCCCCTCTGTCCCTCCCTCCCTCCTCCCTGCGTGCACTCATCACGTGTCACTGTTGCTGGAAATATTCAGCACACTTCTCAGCAGAAATACCGAGTTAGCAGGAGTTTGCTGAACAATGGCAGAGAAAATGCAGCCAAAAGTACCACCTCCAGCGTTAGTTGTAACGGCTCGCCCTGCTAAACAGGCTGAGAAAAGAAAGTCGGAGGCAGAAAAGGCTGCGACTAAAAAGGCTTTGGATAAAGCGAGAGGACAAACCAGATATCAACATCGGTGCAGCTTTTGAACAGTGGAGACAACTGAGGGAGCTGAAGGGCCTGAAAAGTGATGCAGAGGTTGCTGTCTTTCTGTTGGGCAGGTATTTATTTGTTCGCTTCGGGGGGGGATTTGTTATTTTACTCGGCTCTCCTCTGCCCTGCTGAATCCTACTGCAGGATGCACGTTCAAGTTCGTGTGGGGCCGTGGCTTTGGACGGAGCACTGACAGGAAGGGGAGGAGGGGGTGGAGCTTAGAGGAGATGCTGCTTTCAAATCTTGCTAGCTCTCCAACATTACCAACTATAGCTTTAAGTAAAACCACTGAATGCAATATATTATTCGTGTGTCAGGTCACTGTGACTTATAGTCAGGTGTATACAAGCCACATTTTGGTTAAATTTAAAGTATAACAGCTGATCAAACTAGTTTACAACACCTGTCTTTCACCCAAATACATTCTGATAATAGATAATAAGGGACTGTTCTTTATTTATCAGAGGAGGGGGGTGGCTGGGTTGTGACTTTTTGTTTTTACCCTTGCCAAAGCCACAAATATTTTTCCTTGAGCCTCCCTGAGTGACTGGCGGAACATGTATGACCCTCCCTCTACCATAAATTAGTCAGTAAATTATAGAGGTTGGGGAAAAATCGATACAGAATCGTATTCCAATAATTTGTGTGGCAATATTGTATTGTCACACAGTGCCAAGTATCGATTTTTTGATAATATAAATCATTAACTTCACAAAATACACATGAAACTTCAGGTAGCCCACTAGAATAATAGAATCAATTGCTTTTTCAGTCCACTAGATAGGCCTACATTTTGCTGCTGCAAAAAAATGGCTGACGTGAGATGAAGAGACTGAAAAATGTTATCTTACTAGATAAAACAGATGTTGACAAAGTTTTCCTTGGGGGACATAATTTACAGTTGAAAAAAGGGGATAAATCCCGATATATTTTATCACAAAACTCAGCGTATTGCAACATATTTAAAATCGTAATAACATTGTATCATGACTGCACGATATTGGATTTTTTTTGCCAATATCAGATATGCCACTATGTGGCATCTGATATTTGGCCAATAACTGATACCGATATTGACATATCCACTTTTTCCCCACCTAAATTGAGTGATCATCAAGTCTCTTCTGTAGTGGAATTAACATCATATTATGCATGCAAACTCTTATCGTGATGGCCCTCCAGCAGATGGAGACATGAAAAACAATATTTTTCGGTGTCTGTAATATTCATTCATTGTGCCAAAAAAGCATGTTGACCAATTGCAATAGTCCATTTTAAAGCCAATATCAGCCAATGTCAATATTAGCATGCATCCCTACTCTCAAGTATTGTGATAATACTGTATCATGGACCCTCTGGTGATTCCTACCCCTAGTAAATTAGTCTTGATTTTTCACTTGTTTTGTACATGCTGGTTAGTTAGTGCAAACTGTTTATTTTTGGAAAACATTTTAGATGTTAAATAAAGTTATTCTGATGACATATCACTACTTTAAGCTCAGATCTAGCTATGTTTTTTCGGACGGCAGCATTCGTTACACATGATGTGTCAAAGGACCATTTGAAAATTGATAATCCAACTGTTTTTACAGTTACTAGCTTTGATTAATGGGAAAATGTTGGTGATTTTTTTTTAGAAAACATGTCCTCCAAACCTGTAAGTTTGGAAGGCCCTCCCCATACCAAAACAAAATCATAAGTCCTTCCCTAGTATTTAAAAATGATTTGACATGCTCTCCTTTTCGCAATCCCTGATAAATAACGAACACTCCCTCATCTGTATGAATTCATTTAAAAAAAAAAAATGAAATGAAATTAATGCTGACTTTAGGCCCTAATATTATACAGTATGTTTGCTCAGCATTTATGTGTTTGAACAACTTGTCAAAATACAAGTCTAGACCTCTCTCACACTCTCTCTCTCTCTCTCTCTCTCTCTCTCTCTCTCTCTCTCTCTCACACACACACACACACACACACACACACACACACCAGCTGTACAAAGAAAATGCAGTGTGTTTGAATAAAAAAAGATTGACATGGGTGGTCCACTCTGCTGCACTGTAATTGTCATCTTACCGGTGGAAGGCGAGGACTCCCGGAGCCTGTCGCTGGTGTTGATCTGCACCCTCGATCGGCTGCTGTTCATGGCGCTCTCTCTGAGCCTCCTCTCGGCGTTTCCCCGGGCCATCTTCAGCTCCAGCAGATGCAGCTTTCTCTTCAGGGCTTTGTTCTCTCTCTGGCACTGCGACATCTGCAAACTCACCACCGCATAGTCGTCGTCCACCAGCTTACAGATCTCCGCCACAGCTGCATTAGCGAGGACCTCCATGATGGAGGCCAGCTGGGTCTGAAAGGCCAGACGGCTGGACATTCTTCCTACGGTCGGTGGCTCGCTGGCTGCTCCGTCGTTCAGAAAATACCGTTTACCTCCTCTTGCAGGGTTAGGAGATGTTGGAGGTTTGGTCAGACCATTACAGCTGTAGTGGAAAGCCTACGTATTTCAATGCTGAGCAGGTAAAAGGAGGCTAAGCTATAGTAGCTTCTTCTCTGTCTGTCTGCCTCCTACCGCAAACACATGGCGTCATTTCCGGTTACAATTCTTGAGTTCGTTTTTGGTTTTTTGGTTTTTCAGGTAAACTAATGCCGTCATTACAGACTTATGTTACTTTTTGTTACTTAAGAAAGTATGATTTAAAATTATAATGTAATTTCCCATGAACTTATGTTAACATGTGTAACGTTATTTAAAATCTGCCTGTAAATACATGCACAGCTGTTATGCTGCCCCCTGGTGGTTGACTGTTGTGTGAAGTCACGACTAAATTCTACACTGGTGAGGTAACTCAACTTGATAACACTTTGCAGTTGGTTCCTAAAAGCTGTGAGATCAAGTCTCCGATGCAGATTATACATTGTTCCTCCATTTTGCTGTGTGGGTTATAAACATATGATTTCAAAGCTATTTCAAGGATTAATAATATTTTTGGCCCAGAAAGTTCTACTGATGGATCCTCATGGGTTTGTTATTTGTCTTCCTCTATAACTATAAGAAGAATGTGCGTGCTGCAGCAGCATGTTTAACCCATATACTGTTTGTTTGTGTGCCACCAAACAAACAAACAAATAAATCATCCATATAATGTCTGGCTAGCAATCCTAAATCTCTTGAACAAAATGTACACATCATCTCAAGTAAAGCCAATACAACACACGCTGTGCAAATTGTGGCTATAGCTAAGTGCTTTTATTCTGAAAGTGTCAGACTGATTATTAGTGTGTGTGTCCCTTAATCACTTTCTGGGCCATGATGAGGAGGACATTAAAGCCTTAAGAAACTAAGAATTATTTTATACCATAAAACCTTTACAAACACAAACGCTAAGCAAGTACAACTTAAGCATTAAATGTTAGATACAAAAAGCCATTAAAAGTCAATACAAGACATATGAAAGTCATCCATGGAAGAAGTCGGTCCTTTATTTAAGTAAATGTGGCAATACCACACACTCCATTGTGAGTAACAGTACTGCCTTCACATGTTTTATTTATTTTATTGTATCTGTGTTGGAGTTGACAGTACTTTATAAAGTTTAGAGTGTGACAAACCCCAAAACCAATGTTTCCATTTTTTTCAAAGTCTCTGTGGTGGCCATCTTGGACTTTCAAAATGGTGACCACCCATTACCTGTTTTTAGGTGGAGTTTAGGAGTTAACTGCAAATTTTTCAAGCCAAATAAACAAATGGGACCATTTCCACTACATTAAAAGCAGAATTTTTAAATAATTGCTGTATCTCTCGTTAATTTATCTCTTATTACTTCACTTGACAAACTAGCTACGCAGCTGGATTCAGAAAAACAACTGCAAAGATAACCTGAGTGGCAAGTGTTAACCACTGGTTGACATACTTAGCTAATGTTAAACACAATAAGTCATTTAGCAGTTGTCAGTTAAGAACTTGCTTGACAGCTAACACATAGGCACAAACAGACAGCGTCATTCAGCCAGGTGACTCTTTTTATTGATCTGACAGAGCAGAAGAGTCTTGTGAGAGAAAGGGAGGAGGTGTGTGTGCTTAATGGTAAATAAGGACTGGTGTGACAATATAAATGTGAGGTGCTATCCTATTCCTGCTCGCACTGCGCCACAGACAGAATAGAGACTCTGGATCACGGCCATACAGCACTGCCTGTGTACAGGAGGAGTGACCATATGGCTACCTTGTTGAGGATGAGATATGTAAACATGCTTCAACACATCCCCCAGTGACATGAGAGATGGAGCCAATCAGAGGATAGAGCACATTCCAGTGCACCTCTGTTGATGCCATCAATTAATACATTCACTGTAAAAAGAAATCTTAATTTCACATTATATGACTCTAAATTTTTACAGTGGTTTTCTGTTCTCTAAAAATAGTCTACAAAACTGTAAAATTACAGACATCTGTAAATTAACAATCCGCCTGTTATTTTAAGTATTATGCCACTAATGACAAACTACATTTATTTCTCTTCTTCTTTTTTACAGAAAAAATACTATATTAATTATACATTATCTTTTCTGTTTTCTTAAATTACATACAAATTTATGTAAAATAACAGTAATTATGTGTAATTAAATATGTAGCTTGGTATATAAATGGTTATGTCCATACTAATAATCTTTACACTTTTCTCTGTAATTTTAAGGTAAATCTTATTATTTTTATATTTACGTGTCATTTTACATTCAGCCTGTAATTAAATATGTAGCTTGTTATTTAAAGGTTTCTGTCCTTACTAACAACGGTTTTCTCTAAGGTAAAGATTAGTTTTATATTTATATGTACTTTTACATTCAAACTCTGTAATTTAATGTGTAACTTGTCATATAAAGTTTTATATCCATACTAACATTTCATGTAACCCTTAAGGAGGAAATGTCATTGTCATAGTTATACACACACACACACACACACACATAAATATATAAATATATATATAAATCAATTGGCTAGCAAGTTCACAGCCAATTAAAGTCAAAGTCAAACTTTATTTATAAAGCACATTTAAAAACAACCTCAGTTAAGTCAATTAAGGTCAACTGATAATGGCCATATAAGGAGTGCATCCAAGAGAAGGAGAGGGACACACCCAGAGAGACACAGAGACAGAGCAAGAGAGAGTAAATTAGGAAATAATGGCATGCCCTTTCATCGAGGATCCTGTTGATGATGAGGCCCGCATTGTCCAGAGGGCCTTCCAACCACCACCAGCCCCAAGGGTCTTCCAGGACAGGACCAACCCATTGATACAGACGGACTTCTATCTGTGGGAGAGGTACCGGTTAAGCAGGCAGAGCATAGTGTATCTATGCAGTTTGTTGGAACCACACATTATAAAGGTCACACGCCGCAGCCAGTCTCTGACCACTGTGCAGTCAGTCTGTATTGCACTGAGGTTCTTTGCTAGCGGTACATTCCTGTATAGTGTTGGTGATACTGAGAGGCTAAGTAAGGCAACTGTTTGCAGAGAGGTAAAAGGGGTGTATTTTCTATTCATTTTGATTATTTCTAGCATCACCATGCATAGGGCTTGAGATGATCACATTAACATATGGTTATCTTTTACATTTTTGAATTAACCATGGCACAAAGCAACCACATTACAGGTAAGAGCAGTCTACCTCGCCTTGAAACAGTTTCTCAACATCTTTATCACCTTCCCTGGACAATCATGATACCCAGAGGATCAAGGAGGCATTCTATGCAATTGCAGGTACTGTATGTGACATTCAAATGCATGTGATGGAAAATAGAAAGTGGCCCACTGGGATTTACAATCAATTATGTGATAAATGCGATGATTCACATAAAATAGTTTGATTTACACTTTGGGCCCTAGGCCTTTTTAGGGTTATTTTTACTGCCTTTACTTTTAAGCTCATATCACAGTCATTATAAAGGCCACATACACATGCTATATCTTCTTTTGTTTTTTTATTAGTTTTTATATCAATGGGGGAAAAAAATCTGTGTTACTAAATTCTTAAAATTTTTACACGTATCTCACCATAGTAAGTTGGAAGCAGACATATTCTGTCATATATGAAGAAGGGAGACTCTCTGGAGTCTGGCAATATAAGAACCATGATGGTGGGACAGTCTGTCACTTCACAGCTGTCCAAAACATGTGGTTTGTGCCAGGTGGACATGATTGCCAGTATTTTTTCATTATTGCAAGAAATTCCATTGACTCATTCACAAGTCAAAAATGTGTTTTATCTGAAAGAAACATGCAATATTTACATCTAAGATAATAGAAAAATAGTAATAATATTATTCCTCACTATATGAAGTGACTAGTAACAAGATCTGTATAATGGATAGCAAACAAATTTGTCAGGTTTTATTTTGTAGACAATTGATCTGTATTTATAGCGTGATGGGATGGCAGCACAATGATGTGTTTGGTATCATATTGGTGTTATATTTGATGTATCTGAGTGGAACAGAATGTTTGATAAATGATAGAGTGTGTGGTGAAATTGTATCTGTCATATAGACACTCCTCTTGGGAGACATCCAAACGGGGTCTAATCACCTTCTCCATACGCAACAGCCCCTGAATAAATTGTACCTCAACATCCACCACTTCATTCACAAAAGGACACGCCATGTCTCTCCTTCCTGCTACATGCTCAGCAGGCGAGCAACCTCAGGCTTAGATGAAGCAATCCTGCAGCTGTCACGGAGTATGTTGCCATAGGAAATGACTCAGGGTTACACTGAACTTGCTTTGTGAAACGGAAAACTCAGAGTTTCCCTCATCTCAGGCTCAACATACCCAAGAGTTTTCATTAGTCCTGCTTTCTGAAATAGGGCCCAGGAGTCTCCCTAGGTGGATAACAGGATCACTGTTCTGCTTTACAGGCGCATCCTCCTCAGTGCCTACCAGAGTTCATTTGTTTCCATTGTTGACTACTTTATCCCAGACTAGCTTTCTTATTTAATTTCCCAACACTGACAAACAATGCAGAATCTTAGGGCAAACACTACCAAACTGAAACAGAGGCAGATCAGGGAGACTTCGATGCTGCACCGCCTGGGGCTTCATTTAGCTGTGGTGGCTGTGTCGGGGGAAGTCACACCTAAACATGGTGGGACAGCACAGGTATCCTACTCTGTTACTGTGCTGCAACAAATCTTCAGCCTACAGCCAAATAATGGGCCTTAAATGAAAGGCAAGTGTACTAAACAGGGGCGGAAATCCTGTGGGGGGGGTGGGGGGGGTGGGGGGGGGGGGCTCTGTGTGTAGGCTCTCCACCTGTCAGTGAGACAAACATGAAAGACGTGCAGTTTATCGACGAGGAGCGGCCATTACGCACGGTTGTGATGGAGCGGCTCGTAGCTAATGGGTACCTGTCTGTAGGCTCTCCACCTGTCAGCGAGACAAACATGAAAGACGTGCAGTCTAACCAACGAAAAGCGGCAGATCTCACAGCACACTGTTTATAAACCAGTTTACCAGTTTAATTGCAGGAAATGTTTAGTTGTTAAGCCATTTCTCATAAGTATAGACATTCACTCTGCCTGTTGGAGAGATAGAGAGAAGATTAAAGCGTCAAATTGCGGTAAAAGATGCTGTATAAAAGACAGGCTACAACTTTTTTTCCTTGTCCCTCCTGGAATTATTCTCTAAAATTTTACTGTTTATTGTCCCCCCCAACTATGAAATGGGATTTTCGCCCCTGAGCACTGATTTTTGTTTAGCAACAGGATAGACTGATGTATACACATATTTTTCAACCTGTTGTGTATAAATGGAGGGATTCTGAACTGCCAGTTGGAGAGCAGAAGATGATATTCTTCATTTAGAACATGCAAGGGGTCACCAGAAAGGCTGTTAGCAAGTCTGAGCACGCTTTTTTGGTGGCTACCTTAAAGAAATGTGCCACAGGTTGGCCGATAATCTTAGCGCAAATTTGAAGTTTCACAGATAGGCAGCTGAACCAGGCTGTACTTTATTACAACATACCAGTCTGGTATGTTGTAATAAAGTACACACAATGAACAGTAAGTCAAGGCTAATATGAGTGAGCTAATGCTTTGCCAATGTAACTTTTTAACAAACTTGTTATTGCAAATAGGCTAAGTGCAAATTTTAAAAAGCATTCATGATTTTTTTTAAATCTAATGTATCATTATTTCATTGTTTAAATGGTATTATATTTGGTGAAGAGCACATTATGACTTGTTTGGAACTCGAAACTCAAAGTTTAAGACTTGGGACTTGACTCTGGACTTGTCAATCTTGACTCTGGACTTGAACTGGGACTTCAGTGCAAAGACTGGAGACTTATTTGTGACTTGCAAAACAAGGACTTGGTCCCACCTCTGATGGACAGTAAACCAGGGAGGGAAAGAAGTGAAAAGAGAGAGAACTGATGTCTGTCTGTTGGTCAAATTTTAACTAAATATGAAATAAAGAATATTTCTTGCTTTTAGAATGTTAGCCAGATTGATGTAGACACGAAAATGCACAATATAACAGATCATTGCTGGTGTAATGAGGAAGACATCTAATATTTAGAATGAAACCAGGAGACCTGACTGAACTAAAAACAGACACGTCCCACAGTTGACCATCATTGTATCTTTATTTTTGATAGTTTCTAGACAGTTTACCAAAAATGTGACCTGGTTTATTGGATGTCACATAACATTTCCATATATATATTTTTTATTATTATTTTTTTGCTTGTAAATCATTAGACTTTAAAACAAGCACTACTTTAAGACTTGTTCACAGATTGCAATTCCCATGTATAAGTGTATCTATGTGTGTGTAACAAAATGGGGAAATCCACTCTTCATTAGATTAAAGCTATTCATTTCATTATGTTCTGTCACCTTTAGACAAGTCACATTCACACATACCTCCTTTGTCAACTGTAGGACAGATAACAGCCCCTCATATGAACTTTTGGCATATTTCTGAAATCATAACAAAAGAGAGGAGTCTAGCGGATAGAGTAGTTGCAGTCCTTTTATAAATGAGATCACACTACAGAAATGATGCCAACAGCACAGCCAAGTTCATTGCAAACCTTTTTCATGTTTAATGATACCCATACATTTTTAAACACCGGAACATGTCATGAAAGAGTACTAAAAGGCAAAATATTTGTTAGCTGTGCAACCTACAGCTAGTGCCAATTACATCCAAACACCTACACATACAAACACGACTCTCTGATATATATGTTTTTACTTTACACCTTTTTACAGACCTTTGTTCTTTGATTTTCAATTGAGAACAAAGAATGATTGACATTAAAACGACTGTTACACCTCAGGGTTCAACCTGTGAAACGTTAAGGAACACTGTAGGCCTGCATCCACTGGGCTGTGCATCTAAAAAATAAGAAATTAAATATTCTGTTGTCACTGCCCAATTCTGTAAACAAAGCTCGGGGTCAAACTTCTGGATAACAGCATATGACATGTTCCCCTCTAATTTTAAGAAATGAGGACATAATAAAATACACTGAAAATCAGTGTGACAGCAGTCCAGTTACTAGAAGAAAATGTTGGTATTGTACATTTCTGCAATCCATGAATACATTACATTTGTACATTTCATACAGGTCCTATCAGCATTTCTACAGAGGCTCAGTTTACAAGCTGACTTTGTCATCTGGAGGTGGAGGGGATGATACTGGCATGACACCTAGGCGAGACACCACTGTTCGAGACTTTATTGAGAAATCACTGCTTTCCCTGCCGAGATTGTGCCCCTCAAACCAGGTTATTTAAGCCAAAACATGATCTTTTCCTAACCATAACTAAGTGTTTTTGTGGCTAAACCTAACCAAATGTTAACTGCAGTGTCATTAAATGTTAAGTTTTAATGTATCATCAACCTAAATAACCTAAAGTGCACATGTAACGTATCTGTGGTTTACAGTAACGTACAATGCCAACAGTTTTTCTGGCCACTGTGTCGGACTGATATACTCATGAACACGGTCATACAGGAGAAGGTGCAGGCCTGCACTACACAATTTATTCAACAACTGCCAACATTTACCATTCAACACCAGGCTGCCTTGAGAAGGCCACTCATTAAAGATACTTTAACAATATGAGGAACAGAGTGGACTATGTGCGATAAATATATCAAGAAATAGTTGACAAATGGTGTATCAGCACTGCCTCCAATTTCTGCCCATGGCTTAAAGAATAGTTATACAAACATTTAAAGTGCTTTAAAGGAAGAGTATGACATTTTTGCAGAATGTACTTAGTTGTCGTCTTACCCACAGTCAGAAAAGAAGATGATATGATCATTTTTTAGCGGACAGTAAAGAGACAGGTCCAGGATGTGGTCAGCCTAGCTTAGCACAAAGACTAGAGGCAGGTGGAAGCAGTTGTTGCTAGCTAGCTTCGTCTTAACTTCAAAAACAATTCCTGACAGTAAATTAAAGCAGTAAAGCTGCCTTATTTTTTATGTTGTATCTTATTAGCAAGCAAGTCACCAATACATCTCAAGCTGCCAGTAAAGACAGTTCTTAAGGGTGTGGTCAAACATGAATGAAATTAACACAGGCTAAAATTCGCCTATCTTCAATTCAATGCAAACAGGGCGAATAATTGCTAATTGGTTGTCGGTGAAGATTCTCACTCATCCAGGTTAAGGCCCATTTATGCTCAACTTTAAATACGGATCTGGATACGGACAGAGCTTTCTGTCCGTGCTCTGCGTTCATTTCGTCCGTATTTTTGCACGTTTCCATAAAGCTTACGGATACGGGCCAAACGGAGCAGTACCACCGGGAACCGTGGGGGCAGTGTTGCTGTCACTACCCGATACGTAGCTCTAGTGAGACACGAAGAAGAAATAACAATTCAATTTCTCTCATCGGCAATACTAGAGAAAAGAATTCTCCATCCTCCAGTCGCGATGTATTTAATGGCCTCACCGACCACCGCGTCCTACAACGCTGTCTCTCTTTTTGTCTTTTATGCAAGAGGTACATTATCAATATCTCCTCCACAGTCGCCATGTTTGTTTCTGAAAATGTTGTTGTCATAAACTTTTAGTACGGTAACGGTACGGTACGGACGGTAACATCGTTTGAAACAGATGTATACATTTTCGTACATAAAGGGAGCATAAATGGGCCTTAATGGTAATCATAAGTGCTATATCGTAGGCAACTGGACTTGCTTGCATTTCTTGAGGACGTTTCACCTCTCATCCAAGAAGCTGAACTGAAAAAGCTTCTTCACGTGTTCATGAGTTCAATTTTGACCTGCGAAGTCACAGCCTCAAACAATAGCACATAAGTATGTGTGGAGAAGACATTGATAGCAAGCTAGCTTTCCATGCACGTCACAACCAGGACCGCCCACATTCAGCATGAATATAGCCTCAGCAGGTGATGGACACTCGCCTGCATTCGCTTACTTGTAACCGTACATGTAGAATGGCAACCATATACCCTATAACAGCTTATAATAGCTTGTTTGAATTATGTACCTTGACCAAGGATGCAGGGACAGCTGACACAGTGTGTTGTTGTTGTTTTCATATTCTCTACTGTTCATTATTTCATAGCTGACTACATAAAATACAACATGCCACTAAGACGGCTTTGGAGTTGGTTCTGCCTCAGTCAATCTGCCTCCAGTCAAAAAACCTACTGAGAACATCTCAGCATCCTTTAATATCAACACTATGCAGTGTGAGAAACTGAATCTAGTTGTGCCATCAGTTCTGCAAAAACAACAAAAGTTGGAAGTGTCTGAAAATGTGAGTCTGGCTTTTGAACTCGCAGAAGGATAAGGCAAGAATAGTTATTTGTCAATAACGTGCTAAACGCCTAATGAATTTTAAATGTATTTTAGGTCAATTTTATAAGTCACCTCATTACATAAATACTGTAGAGCTGTCAGGTGCTCAAAATATGGGTCTGTTCATCCTGTTTCACTTGGAGGTCAGTGGACAGTGCAGGTACACTCTGTACCATCACCATCAGTCATGATACAGGATAATCCAGGACCCTCTCCTCTGGTATCAGCCCATGTGTATTAGCTATGTAAACACAAACAAGACCATTTAATTGACAATTTATGGATTGAGTGTTATCAACACTGTCTCAGGCACTCTTTGACAGTCCACTCTGAGATCCTCTCTCAGATTAAAACGAGTGGGAAAAGGATGAAAGGGCCTTAGGGGAATTCCGCCTCAAAAACAGAATTCACATATCACTGCTATGATCTAGGACAAATATCAACTGTACGTGCCATGATATCACAGGATACAGCCTTGCTTTTTTTCTCGTGCTCACATAAGATGCTAGAATTCATATGTAAAGGATGTAAAGGATTTCAATTATTCATCCTTCAGAGCCCAGACTGTACAAGGATCACTTCCAGATGTCATCCACCTCCTCCAGCAGTCAGTCTACAGGCCACACTGGGACTGCTGCCGGTGTCTGCGAACGCTACACATTTGACTGAAGGACTGTCCACATCGTGAGCAGCTGTAAGGCTTCTCCTGCGTGTGGACTGTGCGATGCCTCTTCAGGTGGCTGGATGAGATGAAACTCTTTCCACACAGTGTACATCGATAGCGCCTCTCCCCAGTGTGGATGAGGAGGTGGACCCGCAGGTTATTGGGCTGGGCAAAGCCCTTTCCACAGTGGGGGCAGGTGTAGGGCCTCTCCCCTGTGTGCACCCGTTGGTGCAGCTCCAGGGCGGCTGCACTGGGGAAGACACGCCCGCACACAGCGCACACCATGGGCTCTTTAGCAGCAGCAGAGCTGCTCCTGTAAGGCCGCCTCTGGCTGGTCGTGGTGGCAGAAGGTGCTGTAGGGGGAGGGGGTGGAGGAGGTGGTGGAGGTGGTGCAGCCACGACCGCAGCAGCAGCCGCTGCGGCGGCAGCCATGTCGAAGGAGGCAGCGAAAGCAGCCATTTCATGAGCACCACCTGTGAAGAGCATGGTCGGAGGGCCATCTAGACTGTCTCCTCCTCCCTGCGTGGGGAAGGAGGCAGAGGGGTGGCCAGTTTCTGTGTTCCCTAAACCCAGCTGTGCTACTGCATACGCTGCACCAAGATGGCTGACTCTCTCCTGCATCCAGGCCAAGTCCAGGCCCAGACTGTTGAGACGTTCAGGACTGGGCTCATCTGAGGCTACTGGGGCTGACAGCTGAGAGGGATGAAGTTCATCTTCTGTAGTATTGTCTGTCTGTATCTCTGGTTTCAGAGCACCATCCGTTAGGCTCCCTCCAAGGTCCCTGCGAGCAGCCTCAGGGGTGGTGACCACCCCACTGCTGACTGTCAAACTGTTGCCAAGAGGCATTGTAGCTTTACGTTTCGCTCGAGGCCTGCAGGTCAGGTCCATTGTGGCATCAGTGGGGGACGAGGAGGTCTGAGTGGTGGAGGAGGTGATGTTGGTGACACTGGTGTCAAGAACAATATCGCTGGGAGGGGGTTCCTCACTGGGCTCCATGGCTGAAGATAGACAGATAGGCACAGGAGGAACAGAGTGAGTGGAGTTTAGAAAAACATTACTGCTGTTTTGCTCTTCACACAGTTGGTTTTTATGAAGCAAAGAGAGAGCTGATGAGGATTGTCAGGAAGAGTATGAATTTAGGGGGAAAACTATAAATAAATCACATTTGGGGACAAATCTAGGTCACACCATCCTAAGATATTCTCCCCAGTGCTTATCAATTTTCCTGCCCCAGAAAATGTCATTTTCTGAAAATAAAAAAATATATATATATATATATATATAAAAAAACAACTTTGATCCCTGTTTATCAGTTATATTTTCTGAAGAAGTTCAGAATGTTTTGTCAAATAAATGTCTCTTGTGACTAATACTCCTTTTCGACAGTCATGGGCTGACTAGGGTTGGCTTGGTTTGGGCCATCAGCCCAGCGCGGCAGGGATTTGCATTGCCATTACAACAAGGCGACCTGCTTGAGTGTGTCTTTAACTGATGACAGCTTGTCTTGAGTGAAGACGTTTAAAAGCAGCAGGCAAAAATCCTGGTATGTTTGCTGCATGTGATTTTGCAAAGCAGGGCAGGTAAAAGAAGTTTACCTGTTGGAGGTGAGCTGTTTGCAGAGGTGCAGTAAGAGTCTGTTGTCTGCAGTGCGTCTAAACTGATAATGCAAACGTAAATTGGTGCGGCATGGCTTGACTCGGTGTGGCCAACAGTGACAGTGGAAAAGGCCCATAAGGTGTATTAATGGAGAGAAACTGACCAGTCTACCGAAGCCAGGACGTAGTGTTAAACTTTTATCAGCTATCCTCTAGTTTATCTTCACGCTCTGCGTTGTTTGTATTAAAACCATAAGAACAATCAATGGAAAATCAATTTAAGAATGTCCAGAGCCACACTCACCAGTAGACAGGCCACACTCTGCCCTGATGGTGACCTCCACCTTGAGGTCCGGGTTGCAGTCATCTCTCTCAATTTTCTCCTGCTTCACCAGAGGCAACATGTTGGCCTCCTCCTGCTGTGATACAGTGAAAAGCAGCTGGAACATCACGTTCATTATTCATTGATCACATAGCTCAGGACAAAACTAGAACTCAACCCTATGACCTTGTTCATACACGTGGGCTGCCTGAAATCCATGATGTCACAGCAGACAAGAGAGTCAAGTTACAAATGCTCCACTACACATTGTGTCATGAAAGATAATGAGGGCAGCAGAGACAATGCAAGAACTTTTTAACCTCCAAGTTAGAAGAATACCCAACAGACATCATCATCCGCAGCGCACTTCCTGCTGGGAATGTCAGGATTCAGTCCATGTAATGATGACATCCTCTGAGCTGATCTTTAACATCATCAACATTTTAGTGGTTTGATGAACATAACACCACAGAGGTTCTTTCAGAGGGCAGAAGAGATGCCTTACACACAACCCTGAAATAGCTTTTAGATGTTCACAAGAATTAAAAGCCGCTCTGCTGATAAATCTTTACCTTTGAAATGTGATGGAAGGGTTTGTCTTCAGCGGCGACAGGAAGAGGTGGCACCACAGGCTGATGTTCTTCAGCTCCTGAAAACATAGCACAGAACACTGAGCAAGTACTGTCCGCTGGTTTTTGTGCCTTTTGAACTTGTGGGATTTTAATTAGGGATATACGATTTTGGCTATTTTGATGTTATCTGATATGCCGATATATGACCACTCATTTGGCCTATAACCGATAACAATATCGATATATATACTTTTTTCCCCCACCTTATTTTCGTGAGCATCAAGTCTCTTCTGTAGTGGAATTAACATCATATTATGCATGCATACTCTTATCATGATGGCCCACCAGCAGATGGAGACATGAAATAGAATACTTCTCAAAGTATGTAATATTCATTCATTGTGCAAAATAATTAAAAGCATTTTGGCCAATTCTGATCATTCATTTTAAAGCCGATATTGGCCAATACAGATAAGGTACTGATATTATTGTGCATCCCTTATTTTGGCTAAATGTCATAATTATATATGTACAACCTGTCTCTTAAAAGTCATTTCTTAGCTTCTGAATGAGCTCCTATAGCTTCAGACTTAACAGTCTGCCCTTGGGAGGGAAAATATCGTGATACAGTATGATAATATACACACAATACTAGCATGCACACAACCATCAGTTGGTAGGAGCAAAGAAAGCATCCATTATTTTAGCTTGTGTTTATATATAGAAACAGAGAAGGGATTTCTGGTGCAACTTAACCGACCTCCAAGGCGCATGAAGAAGGAAACAAATCCGAAAAGGTCAAAACTCCAGCAAGCCTTGTATTATACAGACCCTCTCAAGGTCTCTGATTACCCTGATGAAGACCACAAGCCAGACCATGTTAGTTTTAAGACTAGCATGCACTGAATGAACAACCTAGACAGGTAATCAGTCTACTGGTAATTTGGATCAAAATCAGCTTATTTGTATGCATCAGACTGTACAAAGAAACCAGAGTACCTGGAATGAAATTCCAGAACAGGTCCTTCTTGCTCTGAATGTTTAACAGCAAACCCAAGTATAAGGGGACTCTACTATCCGTTGTCTGTTGACGTAGCAGCACTGTAATCTGTGTAAGCACCAGTGAGGCAGATGAGGCAGTCAGAGATCAGAAAAGAAAGTACAACCAGGACGCTGGAGTTTGCCATAAAGATGGAAACGCCCCGACCTGTTGACTGCATATAGCATTCATTAGAATAGATGGCGCTGCTATTTTATCCATGAATATAGTGTTTAAGTTTGACATTAGGGGCATGTTACTTGGCAGGTTCTACTAGAACATGTTTACATGCTTTAATGTTCAAAAAAATACATCTGTTTTTTTTCCCATACAGTCTGCATGAATATACCTGTGATCACCCTCTGTCTGAAACACTCCATTTTTCTATTTGTATAGGCCGTTTCACTGGAATTAGGCTGAAAACACACCGACACTGCCACGGTGCGGCGCGTCACATGGCGCCCTAGCACACACTGGACGCGTAGTGCTGCGGCTTGTCAACAGACGACCACGCAAAGTTATTATAACTACAGAAAGATCTGTACTTCCTCCACCTCTGTGTTAGCTTAAAGACGTGTGGATATCCACTAATTACAGTTGATTTCTCACCTTAAGAGCTGATCTCCAGAGCTATGACTCACCGACAATATCTTTTTCAGGCATTGTCTTTGTAATGATGGGATTGTGGGTCAATTAACTTGAGATATTTCTCAACCTCAACAACGTGTCTTTTCTCACCCATTCTTTGTCACACATGAGACAGAGTTCTGTTTCCATCAGTGGTGATAAGAGGAGCCAAACTGCCATAGGAGCAGTGAAAAAGAGCTGCCACAGGAGCTGGTATGTACAAGTAGAGTGGGGGAAAAATGCATTTAATTCTGGGGGTGTCAAGACTGGAAACAGGACAGTGGTGCAAGGAGCGCCGAAGTGCGTCTTGCCGCTGCCAGTGTGGGACTGTGCGTTGATAATAACAGGGGCCTGGTGGCTTAGTGGGTAGAACAGGCATCCCATATACAAAGGCAATGTCGATTCCAGCCTGTGGCCCTCTGCAGCAACTCACTCACTCACTCACACTCTCTCTCTCTCTCTCTCTCTCTCTCTCTCTCTCACACACACACACACACACACACACACTTAGACTGTCCTATCTATTAAGGCAAAAAGCCCCCCCCCAAAAAAAGTGCAGTATCCTCCACCAATGTGTTTTGGCCTTTACACTGCTAGCCAACAGCTTGGGTCCATGTTTACTTCCTGTCAGCTGATGTCATTCACATGCACTGCAATGATTATGATTATGATTATGAATGATTATGTTTCAAACGGTCTATACTTGTGACATCACAAATTCAAAGATTTCCTGACCTCTCATTTAAAGGCACAGTTTCTGAATACCAACTGTGAGCATTTCTCTGTGTAGCCTTTTGATACTTTCACAGCAGTTATACAGCACCTACACCAGCTTTACTCTTTTTAAAGTCAAGGACATCTGACTTTTCACAATATGGGACCTTTAAAGGGGAACACCACATAAATAAAGAATCCCAAATAGTTACTTCCATGGCCTGGGAAAGTTCAATCCGTATTTGTGAACATGAACTACTCTCTCTCAAAGCCACAAACCAGAGAACTAAGTCTCAAACTTGTGATGTGTGGAGTTGTTCATGTTTCCTTACATTATTTGGACTGTCTTAGACTATAAGAATAACATTCAACTACAACATGTATTCATTTTGAAAGTCAGCTTAGTTCCCCATTAAGGTGGGTTTTGCTTTCCTACCTGATTTTGAGGCTGGCTTTAAGAGGGTCATCTGATCAAACTCTAGTTTAACAACATTTATCATTTCAATTTTGTGCGTATATATTATGTTGCAGGTGGCACAGAGGAAAAAATGAGGTGCACCAATTAGTGACACCTTTGATATACTGTAGGGTTACCTGTGGGAGGAACGCAGGCTGTAGTGTTGGTTCAAGCCGATGGGATGAGACAGGTGCACATCTCATCCCACGCTGGTGTGTTGGGAAGACTGGGCAGTGAAATGCAGAAAACACTGGTGGGCCTAAAGCTCTTCTCTGTGTGCAGGAATTTCCGCTAATGAGTTTGAATGTTTTTAACATGTATTGTTTTCATGCATTTCAGGCCTGCTACCTGCTCGGTTGAAGGTGGCGGATAGTCGGGAGCAAATTAGATATTTTAAAATTAGCCATGTAGTTTTTTAACATTTGATCCATATGCATTTTAATATTTTGCAATAAAGTTTTTTGTAAGAGTATTCATTTGTGTCTCTGCAGAGCATCAGTGGTCCATTAGCTGCTCTTGCTGTGGGACTGTTTTTGTTGTTTGGTTAGGTCTTTTTTTCTTGTCTAGTCTGCCCTAACAAGTGAGCTGGTAATGGGCAAAAGATATGGGTATTGCCCTACAGGTGGACTGATTTTCTTTCTTCAGTTTTTTGTTTGTTTTTGTTTTGTTTTATCTGCCTGCTTCCCACACTAATTACCAACTTGCTCAGACAGTCAGGGCAGTTTTAAGGTGTGCTGTGGTTGACTGTTTGCAGTGAAAATAATCACGTGTGGAAACTTTGGAAATGTGTTAGCTCTTCGAGTGCAAGATGTATAGATTACAGTGTGCACTGGTGTGACAGTGGAACTTAACCCCTGCCCTGTCAGTGATAGCTGGGGGTCAGTCTTCGGGAGGGTAAAGTGGGAGAATATAGATTGCAAAGTTGAACCTCTGTGATAAGACTACTGTTTATCCTGTAGTGGGTGTAACAATTACATAATCCTAAATTAATGTGTTTAATCCAAATACTACAAGACAAACTGAGGCCAGGTACTCCAGCAGAGCAGGGGTTAAGAGGAGCCCAGCAGCAGACAGGCATGTAGACATCTCCAAACCTGGACAAATTAGACCAAAACTATCTAACACTTGAGGTCTGTCAGAAGACAGCATGTTTGTAACTGACCTGAACTGACACAGATGTAGTCTAGATCATGCCTTCAGTCTAACTCAACTCAAAAGCAAACTTTTCCTCCAGTATAAGAGTCATAACCTTCCACATGGTGCATGGACATGTGACATACATGTGTGCCTGTATGATCCTGAGGTCCACATTGAGCAGCAGACTATGGACACAGACTGACAGCCACTACAAGCTACAGCGTGGACTCATATTAATCAGAAACTGAAAGATGAGCTCATCAATAAGCCCATTAGGCTCCTGCATGTATGTATGAGGACACGTATGACTCCCTCAGCCGTCATGTGGCAGTGATGGTGCAGCAGGCCAGCTGCAGCCCAGCCTCCTGCCTTCTCCATCTATTTACCTTCGGGTGGCCTAAAATGAACGGCGTGCATTTCCTCCCGCTGACTCCGTCTCCTCATCTTCCTCTCGTAGCTCCGCAGCTTCACGTCGATTTCTCGCAGTTTCTGCCGCAGGGCATCGTTCTCCTTCTCGCTCTTCTCCCGCTCCTGGTCCATCTGAGAGCGCAGCGCCGCGTAGCCATCGTCCACCAATTTGCAGATCTCCGCCACTGCCGAATTGGCCAGTATCTCTATAATCGAGGCGATTTGCGCTTGAAAGCCAACACAGTCCGCCATCATCGCCAGGTCTGTGTGTCTGCTCCTGCTCGGACAGATGCGCTCGGCGGACGGATGTTGCTGCTGCTGCGGTGCACGGGCGTGACCAGACCCACTCTGTGATATGTGACTGAAGAGCGTTTCATTCACCCCGTCTGCCTTCTTTTATGAGCTCCTGAATGTTGTGGCTCTTTGAGGTGCCAGAGTCGCTTCCTGATGACGTCAGTTTGTTGTTCAGCATCACTTCACAGGCAGCTCTGTCTGTCTCAGCTGTCTGAGCTAATATGGACAAGAGGAAGTGGAAATCTCTTCAGTCTGACACAATGTGATGATTAATAAGCCTCGTGCTGCTGCATTCATGTTTTACACTGTACACTGAGGTGCATGTGAAGGCGTTTGATAAATCTCAACAGACCTACTGTGCATCTGAAGCTTTAGTGTTCAGTCTATTATTATGGTGTCATTACTACAGAGAAAAACTTACTGTATAACTTTTCATTAACACATACTCTTATTTAAACGTATATAAAACACAATTTCTCTCACAAATAGGTACTGCTTCTACATAGAATATAATACTGATGTACTACAATAAGAATAAAGTGGAATAAGGAGGGTGTGTGTGTGTGTGTGTGTGTGTGTGTGTGTGTGTGTGTGTGTTGCAAAAAAAGAGACAAAAAATAAATAAGTAATAAAATAAATAAAGAAATAAAATAGCTCAGATTTGGTTGTGGGGGATTTTTCTGATGGAAGCCTAGGCCCATAGACCGTTGGAAATTTGAAAATCCCACGATAGTTTCTGTTTTACAGTTTCTGGCTATGATAAATGATGTAATTTTGTGCATTTTTTTAGACTGCATGTTTGCTTTAATAATCGACAGTAAAATAAATACAAAATACAACCACTTAAAGTTGTATGCCCCTCCCCTAAGGCAAAATAAAAAATGTCTCCCCAATAAATAACAAACATTCCGTAATTATCTGACAGCTATTTAAGGTGATATGTGTTCACTTTGAACAAATTCTTCCCAGAATATAACCTTCCTGTCACCTAGAGATTTTATTAATTTCAGGAGTTCAGATTTAAAAACTGTCAATAAATGTGCAAAGGACATAATCCAGAGGGCAACAGTTAACACACCCTGCTTCTGTATTACTATCATTTTTTAAATAACACATGACATGATTTATTTTAATTATTTAATATAAATAGTATAAATAAATAATACAATACATATCAAACAAACAAACCATAAAATACGCTATCACAATAAAAGCAAGCAAGTGATGCTCAGTCCAGCTGCACATGGAATATGAAGTTGTACACTGGGAAGGTCCCTGGGCAAGAATCAGTGCATGTGGATGGTACTACACATGGCTGGTGGACTGAATGGTCATAAATTACTTGTGATCATTTTTCACATTGTATCCTCTGAGAGAGGAACTGCTGAAAAAGAAGTTAACTATGTTGGGGATGGTAAAACTAAAATTACCACCTTGCAATGTGTATCTACGAACCAGTCAAGTTGCACTTAAGAGTTTACATTCATGTCTCTTCAAGCTCATGTGGTGTTTTGTTTTTAAGTGGTTTTGCAGAATATTATGATGTCACAGTGAAGTTGACCTTTGACCTTTTGGATAAAAAATGTTATCGATTCATCATTTTTGCCCTGTTAGACCAGGGCAAAAAAATAAATAAATAAATAAAGAAGATCTGCCTGTAGCCCCAAAACTAATTTGAACCTCATAAAAAAGTAAAACACGACAAAGACATGCAGATTGGGGACTAGGTTAATTGATAACTCTAAATTGTCCGTAGGTGTGAATGGTTGTTTGTCTCTATGTGTCAGCCCTGCGATAGTCTGACGACCTGTCCAGGGTGTACCCTGCCTCTCGCCCGATGTCAGCTGGGATAGGCTCCAGCCCCCCCGCGACCCTCAAGAGGATGAAGCAGTTAGAAGATGAATGAATGAATGAATGAAAAAAGTAAAACAGCCTTTTTTGTCAAATTCAGCCGATCAACATTACTAACAGATCTAAATGAGCATCCCTTAATATGTTTTAGCACAAGGTGGCTACTCTGCAGTGGGCTATTTATGATAATTTGGTGCTTAAACTTTGCAGCGATGAAAGCAAACAAATTTGTCGACACAATCCTTTATTTTCCCTTGATTCTTTTCCTTTTTGGGATTTGGAATCCATAGCTCGCCTAGCTAGGGAGACTCAAGATTTCTGTAGCCATCACTAGTGATGTTTTTAGAGGAAAAGGCACCAGGCCACAGATGTATGATGCACATTTAAGTTGACAAACTGTTCAAACATTTTTAAAATTTGTATATAGGCTTCACATTTTTACAGTTGAATAATGTAAGAATCATTTTAGGCATACAACAAATTAGAATGTAAAAAAAACAAACACAAAAATACAGTTATTAGTTTCCATATAATTTTCTGTCAAAGCCACAGGGAGTTACTTGAGAGGGACTAAAGAGCTGAGTGAGTCTTGGAGCCACAGGTTGCAAAGGGAGCATTACAGCACTCAGGGATTACAGCACCCCACATACCGACACAACATTATTTCATTCTGTTAAAACAATACACACAACTTGGATGAATTTTTATTAAACACCCTTTTGATTCATCTGATCTGAGGACTCTTACGGACTAAAGGAATATAAATAACTTACAGGGTAATCAAGGAATGTACACATAATTTGAGGTAGTCAACAACCTGGTTTTACACATCTGAAGAACTTCTATTAAAAAAAAAAGAACTGCTTGGCAACCACACCAGGCCTCTAATTGAGACAGGCATATATCTATCAGAATGTGTAGCCACATCAGGCTAGTCAAAGGGACTGCGCGTTCAATTGAGGTTTCAGAGTAATTATGTATTTAATGGTTTCAGGAGTTATTTACAAAGACCTGAATAAAATTAGTGTGCCTTTTGCACTTGTTTAATTCACACATGTATTTATTTTGATTGCATATATTTTTTCTTTTCAGTCTTAAATTGTTCTTATTTCTATTCAAATTGATCACTTATATACTGTATAACACAAGTACTATATATTTTTTCATTTTGATATGATGATGCAATGGGTGTCTAATTCAGGATGTACCTTTGTTCTATGTGATGTATATTCCAATACAGATGAAAAAAACATGATTCATTCACCAGGTTAATGTGTTCAGTCATCTGGAGGCAGTTTTCTTCATGTTTTATTGTAAACATTAACGTGTATAAATGACGACATCACAGTCTGCTATGATGAGCATTACTGACTTTATATGCACACTACACTTCTGCTTCATTTCTGATTCACTTCAGTCCCTTCTGATATTGTGTGCTCACTTGCCGTTGTGGATGCTCTGATGGCGGACCAGGTTGCCCAGCACAGAGAAGCTCTTGCCACACTTGGTGCAGCTGTATGGTCTCTCTCCTGTATGGACAGTCTGGTGCACCTTGAGGCTGCAGGCCTGCGAGAAACGTTTCCCACACAGGCTGCAGCTGTAGCGCTTCTCCCCTGTGTGCACGCTCATGTGTCTCTTGATGTGGCTGGACTGGGAGAAGCGTTTACCACACTGAGTGCAGCTGAATGGTTTCTCTCCCGTATGCACCCGCTGATGGGTTTTCAGCTGGTGTGGGTGGACAAAGGGCTTCTTACAGAGGTGGCAGTGGTAGATCCTCTCCCCAGTGTGGGAGCGCTGGTGCACCACCAGGTCTCTGGAGGTGGAGAAGAGTCGGCCGCACTGCTGACAGCTGAACACTCGCTCTGTGCTGCTGGGAAAGCTTCTGCTCCTGGAGACAGAGGTGTTACTGACGGAGGAGACAGTTACAGAGTCTGACATGGAAGCATCCCCAAAGCTGCTCCCACTGCACAGGAAAGTTAAAGACGAGGATGAGAGAGGCTCCTCTGTGCCTGTGACTCTGTCTGTGGAGTGTTTGTGAGAAACTGTCAGAGACCTGGCCACCTCTGGAGAGGAGAACAGGTCATCGAAGGAGGAGGAGTCCAAACTGTTGATGTCCAGCTCTGCTGCTTCACTCTCTGTGTGGTGACTGGAGTTAGTTAATCTGCTGCCACTCAGACACTCACTTCTAGTGACAGAAACTAAAGGATTATATGTGCTAAAAGCTTCAGACCAGGAAGGTTCAGCCTCCAGTTTGACTGCTGGTAACACCACCTCTGCCCTCCAGTCTACTGCAGCACCACAAAAACCCTTCACTCCAGTGCTTGTAGGTGACAGTTCTGAATCCAGTGTCTTTATCAGAGTAGTCTCTACATCAGAAACTTTACTACAACTGGACTCAGCAGATAGAGAGCCACTGGGGTCCACAGCATGTTTGTCTACTTCTTTGGTTGAGTCTGTCATTTCCCTGGCTCTGTTTGGATCAGAACCTCTTGGTACGGCTCTGTGGCTCTGGTCTGCTGGATCAGAGTCCTCTCCCTGAGTTCCAGCCTCCTCCGCTCCCTCTTTCTCTTCGTGCTGCCGAGCTTCAAGCCTGGCAAAGCCCTGATTTTCATACCCGCTGACTCTGGGGATTTCTGCCTCAGCACTCAGAGGGCGGTTGCTCTCAGCAGCAAGAGGAACAGACTGAGGTCCAACTAAAGAAAAAAAAAAAGACAAGATAACATCAACCTTTCCTTTTTAACCATATCTTCCTTTTTGGTGTTTGCTCAGAAGCTGTGCAGTATCTTAAAGTGTTTCATTCATACTGCTGATGTTAGGAGCTGTCTGATGGTCTTCCAGCACACTGCAGCCTGTCAGCTCCTCCTCCAGCCTTTCCTTCTTTATCACCACCACCTCTGGCTCCACCGGCTGCTCCGTCACAACCACCAGCTGGCAGATAGAAAACAGGTATGGAAAATCATACTGCTGCTGCACTTCAAGTCTTTCAGAGCTTGGTTGGTTATCAGCAGCAATGCACATGAATACTTTTTAGTAGTCTCTTTAGAAAAACCTCTCCTCCCAAAGTCCACAACCATCTCCTTAGTCTACCCTACAGTGATGCAGAGAGTGTTTGCTCTGCACCAGTCCACAAGTTCTTCCACCTCCTGCCTGTACACAGACTCATTGTTGGAAACCACAGCTGTGTCAATCGAAACTTCACTATATGAATGCTTGGGGACCTTGCAGAACAATCATATGTAAGGAGTGTGTACAGCAGGGGGCTCAGGAAACACCCTTGTGGGGAGCCAGTGTTGAGTGATAAGTACACCAGTCACCTGTAGCTGAGAAGCTGCTGCACTGCTGTGCGCCGCCATTGTGCCCATTGTGCCATTTTTGAAATTGGTCCTGTATTAGTAGAGAGATCGCTGCTGCCAGCAGTGGCAAAAAAATGCTGCATTGTAATCCCTTCGGACAATTGTGCACCGTCAATGTACAGCCGCTACAAGTAGGGGTGGGAATCACCGGAGGCCCTACGATACGATATTATCACAATACTTTAGTCACAATACAAAAATATTTTAAATGTTTCGCGATATGTGATAACAGTATTGCAACAACATATACTGTCGCAAAATTGTGTCCCCAAAGGAAAACTTTGTCAACATCTGTTTAATCTAATAAGGGTTTGGTCTGTTCATCTCATTTCAGTCATTTTTATTGTAGCAAAATGTATCTAGTGGACTGAAAAAGCTAATGATTTTGTAATTGTAGTATTCACCCTAAGTTTAATTTTTAGTTGCAGGGTTACAATCAACATTCACTCCAGCGTAAAATGACTCTACAGTATTCATAGGTATTTCTCGGCTCAAGCTCTGATCAGCTTCAATTGGCAGGGATGGAAATAAAACTCCCGGATGGACGTGCTAATTTTAGCCCTTCATTTTGGTAGAAAAGTGTGTAAATGTCAAACAACATAATGGAAAAGACCCTACTAAGAAATAAATAGTTTTGCTTTCCCTTTCACCGGTCCGTTTGTTAGTGTGTGTAACCAAGCCTTGCTCAAGGAGAAGCCTCATTCTGAAATCTCGCTGACTTTTCCACATTGTGGAAATCAGCCAGTTATTCAACCACGCCACTGAAAATCTTTAAGATCTTTAATCTTTAAGATAACAACACTAAGCTATGCTTTATGGACTCCAACACAGTGAGTGAACTCTCCCTGGCACTCCTCTCTCCAAGCTTCACTCACATTTCCAAAGTTATTTTCCTGCAACAAGTCACCACACACGAGATTTTAGGACGAGACTTCTCCTTGAGCAAGACTAAGTCACAACAACAAACAGCCCAGCCAAAGGTAGAGAAATACATTTAAATTCTTTGTAGGGTCCTTCCTGTAATGTTGTCAAACACTTTTCATAACAATCTGACCCTTTCGGTGGCAAAAACAAGCACTTTTAGTGAACGTACATAGATGGTGCTCAATTGCCTGTAGGGACTACATTGCAGCCTGTTTTACAGTTGCAGCTGCAGCTGTCTGGCTTCATACTGGACCAATTTCAAAAACTGTCGTCTCCATTAGTCACTTACAAGTAAAATCACTGGAAAATAGGGTCCAGGTTAAAATACAGATGTTTCCCTTTAAGTAAAAGTAGCAATACTATGGTGTAAAAACACTTAGTTACAAGTCAAGTAAAGTAAAAGTACAAAAGTTCTGGCCTCAAAATATACTTGAAGTACCAAAGTAAAAGTACTCATCCATTTTCAGAACCATATACATATTATCGTATTGTAATTATTGATGCATTCATGTTTACATCACTTTGATGTTCCAGCTAGTAATAGCGGAGCTTATTTCAACTACTTCTTTATGCTAATGTGTTGCTTAACCCATGATAATTCATCTATTTCAATATACATTTTATCTTAATAATTTTAATCTACAAAGTAACTACTAAATATTGTCATCAAATAAATGTTGTGGAGTCAAAAGTAAAACACTGGCTGCCAAAATGTAGTGTGGCAAAAGTAAAAGTAGCATAAAATGGAAATACAGGTACAGGTACCTCCAAACTGGACTTGAGTACTGTACTTGAGTAAATGTACTTAGTTACATTTCACCACTGTATTTCAGAAAGCAAGCAGGAATATCTCACCTGTACTGTGTGTGGACACTGACAGAAGAGATAAAGTAAGAAAAGCTGACCTTTGCAGCACTAACCTGTGACCGCTGGGTGTCAGTATTCTCCAGCATGGTGGACTTCACATTTCTTTTGGTAATGGCAGGGCTGTCTTCTCCAGAGTGATGATCTGCTCAAAGCAAATCAGAGGGGTTCATTATAATAAGTCTACTGTTACACTGTCATTATGTGGACTCTTTGCCATGTATCAGGTGATTAGATGCTGAGTGTCAGCCTTGGTATTGGTTTTCTCTCTTGATTGTAAATTTAAGCTGAAGTCCAGAACTTTTTAATGAAAATAGTACCCCTCCTGCTGACAGTGCTAATGAAATTGTTCACAGCAGAGCCCAGAGAACCTGACTTAAATGTATGAATCAAAAACATTACATTAGATGAGGCATATGGCTCTGGCTCCTAATTTACCAACAAAGAAGGGGCTGAATATCATATTTTAGTGTCTATCACAAGTCAGGGGAGCTGGTATATGCTCAGGCTGCAGGAGGTCTTTCTACTGTACTGTAAAACAAGATCCTGTTATAGTGACAAGTTTCCTACTTGTATTCTCAGGGACCTGTTTGTTTCACTGTTTGTTTTTTAATTACTGGGCTATTGTTAATGGGGTCCTATTTCTGAGTTAAAAAAATAAAGGTTGAATAAATGAATACACCAGTGGCGCCCCCAGAAGTGTTTAATAGAGGTGGGCAGATGGGGCCACTGAAACTTAAAGGGCAGCACACCAAAACCAAAAGCCATAACTGAAATTCAAGAATTCTATTATGCTGTTGAATTATATACAGTACAGGCCAAAAGTTTGGACACACCTTCTCATTCAATGCGTTTTCTTTATTTTCATGACTATTTACATTGTAGATTCTCACTGAAGGCATCAAAACTATGAATGAACACATGTGGAGTTATGTACTTAACAAAAAAAGGTGAAATAACTGAAAACATGTTTTATATTCTAGTTTCTTCAAAATAGCCACCCTTTGCTCTGATTACTGCTTTGCACACTCTTGGCATTCTCTCCATGAGCTTCAAGAGGTAGTCACCTGAAATGGTTTTCCAACAGTCTTGAAGGAGTTCCCAGAGGTGTTTAGCACTTGTTGGCCCCTTTGCCTTCACTCTGCGGTCCAGCTCACCCCAAACCATCTCGATTGGGTTCAGGTCCGGTGACTGTGGAGGCCAGGTCATCTGCCGCAGCACTCCATCACTCTCCTTCTTGGTCAAATAGCCCTTACACAGCCTGGAGGTGTGTTTGGGGTCATTGTCCTGTTGAAAAATAAATGATCGTCCAACTAAACGCAAACCGGATGGGATGGCATGTCGCTGCAGGATGCTGTGGTAGCCATGCTGGTTCAGTGTGCCTTCAATTTTGAATAAATCCCCAACAGTGTCACCAGCAAAACACCCCCACACCATCACACCTCCTCCTCCATGCTTCACAGTGGGAACCAGGCATGTGGAATCCATCCGTTCACCTTTTCTGCGTCTCACAAAGACACGGCGGTTGGAACCAAAGATCTCAAATTTGGACTCATCAGACCAAAGCACAGATTTCCACTGGTCTAATGTCCATTCCTTGTGTTTCTTGGCCCAAACAAATCTCTTCTGCTTGTTGCCTCTCCTTAGCAGTGGTTTCCTAGCAGCTATTTGACCATGAAGGCCTGATTGGCGCAGTCTCCTCTCAACAGTTGTTCTAGAGATGGGTCTGCTGCTAGAACTCTGTGTGGCATTCATCTGGTCTCTGATCTGAGCTGCTGTTAACTTGCGATTTCTGAGGCTGGTGACTCGGATGAACTTATCCTCAGAAGCAGAGGTGACTCTTGGTCTTCCTTTCCTGGGTCGGTCCTCATGTGTGCCAGTTTCGTTGTAGCGCTTGATGGTTTTTGCGACTCCACTTGGGGACACATTTAAAGTTTTTGCAATTTTCCGGACTGACTGACCTTCATTTCTTAAAGTAATGATGGCCACTCGTTTTTCTTTAGTTAGCTGATTGGTTCTTGCCATAATATGAATTTTAACAGTTGTCCAATAGGGCTGTCGGCTGTGTATTAACCTGACTTCTGCACAACACAACTGATGGTCCCAACCCCATTGATAAAGCAAGAAATTCCACTAATTAACCCTGATAAGGCACACCTGTGAAGTGGAAACCATTTCAGGTGACTACCTCTTGAAGCTCATGGAGAGAATGCCAAGAGTGTGCAAAGCAGTAATCAGAGCAAAGGGTGGCTATTTTGAAGAAACTAGAATATAAAACATGTTTTCAGTTATTTCACCTTTTTTTGTTAAGTACATAACTCCACATGTGTTCATTCATAGTTTTGATGCCTTCAGTGAGAATCTACAATGTAAATAGTCATGAAAATAAAGAAAACGCATTGAATGAGAAGGTGTGTCCAAACTTTTGGCCTGTACTGTAGGCTAGTTGAAAAGTAACGTTATGTTAAAATGAAAAGTCAAAGTCTGATATACTTTGGTTTCTTTTATTTTCTTTTCTTTTTCAATTAATATTAATTTAATATTATTAATTATCTGATGTGCATAGACTAATACCAGTACAGTTGACATTTTGAGCTCCCCAACAATCCTCTTTCAATATGTTATGTATCTATACATGCCAGTCAACTCAATGTTCTTCAAACAGGCTTGTTGTCCTTTTCCTTAAAAAGACAAATAAATGGCGGAAGGTAATAATCTATAATGTAATGCTGTTAAAATGTCTAGTTTATGTCTAGTGTTCACCATGAAGACACACAGCTGGTTAGTTTTGGATGGAGCAGGCTAACCTGTCATGGTGCAGGTCACCACCAGTGCCGTGGGGGTGGGCTCTCTGTGGGACTGCTCTCCTGAACGGACCTCCAGCAGCCGCAGCCTGCTCTTCAGGGCCAGGTTCTCCCTCTGGCTCCGGGATATTTCCAGCCTCAGGGTAGCAAACCCGTCGTCCACCAGCTGACAGATCTCAGCCACAGCCGCGTTAGCTAACACCTCCATGATGGAAGCCAGCTGAGTGTGGAAATTCATATATGTCGCCATCCTGTTCGGTCCTAAAAGCGCGATAACGTTACTTTTCTCCTAACGAAATGACAGCTGAATGTTCGTTGGAAATTAAATAAGCCTCATATGGCTATGAGACACGTGAGAGGTGACAATAATAGTCATTTTCTACAGTGACTTATCAATAAAAATGTTGTTTCTATTTACTTCCGGGTGTGCCGCAAGGAGGTTAAAAAGAGGAGACGTCACGACGTCATAGCGCTTGATATCGTTGAGGTACGATCACATGCGCATTAAAATCTGCTCACTGGCGCTTTATCATTAAACATGGGGATGATTGATTCGTTCTTCTGAGGCATTCACAGTCGGAATAAAAAAAACATATATATTTTTAAAGTATATAGATATTTATATATCTATCTATCTCAGATGTTAAGGGGTCGCCTCAAACACTTTTTTGTTCTTTCGTCTTTTTTGTTTTGTTTTTGTTTTGTTTTTTAATTGCATAATATTAACTCTCCCCTGGCTGCTAAAATATGATCTCAGTGTCCTCAGTTGGAGCGATGGCTCTAACTACTAGCTGTAGTACAATATGTCCTTATAGCTTTAATCAGATTTTATTCCATCATGTGTTTTGGGTACGACTGCAAAAGATAGATGCTGAATATACATGTTTAAAGGGCAAGTCTGAGTTAAGAGAATCCTGGCCACATTAATGATCAAATAGTTTCTTAATGTGTAGAACTGAGTCAATTTATAGTTTCAGTGTCCATCCATCCATTTTCATCTGCTTATTCAGGACCAGGTTGTTGGGGCAGCAGGCCAACCAAAGTGCCCCAGACGTCCCTCTCTCCATTGACACTTTCCAGCTCTTCCTGGAGAACCCCAAGGCGTTCCCAGGCCAGACATGATATGTAATCACTCCAGCGTGTTCTGGGTCTGCCCCAGGGCTTCCTACCAGTGGGACGTGCTCAGAACACCTCGTACGGGGGTCGCCCAGGAGGCATCCTGATCAGATGCCCGAACCACCTCAAGTGACCCCTTTCGACATGAAGGAGCAGCGGCTCTACTCCGAGATGTGCTCCTCATCGTATCTCCAAGGCTGAGCCCAGCCACCCTGCGAAAAAATATAATTTTGGCTGTTTGTATCTGCGACCTCATTCTTTCGGTCACTAGCCAAAACTCATGACCATAGGTGATGGTTCGGACATAGATAGACCAGTATTGTCCTAAGCAAAGGAGTTTAAGTATCGTGGGGTCTTGTTCATGAGTGAGGGCTAGTGTCTGTGTGCTGTTTTAAAAATCGTAAGTTGAGAGAGGAGTTTGCACTGTGCTCACTGGGGTGGTAGGGCTCTGTTACTGGTCAGTTTAGCTCCGGTTGATGATGATGATTAGAGGTGGAGGAGGAATGGTTAAAGGACAGGCTGACACTCGCAGATAAGCAAAGGATGAAGACACAGAGGTGGGCGTTGTAACCAGTAACACTTCCAGTACCTGTCTTGACAGCTGCTGGGTTTGTAATTGCCCAAACAACATAGATGGTTCGGACAGTTTGATACTAGTTTCTGGCTCCACCCCTGAAAAGTTTTTTTTCTCCTTTACCACACAAATTTAAATTTAAAACTGCAATAATTAGCTCTTTGTTTTCCATCCTGTACAGTACTGTATCAGTGAAAAAGCTCTGACAAACACACTGTACATATTACCTGCTTAGCAGCAAACAGACTCAGCTGGAGACTAGCTGGTCAACACAGTGAAGCATTTAGCAGCCAACATCTTTTCCTTAGGAGTTGGTGGAGACCAAACACAGAGCTAAAGTGGAGTGAACTGGATTCATCAGGTGGACACAAACACATCTCCAAATGAATGGTAATGTTGCTCTGTGTCTGCTGGATGTGTAAATAAGCAAATGTTTGCTTATATGTCAGCCACAATGACTGACTGACTTTAGAATGAGCCATTTGTATTTACACAGGGAGCAGGTCATCTTCCACGCAGTCCGCCATGTTAGTTCTGCAATAACCCAGAATGGACAAACAGGTGTTACAGCTTTATGTGTTCTGCTCTGCTGTCCCCTTTCCCTCTACTGTAGATCTGCCCAGGTGTGCTGTATTTCCTGAGGAGGTGCATTGCACCTGGCATGGGGAGGAGGTGCAGAAGAGCTCCTGTGCCAGCAGCAGAGGAGAGAGGCCTCTGGTGTGGGGACTGCTGGTCCTGCCTCCTCTCAGCCTGGGATTTTATTGTCTGGTTTGCATGATTTTTGTTAATAAATCCCATGGATTTGATTGTTTAAAAGGTGTCTTATGTGGTTATTTGGGGTACTATTGCACATTTCCTTATAGTGCATAAGTGATTTATTCATTAATTGTCCTTGTTTTTCTATTTAAAGGTCCAGTGTAGGGGGTATTTAGTGGAATCTAGCGGTTAAGTATTACAGACTGCAACCAGTTGAAACTTCTCCAGGGTAGAATTCCTTCAATGTTCGTTCTTCAGAGGTTTTAACTGGGAGCTGACTTATCCACAGTGGTCTTTACCTCTCTAAATCAAATGGACCAGATGATTTAAACCGGTCAGCAGTTTCATGTTACATATGAATGTTCCTTCTACGATGCTTGGCTCATCGCAGACAGGCTGCTCACCCAGTGCCTGCTAATGTGTTCTCATCTTATTTCTGATCCAGATGTTTGGGAGGTTTTTACTGGGAGCAGAATTATCAGCAGAGGTCTCTTCTTCTCTTAAACAAATTGACGTGGTGATTTAAACTGGTAAAACACAGAATAAAGCTGTTTCACATTTTAAAAAAACAGCTTCTTTCAGATGGTTCCCTCGCGGAGGGTCTACTAACTACAATGGCTGACATTAGAACATGAAAATGTGAATGGCTCTATGTGGAGCCAGTAATTGGTTTGTCCATTCTTGGCTACAGATATAAATGCCTCATTTTAAGGTAACCAAACACCATTACTTCTATTTTCAGTTGATTATACACTAAAGAAAACATAGTAATAATATCATATTCAATTTCTGCCAGTAGACCCCCCTAAATCCTACACTGGACCATTAATTTGATGTCTGGGTGAAAATATTCTCCATATTTAAATACTATGATGAATTCCCATCACTTCGTCTACCTAGCCACTTGTGAATCAGTTAGTCTGTTCAGCTCACAAGTTTCATTTGCCTGTTAGCAACTGTATGAACAAATGTGAAATTTACATCTCCTCAACGTTAAGACAGATGTTAACATGACCTGCACCGATAAGCACAGACATTCACACACACCACAGTCAGCTCTACAGTCTGCTACTCTGCTGAGGAGAAATGATCGAGTCCATCACTCATTTTAAATCAGATCTGTTCAACCTGACTCAGGAACCACAGGAAGGCTCATGTTAACTGTCAGAGATCTTTTTAATAACCAAATTCTATACAAGACTTTCCAAACATTTTCCAAAGAAAAAAGGTTGAAGGAAATGAGGATCAAATGCTGCTGAAATGAAGACCAGACATATTTGTTCTATCTACAGGGGGTGGACACAATATCATGAACACCTGAACAGCTTAATGTCATACAGTGTTAATTTGTCCCCTGAGGCACACACACAGCGCAGGGTGATTATGAAGCAGATCATCCCTGTGTAACCTGCTCTACTTGGCCAGGTGCAGAGCCTGATGCCTGATGAGGTTGCTGAGGAAGGAAAAGTTCTTGCCACACTTGGAGCAGTGGAACCTTTTTTCCCCGGTGTGGACGCTCTGGTGGACCTTCAGGTTGGTAGAGGTGGAGAACTGCTTCCCACAGTGGGGGCAGGGGAAGGGCCTCTCCCCAGTGTGGACCATCTGGTGGCGCTTGAGGCTGCAGACCTGGCCGAAGCTCTTCCCGCACTGGACACACTGGTACGGTTTCTCCCCAGTGTGGACACGCTCGTGGATGCGCAGCTGGCACTGGTGGGCGTAGCGTCGTGAACAGAATTTGCAGGCGTAGGGAAGGCAGGGCTGCTGGGACTGTGCTGATCCAGACTCCTTGCTCTGATTGCTGGGTGCTTGATAAAGGTGGTTTTGACTGGAGAAGTGGGAGTTTTCCATCGACCGGATTCCAGACCAGGAATGCTGGGTTTGCTGTTGCTGAGAGTCCACTGCTCCCATGGCAGCCGGGGGATTGTTATAGGTAGAAAGGCTGTAGGCTGCATTACCTTCGAACATCGCTTCACTGGGCTGCTCATTGATCTGAATACACAGCAGCGGATGATACTGTGATCTCACACTGGTGTCGTCCTGACCTATGAGAGGTGTCACTTCTTCAGCTCCGTCATCTCCACCTTGTCCAGATGACACACTGCTGCAGCTGTCCTCCGCTGCACGAGGAAGTGAGTTGATCACAATAACATCATGCTTAGTTGCAGGGCTTGGCTGGACCACGTCACACTGAGTGAGGAAACTAGAGGCGGATTGGCTGAATGATGAGTTTCCTGCTACAGTTTCTGCTGTGTGTGTGGAACAAGATGGCTGCTCCCCGTCTCCAGTCTCACTGCTCTGCTGCCATCCCAGCAGCGTTTGGGAGGGACTGTGTTTCTCTGGGATAACACCTGATGAGCCCACAGCAAAGAAAACAGAATTAGAAAAAATAGATGCTTTATTCTATTTGCCAACAGTTTTACAAATGCACTGACTCACCAGCTTCAAAGACTACACAAGCTGCATGTTTCTGCTTAATAAATACAACTGCTTATTCTTGACATCCCTGCCAACTTGTTATGAGCAGTTACTGTACTGTAAAGTGCGATAAAGTGCTGAAAAGCATCACATTCATGATAAATAGTGTCAGAAAATCCAATTACAAATTGTTACTAAACAGTAACACTTTCAACAGCTAATGTTCATTTGGTACAGTTATTCCCTGCATTGCTGTTTGGCAGGTGAGTCAGTAACCTTAGATGACTGTATAGCAGTTTTTGCCTGTAACTGAATAAGCACATAACAATAATGACATTTTGAAAATTGTTCATGGAGATAATGACCTTCAGCTCCACACAGAGTACAGGTACTAAGACAGAAATGCAGTTTGGCATCTAACCAGAAGGAAAATAAAGCAGTACAATGCACAGTGATGTACAGAATTTACAGAATAAAATATAGAAAAAACTAGAACGCAAAATAAACAATAATACACTAGACATGTACAGTATGAGCAGTATAAACAGTATTAATTGTAACAATGATATGAATATGCTAAGATATATAAAGTAAACCAGTGGTTCTTAAATGGTGTGCTGCACCAGAGTGTGCCATGATGCAAATCCAGGTGTGTCGTGGGATTTTGTGATAACCACACATTATTAATGCAATATTCAACTGGAACTATACAAAAGTTACGAATAAATTTAAAATCTTATTAAGATTTTTAATCAGTACATTGTGTGCACCCATTCCCTCTACTGAAAAAATGTAATTAAATTTAATTTAATTTAGGAACACCTTCATGGGGAACCTATTTGCTGGTGATCGTGCAGGGGAATTATAAGTGTGTGACACATCACATTATCTTACATTATTTCCCGTTTAAATGGATATGTTATTGGTGGTTTGATGTAATTTTTAAAAGTTTAAAATGAATTCTTGAATCATTTTGTCAATAAATATTTCATGAGTAATAGTTGGTTGTCAATTATTTGATATTAGTAAATAAAAACAAACAGTTATGTCACGATAAAAGTGATAACACATGGTATAGAGTCGATTGTGCACAGATAATAAATACAGGTGTGCCTTGAGATGCTGGCTTGCCCTTTGGTGTGCCATTTCTGCCAGAGCGATGAAAAAAAAAAAAGATTCTGTGAGTCATTATAATGAGAGACCTCAAAATAATGAATTTGTATCTTAAAATAGAGAAACTTTCTCAGAATAAAGACGTGGTATCATTTTTTATTATTTTGAGATCTTAAGTCAACATGTTGAGAAGGTTCTTTCTTTCTTAAAATACCAAGTCATTATTTTGAGATAAGTAGTGAGTCATTTTGAGAAGATTTCAAATTATTTTAAGATACTAACTCATTTTGAGAGAGCCTTTTTTTCTTATTATTTTGGGATAAGTAAGTCATTATTCTGAGAACATTTTTCATTATTTTGTGATAAGTCATGATTTTAAAAAACGTTTTTGATTTTGAGATACTGACTCATGATTTATAGAAAGTTTGTCATTATTTTGACATATTAACTCATTATTTTAAGATAAGAGATTATTTTTTGAACAAGTTTCTAATTATTTTGAGACAAGTGTTAAGTCATTTAAAAAAAGTTTGGACATACTAAGTCATTATTTTGAGATTAGTAAGGTGTTATTTTTTGAGAAAGTTTCTCAGCATTTTGTGACACAAACTCAGAATTTTTTGTTAGTTTGAGACACAACTTTAATTTTGAGAAAGGTTGGCATTATTTTGACATATTTATTCATGTTTTGAGATATTTATTGAGAATATATCTTATTTTAAGATACTAATTCATGATTTCTAGAAGCATTTTTATTATTTTGAGATAAAACTTAGAAATTTGAGAAAGTTTCTCATTATATTGACAGACTAACACATTATTTCTAAAAATGTTTCTCATTACTTTGACACTAACTCATCACTTTTAGGAAGTTTTTCATTATTTTGAGAGTTTCCAATTATAAAGAGTTATACATTTTTTCCCCCATCACACTGGTGGACATTGGTTTAGAAGCAATGCAGATAAGTATAAACAATAGAGGAGAAAGTGTCAGTAAACTGTGCTAACAGTAAACATTATATACAGACTAACAGCTGTATGTCTGATATGAATAAATGTGTACACTATGGATCACTAGTGGTTTAAATGTAAATTCTCTATAGGTCAGTACATTATGAGCTGTAGTGTAAATGTATGGGTATTTGAGAGTGGAAATGTCATTTGTACTCCATGGGCTTCAACATGGAAAACCGCACACTGCTGTGCTCCTTTACAGGACAGACGGGACCTCGGCACACAGCTTATCCCATCCCTTTAAAATGGTATAGATTTATCCTGCTTTCTAAAATGAATTTCTAATGTTGGTATGGTCAGTGTTTAAAAATGAAGTTTCAAAGACAAATCTGGTTCTTCTTCTTCTAGTGAACAAAACACATGTGCAAACTTAAACACACAATGAATGTATCTACTAACATGTACTGTGTGTGTTTATCCAGAGTCTGATATATCGTATTCATCTGTGCCTCACAGTGCTGGAAGAAGTACTCAGACCTTTAACTTAAGTTCAAGTATCAATACCACTGTGTGGGGAAACACTGTTACAAGTGAAAGCCCTACATCCACAATGCTGCTCAAGTAAAAGTACAGCATTAACATCAAAATATACTCAAACTACCAAAAGCAAAATTACTCATTGTGCAGAGTGAACCATTTCAGTATCATTAATATCACTGGATCATAATTATGGATGCATTAATGTGTATGTCACTTTAATATTGCAGCCAGTAAAGCTGTGGCTCATTGTAACCACTTCATTTACTGATGGGTTGCTAATGTATAAAAACACATCAGAATTTATCACTTGATTATATGCTGTATTGATAATTTGGATCTGCAAAGTAAGTGGTAACAAAAGCTGTCAGATAAATATAGTGAATATAGTGAAGTGCAAAGTACAATATTTGCCTCCAAGGTATGGTGGAGTACAATTATAAAGTAACACAAAATGGAATTACTCAAAGTACATAAGTACAGTAAGTAAATGTACTTTCTTTAAGTTATTTTCCACTACTGGTGCCCTAGCGAAATCAGCATGTCCAAAAACTATCAAAACACATCAGTGAGCCACACTATGTCACTGGGTGTCATGTTCCTTCATTACCATGAACACACACACTAGTTTATTTAGACTCAATCCCACATACACCGTCCTGCTGCCACAAAAACTCACTAGACAACAAAATGTGAATTGATCCGCCACTTACAAAAGTCCCCACCACATACACTATTTCCTCTGGTTTGTTTGTGGAAAACTACAGTGAGCAGCTGTTAAGAAAATGAAACTATGTATTTATGGGCTTGGGGCGAAGGGCCACAGACAGGAAGTCGGAGAGTATTTAGAAACAGACTTTTTTGTGTTTTACTGGAATTTATTGACAATAATAAATTTTGGTTATGTTTCACCTCCTCTCTGTCCTCTGATATAAAGCATCACAGAACACCTGGGGGATTTAACATGGACATGCTCTGTTCAGTTTGGTGATCATTAAACTTTGGTCAGAATAAATCACTGTCACCAGTGATTAGTGGGCTAGTGTATGAAGTTGCTTAGCATAGGTTGAAATGACTGAATGGTATTTCCACAATAGGAAACAATGTAACAGAAAAACAGGCTGATACCTTGCACTTCATGCATCTTTTCCTCCTTGCGCTGAGCACTGCTTGTGTTTTTCAGACATCTCTGGCCCTGGAAAAAGGAGGCAGGCGTTTAGCTGACACAAGGAACCCACAAGGCTCTGTCAGTAATTATCTATCATAAATAGGAGTCACTGGGTTGATGTGTTAGATAAACATTATGTACTGGATATAATTAAATCATTTAGTGGAGACCAGTTATTTACTCTGTATATATGACTAAAACAGTAATTAATACATGAAATCAGACCATACAATGAAAATATGATTTACTGGCATATTTACACTACACTGTGTGTATGCATGAGTCCAAATTTATGTGTGAATTTCTCTTTTCTTTGGTGAGCTGATAGCTCTGATTAAACGGATGCAGAAGGAAATGGTAAACATGCAGTTACAGCTGATGATGTGATCAATCTAAGTGACAGTCTGAAGTGTAGAAGCACTCCACTCAGAGCACAATGACGCTTCTATACTTCAACAACTTGGAAATATTAAAGGAATACTTCACCCCCCAAATGACCCTTTGTCAAATTTTCTTGCATGCCTCCAGGGTGAACGTAGAGTCCAATAACAGAGAAAATTCTTCAGTCATGAAGTCATAGGGGTCCACACATAACAACAGCAACACTGTATCAAACCATCTGTTTACAAACTGTAATACGACTCCTGCAGTGTAATCCAAATCTCACCTATCCAGTCGTATGCTCCGACATCCCTAACAGACAGCCCTTTCCAACAGGGAACTGTACGGAAACTTCATCTGAACACTCTTCAAAGCCAGACTCCACTGACAAAACCAGTCATTTTACCTTGCTGAACACAGGAGCTGCTGGTCTACCAAAGCCTCGGTTAGTTAGTTTTTTTGGTGTTGTGTGACTTTGGTCAATCCTAACTAACCCTTTAAAATCACCTAAGTCACATAATAACAAAAATAAAGTAACTGATGGTGGCAGTGGTAGACCGGCAGCTCCTGTGTTCAGTGAGGAAAAATTACTGTTTTTGTCAGTGGAGTCTGGCTCTAAAGAGAGCATAGATAAGTTTCACTTTCAGTTCAGCTCCCCATTGGACAGGGCCGTCTGTTTGGGAATTACTGAGCATATGACTGGATAAATGAGACTGGGATTGTACTGCACAAGTTGTTTCATAGTTTGTAAACTGATGTTTTGATACAGTTTTGCTGACGTTAAACGCAGCCTCCTTTTACCACATATTATCAAGAATTTTTCAGATTCTTAGCTCACCATGGAGGCATGCAAAAAAAAAAACCAAGTGGTCGGATAGGTGAGATATTGTTATGCAAATGGTCATTTGAGGGGGGAAGTATTGTTCTGAAACACCTAGGATTTCAAACCAGCTAACTGCAGAATACAAACAGTAAGAGCACGCTACATCTGCTCACATGCAGAATCCATGTCCACATACTGTATTTATTTAGAAATGTCGTATACAGTACCATTACAACTTTGATCATACTTGCTTAACATGAGGAAAGGACAAACAAGAATTCTCATTACAAAACTAAACGTAATGATATGATGAGAAATTCATCTGTCTCATTCAAGTCCTTATTGATTAGAAAGGAAACAGAAATCTATGAAAAGAAACCTGATATCCATTTTCAGAGAAGCACTCATTAAAATGCACATCAAACATTCAATATAACTGTCTTTGTGGAATTTCTGCTACGTCTGAGTGATTCACACAGACATACATGAAGTGTGTGTGTGTGTGTGTGTGTGTGTGTGTGCAGTAGTAGTAGAAAGTCTGTGACATTTTGCACCTGGTGCTCAGAGGGAGTGGTGTCACAACAGTGCTGAGTTGGAACACATAATAAAAAGGAGGAAGAGTATTTTCAGTTCTTCTTCAGGCTGCATTGTTGACGAACTTCAAAACCTAATTTGCTGTTGAAGCCTTAATTAATGACACAGAGCGAGTTTGACGGACACTCATTCCTCTTGTCACAGTGAAACTCCCAATACATTTTACCATCAGTTTCATCATTTATGATATTACAGAGGACTAGACTGTAGAGTCTGACAGTGTATAGAATGAGGAGAAGTTAAGTTGGGCCTCTTGTTTGATTTCTCTCTGCTCACATGGTGTATGTAAGGTCTTTTATTGGACATTCAGAAATCAACACAATCACCAGAATTTTTTTTTTGAAATTGTACTTTTCTGCAAACCTCAGATTCTTAACATTTGCATGTTATTATGTAGCGCCTGGGCCTTCAACAGGAGGTCTGCGACCCCTAGATTGTCCTCAGAAGCAATGCAGGGGGGCTGCCAATTCATTGTTTGATAATATACGTTTTAATATTTTTCTCCTTCTTTTAAATATTTAAATGTCTGAAAATACACATTTTCACATCATTAGCAAAGATAAATCTGTCTATTCATAAAAAAACTCATTTAATTTACAGAACACAACATTGATGATAGCCTAACTGTTACCAATGTGCTATCACGTGAGCTAGCTAATGCTTAATCACTGCGCAGCACTTATCCACAACGACGAGGCAAACGGGCAAGGCAAGCTAGGCATGTACGATAGTGCACTTTTTGCTGATCTCTTCATATTATGCATGCATACTCTTATCATGATGGCCCACCAGCAGATGGAGACAGGAAACAGAATGCTTTTCAGTGTATGTAGTATTCATTCAGTGGGCAAAATAAGAAAACGCCTGTTGGCTGATTGTGATAGTTCATTTTAAAGCAAATATTGATTGAAACTGATGACGTGTCAATACGTTAATGATGTAACGTCATTCGTGGGGCTCAAATTCATAGGATATAATACCAACTGTTGTGCATGCATTTTTCATTGGATATCATACAAACCGTTCTATGAGAATACATTGAATATGCAAATGTACCGTATTCATGGTTTGCAGAAACATACAATGCCAACATTTTCTTCTGGCAACTGGGCTGCATAAATTTATGGATGTAGTTGGCATAACTGACAGTTGAAAATACTACTACGGAAATTTTTAAGATCTGACATGAGAAAAAGCTTTAACAGTTTAAAATGAGCTCATTCACAGTTTCATGGTCTGATTTGATGAGTGATGATATGTTTATAGGTTTTACATACATAAAAACTTTCCATAAAAGTGACTTGTGGATTTATCTGGATATGAAGGCAAAATGTAAAATTGACATATACTATATATGCTGTACTTTATCTCATTTACTGAAATGATTCAGTCACTGCAGCACTTCTTTGGTGTGTGTGTGTGTGTGTGTGTGTGTGTGTGTGTGTGTGTGAGATGGAGAGGCACTATGTTACTGTTTGTCTCAGTCAGGATGATTCCTGTTGCGCTACTCTTTCATGTCAGTATAATTCTCTGAGTCTCACCAGCTGTTAATGTTTTATTGATGTCAAATCATGGAGGTTCAGCAGTTCAGGTGGTCACTACCTGGTTTTTATACCAACTCTTCATCTTTCTACAGAATGTTCATATATCTCACACTCCCTGATGCTGCTACGTAAACCAAAGTCTCTGGGGTGCGATTATAATCCTTGATGATTTTCATTATGTCAAACTCAAGATTCAAACTGATTTTTTTGTATTTTTCCTGCAAAAGCTATTTAATGTAATTACATCCTGTAATTCTTTATATTGTAGTTTTCTGTTGTAGTTCGCCATCCCCACACTAGGTTCAGATCTCCTTTATTTCAAATAAGACTGTGAAGGTTTGGATGATAAAATAAACTGGAGAAGCATTCAGATAGGTCCAAGGAGAGAGGTGCTGCTTGTATTTTTGCTACATCACATTTGGTTTGGAGTACTGCATTGTCTTTTAGTCTGCTCTACATTTCTTCCATCTCTTTTTGTTTCTAATAAAAATGGAGTGCTAAAAAAGAACTGTCAGGGTAAAAAAGTGAAACTGTTAGTATTGTGTGAAAAAGCTGAATCTAGTCCTCTTCAGGGAAACTTTGGTGCAGCGGTGTCATAGGGCGGTCTGGTCTTTGTGTTCAGTGCTGGATCTTCTGGTGCCTCTTGAGGTTGCTGGGATGGGAGAAGCGTCGGTTGCAGATGGAGCAGCTGAAGGGCCTCTCTCCAGTGTGCACATTGCGGTGGATGTCCAGCTGGCTCTGGCATACAAAGCTCTTGCCGCACAGCAGGCAGGTGTAGGGCTTCTCCCTGGTGTGCCTGGCCATGTGCTTCTGCAGGTCTGACTCTAGGAAGAAGCGCTTGGTGCAGCTGGTGCAGCCGTACGGCCGCTCCGTGGTGACTGCATGGTAGAAAGCCAGGTGAAAGCTGTTGGAGAAGGCCTTGCTGTAGCTGTGGTTGTGGTGGTTCACAGGACGGTGCAGAGCCAGAGAGGAGTTGAAACTGGAGGTAATTCCACCACAAGATGTTCTTGGAGTGTCATTATGAAAAAGAACAGACCCTGCCTGCAGAGAGGACTTCACCTGCACTGACCCGTGTCCTGCTGATTCCAGCCCAGCATACTGAATGGTGGGTGATGTTTGTTCATATCTGTCTCTCTCTCTGCCTGCTTCTGTCTTTATCTGGTCTACATCTGACCACTCACACTCCTCTCCCTCCTTGTCTGACATGCCCCCTCCATCAATGACTATCACCTCTGACAGGGAGGACTCAGAGGTATCTAACGCAGCCTCATTATCTTTCCTGCTGTCCATTACATCATCACAGGAAGCTTGCACAGCATCCCTGCTTGATGTCATTCCAGCACATGAGTTCAGTGGCTCAATGTCCCCTGCTTTGACATCACTTGCTGTTAACTCCAGCTTGGAACTGTGGGTAGTGTCACTGCTGCTGCTGTCAGTTTCAGCTGTCCTGCCGACAACAAAGGTGACGATGTCAGATCCACTGACCTCCGTTTCGCTGCGGTGTCTGGCTGCCCGGCCGTCGCTGGCTTCCGTCGAGGCAGCGGGGAGTGATGCAGTGGTCTGGGCTTCTCCCCTGCTGCTGAGGCTGGCGTCTGCCGGCACCTCGGGGTCAGTGGATCCGATCTCCATCGTTCCCTCCACCTTGACGATCAGCAGCTCCCCCTCCTCCGCAGGCTCTGCTGACTGAGAGGACAAACTGATTACTAATATGAGTACAAATAGTTCCTGCCCACAGTAATCCCATTATAAAACAAGAAATACAGCTGCAAGCAGCTATGATCAGGTCCAGACAGACTGCAAGCATTTGGATTAGGGCTGTCAGTGTTAACGCTGTAATTGCGAAGCGATAAAGGTCTGAATATAACATGTTTGGTTTTTTACATCGCAATTGTTATTTTGTCCCTTCGACACACTGTAGTCAAGCTGCCGCAGCGGCTTCCTGCTTCCTGCTGCTGCAGTGATGGAAAATAATGACACCACCGCCCTTTTGAATGGCTCACTTCACTTTACAAAACTCTCAGACGGCTCAGTTGAAAAGTCAAAAGTATAATTCACCTTATGTCAAATGGACTTTGCTATTGCTGAATTTCTGAATGGGTGGAATGTCACTGCTGACCAGTCAACATCATGGAAGACTCTGGTTTAAGGGACGTCATTAGGTTGGCATGTTGTGACCAGTCATACGAGATAAACCTTCTTAGCCGCTAGGCTTATTTATACAATGTAAAATGTTTTAAGCTTTTGCCAATAACATTAGCATGGTGTATTTGTAACCTTGTGAGTTATAATAAAGCTGAATTTTATAAAGTTGTCTTTGTTTAATGTTGCTGTTATTCCTGGCTTCATATGAGTAGAGGGAAACTCCACTAACCACTAGGCTAATTTATAAATGTAAAATACCATAGGCTTGTGCTAATAAGGTTAGCATGTTGTATTTGTGGGGAAAATGTGTCCAGTGTAGCAAAGGAAGACTTGCACACAGAACAACAAAAGATTCAGACTGAAGTCTGGAGTCACTGCACACTTGATAGTGACTAACTAAAAGTATGTCAGTGTCAATTTTGGTAGCATTCGAATTAAGACTTATGGAGATACGGATATTAATTGAATTTGCATACTTTGAAAAACATAGATGGACGGACTGCTGAATCGACCATAGACTGCAGTGAGGAAAGTGTTGTCACAATTCAGTGGATGTGCTTTTTTTCAGTCTGGAATGTGAAATATCCAGAAATTTAGATATGTTGTAATAAGCCACGCCAACTTTTATCAGTCATTACCAAACTTTATGTATCATGGTTTTGAGTCTATAAACCAATGTAGCAGATTACAAGATTTTTCGCATTTGTGGTGCCCCCCAGTGGCACAAAAACCCAAGACTGCATGGTGAAGTTTGGACATAGACACCAAAGATGTGCGCCAAGTCTGATTACAATTGTGTCAGCCAAATCTGATTTATGAGCACTTATGCAAAATTGAAATTGAAGACACAGGTCTGAAAATGTATAATTTCAAAATGACTGACCAATCAAAATTTCCTTGATAACTTAAGCTCGCATTGTCTGTAGAAGATTCTGCAAAAGTTTACAGATGTTTGGTCCAAAGTTTTCTGACAAGTTTTTGAAAATGGGATTCAGAGAAAAGCTAGCAAAAAGATTTTTAGAGCAGAGGACAATTGTGGCAAAGACGCAGACAAATCGAGAGATTAAAATGGTTGAGCCTAGCTGTTTTTGAGATTTTTTTTTTTTCCACAGTGGAAATTACAACCCTTCATACTGTACAATATACAGTATGTCATACATGTAGTATATATACTATATGTGGTATAATGAACAACACATCCTGTTGCTGCACAGATACAAAATGACTCCAAACAGTTTATGTTAAAGGTGCAAACATTTTTTTCACATATATCTCTTTAAGAGGAAACACACAGGGTCTTGACTGGTTTCTATTAGCTGGTTCACTCATGCTGAGCTGTGAAACACTGGTGAAAGACACTGTGGGACAGATTTACTCAGAACTTTTGTAACTTATTTCAGATGCATTCTGCATCTGGGAATGTGTGTACAGTAGAGCTGACTAATGTCAGGGGCAGAAATATTGAATGTCTGTGATGGATATACTAACACACCCCTTGTCGCAGGACACTACAGCCCATTTCTGTGATCCGATCCTACTGTCATCTGCTGCTGTGTTCCCATGAATACATACAAATGCAGATTTCAGGTGCACTGACATTTGACTTTAGATTGTTTGTGGTACTCCTGTACTCTGTCCATTATCCATTCGTTCTGCCTTCCCTGCACTTCTTCAGCTGGTACAGTGGCAAAACTGTCCAGTAATCAGTAAACAAGAAGTGCTGAAACAGCACAAAGCGACACATCAAAACTGTATGAGACAGATGACGACTGTGGAGGACAAATGGAAAGAGTATGAGTGACTTCAGAGACTTCACTCACCATTAAAGGGCTAGTTAAGTAACTTTGTTTCGCACTTCCATTGAATGATGTGACTTGGGACAGACACATTTATAACACATCACAAGAATATGTGATGTTTAATACTATATTTGTGCATCTGTAATAATAACAACTAGAAGCTGTGTGAAGTAATCTGTCATCATGCCATCCGGCCTCTCAGTAATGGGCAGTCTGTGCGTTAGGTGTCGAAACATGAATTAAACTTGTGTGTAACGGACCACAAAATTCACTGTTTATTTTGATTTGATAAGATACCGTAGTTTGATATGTTTTTGATACAGCAAAAAAAAGAAATGCCAGAGAAATATCCTTGACTTTTAAAATCTTAAACATACAGAAACGAACATAATTTGGGCTCTTTTCTATTTTTTCAAAGTAGGAATTATTATCTGGCTGAAATGGGCTCATTAAAGTCTGGGTAAGGCTAAATCTTGATTGTTTTCTTAACACATTCTAAATATTATAAAATACTTGTTGAAAACGTGAAACGACTGTGAACCGTGTAGTTAGACTGTTCAACTGTTTTTCACAATTTTGGGTGTTTTGGGTGGGTCTAAAGGCCTGCTCTGTAATGCACTGGAGCCATCTTTAACATAACCTCTTCTCTACTATGTAAAAACTACATTACTATTGACATTAGAGCACATAGTGTCAGTGTCATTTTGTTTGCCCACTGTGTGTCAGTGTTAAGTTTGCTTCCATGAGCTCTTTCAGTCGAATAAATACATGAATAAAAATCTGTGTTAAATGCCAGTCATATAAGCACAAGCTAAACAGCTGTCAATGATGCACCTTTTAGTCTTTCAGCCTGAATCACCTACTCGACCTGCCAGCAGTTACTGCTTACTGCTATGCGTGTGTGCTTCGTGCTAACATCAGCCGCTGAACAAGAGAATATAACTGCGCAGCAACACTCGTTTCCTGGTCCGAAAGGTGTGTGCCTTGACTTTGAGTGCTGCTGGCTTAGCTGCGGCTCGTTCTTTGGCTTCGTGTGTTTTTATCCACCACTCTCTTTTGCCATCGCCCTCATAATTTACAGCATAACTCAAGTGGCTCCAAACCTGTGGATTATGGAAGGATCTTTTATTTCTAGTCTGGTAATGGCACCCTTATCCATCTTATAACGAGCTAGTTTAGCTTAGCTGCCTCCCAGGGTGTCTCACAGGAGTAGAATGTTCTGGTTTGAGGGTGGGAGAGGCAGACAGCATGTTGCCTGTTCTGTCCTGTGAGCTGCCTTGTGGAGTGTAGTGGCACTAAGAACATTATACTAAACAGTTTAAGCTGTATATTTAATTTTCAAAATGTTATAGGATAGTTCAACCTATGTAATGCATCTGAACCAAATGCCTTGTACTGAATGGTTCAATACTAGTACATGTATTGTTTAGGGTTGGGCACCGAAACATTTATAAATATAAAAGATAAATAAAAAGATAAATCACTTTTCTATAATACATCAATGATATTTCAATGGAATAAATTACTTATTGACTTATTCACACTTCAAAAACAGCATCAATAAGTGATTAACGGGGGGGGGGTTGTCAAAATAAAATAAATAAATAAAAATAAAAATCAACCAGCCACCCTCCTCCCCTGACAAGTAAAGAACAGTCCCTAAAGTGCAGTGAGGTTTGTCGAAATGTGAACGGCTCATTTCTCCTCACATACCTGTGTGCCGCCACGGCTCGGCTGTTCAGGTACTACTGGGCAGTCATGACACCAACTTATTCACTTGGAGCCGGGCTTCTCGGTCACCGGTAGCCTCGCGTCACCAGGCTCTTCACGTATGGCAAAATGCCGGTAAACTGAGTTATCTTGCAGCGGCCATAGTGCTCCGCCGTATGTGACCCCCGTTCAACCCACAACTGGTAGGATTCGCCTTTCGTTTCTACTGCTGGTTGAAATCTGTACTCACACAGCGTGCTGAATTATTTATTTTGCTCGAACAAAACTATTTTTAGTCGCAAATGTGTTGTGTGTACTAGCAAGTTGCTAGCAGCAGCACGTCTCCCTCACTCAAGGGGATGTTTGTGATTGGCTGGCTTTGCTGTTGATCCAAGGCAAGCAGGAAATGAGGTTTGTGATTGGCTGGCCTTAGCTGTACATTTAGGGTAAGCATAAAAAGGATGTTTGTGATTGGCTGAGCTGTACATGCAGGTCAAGCTAGGGAAACTCATGGGGAAATTATATCATCAATATCGTTGCCTTCTGGGATATTAATATCTTGCATGTTCATATCTCGGTATAGATACGATAACGATATATCGTTCAGCCCTAACCGGTACCGAATTCCAGATACTGGTACCGTATCAGTTCAATTATGAACGGTACCCAACCCTAGTATTGTTACACCCCTAGTCTTAAGAAAACTATTAATGCTGGCCTTACACCAAACAACTTTCAAACGATTTCAATGTCGCAGACAAATTCACAATGTCGGAATAAAATCATGAGACTTTTGCTAGAGCTGTAGTGCATTCTTGTAATCTCAATTGTTTGTCCACTCCATGTCAAAACAGTAGCGTTACTCTAAGCCCATTTTTTGAATATAAAAAAACACATCTATGCTATTTATGTATACCTACATGTAACTACCTTCCTGTAACACTGTTTTGAGACTTTTATGTTTGTAAGAGCCAAAAGTCTTTATCAAAGTTGTCTTTGATTGCACACAGGAGAAAGAGCCTTCAGGGCTTTTTGCCAGAAAGTCAGTCTTTTATGACTTCCTTCTCATTTCTACACCTTTTATTTGCAATACTTCATATATACTCTGTTTTTTGTTGTTATTCATATTCATTGTGTCTGTGCTGTGCCACTGTACTGTCATGTTGACTATGTATTGCTTTAAGTTGATTGTAGCTGGGTGCAGCACTACTGCCCAAGCAATATTTCCTTCAATAAAATAAACAGTAAAGTATATCTTATTTTGTTATTTGTTCCTGTTAACATATTTCAATGTTACCATGAGGAAGGACGTCCAGCTAATGGTCAGATAATGTTGCAGACGCAACAACTGACATTTAATGTCCCAATGTTTGCTGAGCCTTATCTTGTGTTCCTAGTGTCATGTCTTTTTGCAGTTATGTTAGGAACTGTTAATATGTCATATTTCCTATAAGGGGTTTGGTAAAATATTTTTCACCAGGAGCCGGATGTTAAATACTCTCAAAATGAATTTAGTTGTAGTCTTGCAGATAATGACTCTGCAAGATCCCCAGTCGTTGTAAAATCTTATAGTGTGTGACTAAAAACTCACATTGTCTTAAGATGTCAGAGGGTGTCACACTTTTAAAAGTCTTTTCGAAGTCTTCTAGTGTTTGGGGCATAAGTGCACACTCAGTTTGAAAAAAGGTGGGGAAAAATATAACAGCTCACTCACTCACACAAACACACAGTGCTGAACATCAGGTGTTTTCTGCCACGGTGTACACAACAGATTTTTCTTTACCTAGTGATATAAACAAATATAATAACTCAGTAGGACAAATCTGAATTTCCCCTCTGGGCATCAATTACGCTTATCTTATCCTACCTTATTCCAGTGATCACTGTCACACCTGATGTCTTGACAGTCTGCAGGATCATGTGGTTTGTGTGTGTGTGAAATATTACAATCATTGTACATGAGTCAAGAACTCAGTGGCAACCAGCACAACTGATGATAAATGAACTGCCTCTAAGTTTTCCTTTTTCAAAGGGTGGTGCCCCGGGACGGATTTATCGCAACTTATATTCTGTTTTTTAATATGAAACTTATTTACTGTAATAGCTAACGTTAAGTGCAATATCTCTCTTTCATCTTTCATCAACACTTTACTAATTATTACGTATTTTGGTATTAATTAATGCCTAATGCTACAAAATGTAGAAGAAAATTACAGTAGAAAGTTTCTCAGAGTCAAAGTGATTAATTTACTGTTATATAAACAGGTGGTTGATATTGTCTTTTTTGTTTGACTTAGCTTATTAACCAATTATTAATACATATGTCAGTGATGATGGACTGCTCTGACAGCAGTCTCATGTCCATGAGCTCCAGGTTGAACATGAGTGCATTAGTGCAGGGTCATATGCCATCTTCTCTATGACAGAATTTAAGGGTGAAGACAGTCTATAATATTTACAATACACCGAAAATCTTAAGCACATGTAAAGGCTATATGAGGCCAATATGATGGTGCACTGTGGAACAGATACCTCAGTTTTGGTTGTGGTAACGACCTCCTGATCAGGATCCTGGTCCAGGTTAATAGGTTGGATTTTCTGCACAGACTGCTGAGTCCCTGGGTCTCGGTTCAGAAACCTGGTCCTGCCTTGCAGAGAGGAGCCTGCTGCAACATTAGAGGGAGAATAATTAGCCATTAATTACTAAAACTATACTCAACTTATAAAATGGATAATTCCAGTCCTTGTCTGAGCTGTGCTCAAAGCATGGATGTATAAAGAGAACTGGGTACAGAAAGTTGCTCAGTGGCGCATGAAGCCAAAAATTACCTGGATCTTCCATATCATGGGACCCACAGAGCAAGGGCACTAGAGACATCTGCCAGCTGAGCAGCTAACTTCCACTTTAGCCCTCCACCAACTTGGTTGGGGATAAAATGATTTAATCATGAATGGTTTTTCATTCCCCATAGTAAAGCAAGTCATTTCTCAGGGTGGTGATGCTCAAAAAAACATATCCATTAATTTACAGACATCTCTTTCACAATGGGTAGAAGTCTTTTTGGGCCCTACTGCATCATGTGATGGACCTGGAATTTGTGATTCCACATGTGACCACTATGTAAAACTGGCTTCAAAGCCCAGCATTGTTCCTGGGGGCATGGTTCAAAGCTGTTGTAAAGGACACACAGCTGTGACCACATTACATTTTCAGAATTAATGCGGCAATTAGTCACCTACTGTCATATGACGCAGAGCTAAAGAGGGCAACCGTAATATGAAGCCAAAATCATTTATCATCCGCCAAGATGACAACATTCAGAAATGCACAGTATCATTCAATAAATGCACAAAAACCCCACAAAGATGCTGTCAAAGAAACAAAGACAGCCAACAGGGATTTAGGTTTGAGCAGCCAAGAAACCCACTGTGTCCTGTCACTTCCCTGCTGACCATTCCACCAGCCTGTTATCTCCATCCAAAACAAACTACACCAACAATCTATGGTAAATTAGCAAGGTAACTAAAGCTAGCTTGAATGTAGCCTGTTATGCTCACTTTTCTCTGGCTATGTTGTCAGTTATTAGCGATATCATTTTAGCATTAACTTGGTTATTCACCAAATAATCGGCCTACACTGTAAAAAAGAAAAGGAAAAAAAAGACATCTATAGCAAGTGATAACAACTAGGGGAAAGTGAGCATAAAACACAGATGGTAAATGTTGGGAATCAAAAACCAGTTCTAGTTGAGAACCAGTTCCAAAGTGTCTGATCAATGAGAATTGTATGCCTCTGAACTTATCAATTCCTTTGATTGATACTGGCACATTTTTCTTAGGTCAAACTCGTGCATCTACAATGTAAATAGTCATGAAAATAAAGAAAACGCATTGAATGAGAAGGTGTGTCCAAACTTTGGCCTGTACTGTACGCTGCTGGAAACTTGCAACACGAAGGTGCCATGGCAGACGGTAAGAAACGGTCCAAAGTATGGCTTTGTTTCACAAAGAAAAATGACAACAGTGCTACTTGTATGTCTGTAAAACCATAATTTTAATTAAGGGTGGAAGCACCAGAAATATGCTGAAACATCTTGCTATGCAACACGGCTTAAATTCCAGGAATGCCATATGAACAAGTGCCTATTCTTCCTAACCCAGTAGCATATCTGTTACTGAAGGTAATGTTATAATAATCTTATCACCATGCAGGCAGGCTTAGCAGATTTTTTCTTTGACTAAGAAAACTAAATGAAAACAAACACTACACAAATATTCTCTCATTTCATCCATTTCAGATGACAGAAAGACTGTTGCTACACTGTTTTCAGACTCAGAGATGATAAAACACTTGTATTGACACCGAAATCACAAGTAGGCCTCCTTTTTTCCCCACATAGAAAACTGATCAGGAATCACTAGGGGAATTTGGCTAAGAATCTGGTTGATAAGCAGAACGAATAATGGCACTGGTATAAAAATATCTTATCAATTCACATCCTTGTTGATGGCAGATACAAGAGTGGTTATAATGTAACTACATCATGATGAGATTTTTTTCTGTCTTTCTATTAACATTAGGTGTACTAGAACTAATGGGGATAACTTCTTTGGCTCCATCTTGCCACGGTTTTGTAAAGTGACTGGCACTAATGCACACCAGTTAATGTGATTGGGAGTTGAATTACTCCTGCATGTATACAATCAATCAGACCCAAATTGGCCTTGACGCTCTGTGCACACTCCACAGTTTCCACCCAGACTTTAACCCAGATATTATAGCATTAAATGTGTAACAGAAGAAGAGGCCAGTAATAATATGGTGAAATCTACATCCAAAGAATACAAAACAATACAATATGTACAGAGCTGTAAAGTTGTCTAACACGGTACCAGTTTGCTGCTAGCTAACCGTAGTTAACTTAACTGTCAATTGTTTTGTCTGTGACGAAATAGGTCAACCGGAAAAAAGATCCAATACTAACAAGCTGAAAGGGGGCATATCGCCCCCTATCATACCAGAGTCAGACAAACTGTGGTCAATAAATTGATTCCCCTCCCGTTGATTGAAAGGAACAAAATATTAACTGAAAGGAAGCTTTCTTGAGTTTAGGGGAGACTCGTGGGTACCCATAGAACTTATTTCCATTCAGATATCTTGAGGTGGGCGCTCAAGGGACCCCTTTGAAAATGGCCACCTTCCCAACAAGCTATGCTTACATGGCTGGTATCAATGATGTTTTAGATTGTCTGGTTTTACAAGTCACCATCACAAGATACAACCACTATATTTGCGCTAGCTTAAAAATTAGCCTCTTATGACACTTTTCCACCCAAATTATCATGTGTATGCGGGTTTCTTAAACACGTGAAAACCCACTAAAAATAGGTTATAGACTAGGGGTATAATTTTATACATTATATATATTATATATATTAGCGTGCGCTTTTATTTTGAAAGCCTATGTCACCATCAAGCAGCAGCAGGCAGATAGCAAGCAGCCAAGAAAAAGACAATAAAGATAACGTTGTTTACGCAGGAATAAATCAACAGTGTGGAAATATTTTGGATTTCGGAGAAAATGCAGGTCAACAGACGTGGTGTATGTAAACAATGCTGTTACAAGATAAAACACAACGTAATGTTACCTGCCTGGACATGCGTATCATTCTGCTAGCTTCTCACTACAGCAACATTAGCTGCTTTGTTTCAATGATGTTTGGCTAAAAAACATGCATTTGTCAGGAGATACAGTGACTCAAAGCAACAGTGAGTTAGAAAAATAATAACGTTACATGTAATTAATTAATCAACGAGTAAAGAAAAAAAAGTCCACAAGCAGCTAGGCTCATTTATGCTTAAGCTTAAACATGCTTAAGCTTATGATAAGTCACTAGCAAAAAACAATTGTTTTGTCTCTGAATCTTGACAGTTATTACTGAGCCGAATTTGATTCTGTTGATAAATGATCTTGTTGTTAATCCATGTTTTATGGCTGTTTGGAGAAGTTTGCCTTCAGGGATTTAAACCAGATAGTCCAGAAGGTTTAGGAAAAAGATGATGGTTTGGGTTAAAATTAAAAAATTTCTTCCAGAAATGTCTCTCTGACATAAAGCCCTGAAGGTTAACTTATCCCATGTGCTGTTTTATATATGCTAGTGGAGTCAGTTTTTAGCATTCTCGGAACCCATCGGCTGTATTTGGCGTCTGACTTTGGCAGATGGTGATATAGCCTCTGGGGGCAGACCCCCGATTTTTTGGCATTCCGGTTTGATTTTGGCGGAGGAGGCGAATTTCCGTTTCTGACTTCTGTTCATATATAAGTAAATATGCTGAAGCATTGTGATGGATTCAGAGTTTGCAGTGACGCCAATTATGTTCTGCCTTGTTGGTTCACCGCACGGACCATTTAACCTGGCAACGACTGCAGCTGGCTCAAACGTGATTGGTCAATATCACACGGACTACAAACAGCTTGCAAGCGGAAACCAGGGCTCTTCCGCTCTTCTTCCGGATGCAAGGCCTCTGGGGTTTGCCTACAGACTCTACATGAATGTAGAGTCTGTATATAGAGACTAGTTTTAAGTGAAGGGTACTGCACTCTTTTATGGCCAAAAGTAGAAAAGAAAACTGTGGCTGTTTCTTCTGTAACAGACTGTGTTTTATGGGCGTATAATATCATGTCATATCGATCACAGGCTCCTAAATCGCATCAAATGGTAATCGTATCGTGGCAAATATCGTATTGCTGTTCAAAGAATCAATATGATATAGTATCGTGATGAAACTGGTGATTTACACTCCTACTACAGACTGTTTTCCCACTGCCAGTGGACTAGAGCTGTGAACATGGCTCTGCAGCAGACAAACATGCCTTTCTTTTGTTTTGTTTTTACTGATGTGTCATGTTCCACGTGAGGGACAGGCTGACATACAAGTAAGTAAACAGACAAAAGCAGCATGGAGTCCAGTGAAAATGTTATGATGATAACTTCTTGTTAAAGCTTTTACTTATTCAGTCTCTATTTCAAACTTGATGCTGACTGCATGGACAGAGACAGACGGTATATTGTGGTGGCACAACATTGTATCTCACCAGTGAAGGGACTAAAATTAGCCTGTTCATCCACATGTTGTATTTTCATCACTGCTGATTGGAGCCAGAGCCGCCATAACTACTGCAAAGTAAACTGTCCCAGGTGTGAATATCAATTGTAATTACATTACATACAAAAGCCAGATGTTAACAGGTGTCAGTGTTTTGTTGCGCAGTGGGAAAGGGGCTTTAAAGACCATAATGTCAGCCTTTAATGATTTATGGGGGGGCCATGGCTCTCTAACCCCCTCTTGGGAGCGCCACTGCCTATATGTTTCAGAAAGGTTCATGGCTTAAGACTTTAACCCAAACACATGTGCATAAGTGTCCTGGTTCTGAGCAGGGTTTTTGAGTATGTGTTTGGACTATGTGTTACAGATGCACATATCATATCCCGATTTCAGAAACCCTGTTATACTACCTGGTACAGCGTTACTCCAATAGAGACCAGGACACAGTGGCGTGTAAACACCTCATCCAGGTTTCTGGGGATTGCGGGGTTCAGCATTAACGGGGCTACATACCCGCCAGTGCGTCTCTGTTCTGCCGGTTGAGCAGGCGGACCCCGGGGAAGCGGCTGCCGATGAAGCCCTCCGACCCCTTGACTCTCTCCGCCCGGTACCTGGCGATCTGCAGCTCCAGCAGTTTGATTTTCCTGCGCAGGAACTCGTTCTCCTTCTGGCTCCGGGACATTTCCACGTGAACCACCGCGTATCCGTCGTCCACAACTTTACAAATTTCTGCGACGGCTGCGTTAGCAAGCACCTCCATGATGGAGGCAATCTGAGAATGGAAGTTCACGGCAGTCGACATTGTCACAGTGAGCTTGTGATACTCGGCTTTTTAAATGGAGGAAACGGACGTGTGCTGTCCTTAAAACGGTACCGACAGTTGTAAAATGTAGCAGTGCTATCTGAAATGCATAATTGGATAGTTTAACTTGGTCAAAATAACTGAGAAAAACGTGGACACCCGGGCTGCGGAGTCTTTGTTGATATGATGGCTGCACAACAGCGTTAATGTAGGACAGTAGTTTTCCAGTAGGCACTACAGTACAACAGCGCCCCCTCTGTCCAGGAGCGCACCTGCCACACAACACAGTACATACAATGGGACCATTTACTCTTAACTTTATGTAGAGGCAGATAAGACGTAACTTTATGGATGTGGGTAAAATGACGTCGTAGCAGCACCAGCAAGCTGAAAACAATGCAACACAAAATGTAAAATAAAGTGTGACTGCAGCAGAGAAATATCAGGACTATCAGGAAGATCACAGTTATATCTAGTGACGGAAGAAGAAGGCCCGTTCAGACCTTTTACTTAAAAGTTAAAGTTCAACACAAAAGTACTTCGTTCAAAATCCTACCCTATTAAGGACAGAAGTGTCAGTTGCATTTGTATGCAGAATGGCCCCTGTCAGTATATTACAATATTATAATTCAGTGTGGGTGATATGATGATAAATACAATGAGACAAGAATGATCAAGCTGTTAGAGATTGCTGTGCAGGTGTCTATCCCTTCAATATCTCTAGCTAGTGTGGCACACAGATAAGACAGACAGGCAGACAGACAGATATAGATAGATGGATAATTTATTATTATTGTTATGACTAATGTATTAACATGTAGCAGCATGTTAGTGTTCCAGGTAGGTTTTTTAATCTGTAAGAATGCATCACATTTTTATAACAGGATCATGGCCTTTCTTCTTTATGTTTAGTATTGATCAGTTAGCTAACTAATAACTAAAGCTGTCACAAATGTAGTGGATTCAAAAGTAAAGTATGTCCTTCTGAAATGTTAGTATAAAATAGAATGAAATGGAAAAACTCCTAAATTTTTGAGTGCAGTACTTGGGTAAATGAATTTATATATTTTAATACTTCAAATTAGCTTTGAGAGATGTATAAATGATCTTTAGGAGTTCTTTGTTTGATGAGTGTTCAAAATAACACAAAAAGGCTGAGCATGACGAGACAAAGAATGGGAGGAAAAAGCTATGTGGAAACAGCATTTAAATTATGCATCTGAATTTGTTAGAGAAGGTTCTTTTTTCCTTCAAAACCTTTATTTAAAACACAGAAGTATACAACAATTGTCATGAGAAAACAACAAAATGCCAGAGGTGTTAAAAGTCCATTCACATTAAGTCCTTTCAGAGTTCAATAAATGTACTTCTTTTAAAATATTGAAAGTCTTTGTAACGTTTTTTGTCTTCTAGAGAGGTGCTATGTGCTTGAGTTCAACAATAAAGCATTTAAAGCAAAGTTTGGAGTCAGACCATTTCAATTTGTGGATATGGGATTTACCCAAGAATGATAAGTGGCTGAATGATACAGGTAATATTGCTATCCATCTCATAGAAGACAAAATATAACACCATATTAAACAGGGCTGAGCCGAATACTTGGATTAAACGAATATCCTGTACGGATGACATACTGTATACAAATACAACTACTATATGAGTAAAATGTGTCAATATCTGGGTAATTGTGTTTAATCTCTTACTCTTTTGATCAAAAATGACCTGATTAATTAATTCTGGAGATTGGTGTATGTAAATAGTTTTCTCATAAATAATAAATACAACAACTTATTCTCAACCTAACTTCTGATTAGTTCCCACCCAGTTTCAATTTAAACTCCACCCTCATATGGTATAAGCTCCGCCCATTTTAATCCCAGATACAGTTAATTTAGATGGTTAAACAATTAGACACAGATACAGATAATGGTATACTCGCTCATCCCTAACATCAAATACATCAATCTGTACATTAGTGCCCATTTTCCTACTTCTAAAGTTTTGTATATCTGTCCAAAATAAACATGTATAATCTGTTTATATCTTTAATCTTTCCAACTCTTCTTCAGATGGGTAAATTTGCTGAAAATTTTTAAAGGAACTTGTTAGAAAAGGAACCAAACGCTGTAGCGTCTGTAGTGATGCGCCTGCACTCCAGTCCAGCAGGTGGAGGTGTGTCCACAGTTGCAATCAGCTCACAGCAGAAGAAAACCTCTGGAATTCTCAAGACTGTATGGCTGCACAAGGCTATTCAAGAGAAGGCTGAGACACGGGGTCAAACATGGGGGGATTGCACATGCACAGTCAGGGGCGAAAATCCCATTTCATAGTTGGGGGGGACAATAAACAGTAAAATTTTAGAGAATAATTCCAGGAGGGACAAGGAAAAAAAGTTGTAGCCTGTCTTTTATACAGCATCTTTTACCGCAATTTGACGCTTTAATCTTTTCTCTATCTCTCCAACAGGCAGAGTGAATGTCTATACTTATGAGAAATGGCTTAACAACTAAACATTTCCTGCAATTAAACTGGTAAACTGGTTTATAAACAGTGTGCTGTGAGATCTGCTGCTGCGCACCTCACAATTGCTGTAACAGCCGCGCGTAATGACCGCTTCTCGTTGGTTAGACTGCACGTCTTTCATGTTTGTCTCACTGACAGGTGGAGAGCCTACAGACAGGTACCCATTAGCTACGAGTCGCTCCGCCACTGACTGCTCTTGTCCTGTCCTCTCCCTCTTCTTTCTCTCCTGTCCTCTCTGACTATCACTAAACTCTGGCTTTTGAACAATACAGAAGAAATGTTGCAGACAGTTTATATTATCAGCCTGGGCCTGGGGCTTGTTGTAACAGTAAATGGGATGTGTTGTAACTTGTGTAAGTTAAACTGTGTCTGTGTGAGTGTACATCTTATCCTGCGATGCGCGATGTGGGCAGCAGGTCCAGCCACACGCTGCCAAGTAGCCCCGCCCATTGGAAAGAGTGTGGGATATACCGCTAATAGGAATGGGAGGGGGGGACTAAATCTTTTAAGTTTTAAATAGCACATTATTGTGCGATTATAATGAGCACCGCTTACATTATGCTTTCAATAAATACTACTGCATTGTTCAAAAATTATTAATTGTGTCTCAAATTATTCTAGGGGAGGACAGCTTTACTTTAGAGGGGAGTCATGTCCCCCCTGTCCCCCCCGGGATTTCCGCCCCTGTCGCAGTGTAACTTGAGCTGCGATGCTGGAGGGTGACAGCAGGGGCGCTAGATAAAAAGCGCAGGATCCGCTCAGGCGATCAAGGAGTGCGATTGGTGCGGTCTGCTTGGACTTTTGGACGGCGGCTGCCTGAAATTGTCGGAATTGCATCTCTGTCATTCTCACCCACAACGCAGGCCACCAGTGACAGTCCAGTAATAAGCTGTGAAAATGACATGCATGCACATATCCCAGAACCAACAAAATGGAGCCAGATCAAATACCTCTTGTTTAACTGTGTGATGTTTCCAGCACAAAGCTCTTCCTCAGACTTTTAGTTCATTTGTTATCTGTGTGGTGACTGTGTGTGAAAACGCAAAATAAATCATTGTCGTCCTGCAATTGTTCCTGTGTTTTGTGGTGTGTGACATCAAGACAATAATGAAACTGAGAATATTTGAATACTGGAATATGTCAAAATGTGTCAATAAGCTCTTTTTTCAATATCATTTCAATTTGTTTTTCTTCCTTAATAAAGTAGCTAACCTTAACTAATGCCTCTGGTAAAGAACTAGGGCTGTTGTCATTGGTTTTGATTCTGAGAATCATCCTTCAGTGTAACACTAGATATTATCACAATATATTTTGCTGTTAAACCAGAGCACAGATTATCAGTTTTGCCATAATAGTTAAAATCTATTGCAAAAACAAACATTTTCAAATCATTCATAAATTCCCAAAAGTAACCAAAAATACAAATTGACCATGAAACAAACATCCCCCTTATTCCGTGGTCTCACGCCATCTACTGAGCCTTTGAGGAAGTGCACACCAGATTTTACTGCGCATGTGCAATCCCTTCATGTTTGACCCCGTGTCTCAGCCTTCTCTTGAATAGCCTTGGAGCCTCCCGTCCCCCGTCTCATGACCTCTCGTCTGGTGATAAAGAAGCCACGCCCCCCGAGCTTATAAATTTAAGAATAAAAGCTCGCGTCTGACACTATAGTTGTTTTAAACATAATATTGTATTTTGTAATGTATTTTAGGAATCCTGGTAGATTTTCCTGATAGAAAAGTTGTTTTAAACATATGACTGCAGCCTGGAACCTCTCGTCTCATGACCTCCTCTGTGATAAACATATGACTGCAGCCTGGAGCCTCTCTTCTCATGACCTCTCCTGTTGTATTTTAGGAATCCAGGTTGAAACGTTGTGTTAAACATATGACTGCAGCCTGGAACCTCTCGTCTCATGACCTCTCCTATGTTAAACATATGACTGCAGCCTGGAACCTCTTGTCTCATGACCTCTCCTATTGTATTTTAGAAATCCTGGTTGAAAAGTTGTTTTATACATAGTATTCAATCCTCTTCGATGTACTGTTGCTTTGTGTTGCTTTCACATGTTGTTCTTTCTTAAAATCATTTTATTTTTTATGTAAAGCACTTTGAGTTGCATTTTGTCTGAAATGTGCTATACAAATAAACTTGCCTCGCCTTCCCTCAGTGTTATTGTGTGTCTCAGCTTGCAGGCTCTGTAGATATCTGCCTGGCACTGCTGCTTGTCCTGTTTATGTGTTAGTTGACACACATATACACACATACATGCACGCACATTCACACTACAGGATAAGCACTTGTCGTAACAATTTCCCTGTGATGTGTGAAAGGAATATATAATACATATAAAATATATAAATAAAACAAGTCTTTTAAAGAATGCAGCTTTTTTTTATTTCTTTAGTCAAAACATCCAGACTGCAGCTGGCAGAACTGGCCGCAAAATCCAGGGTGGGGATCCTCAGAATAAATCCCCCGGAGCTCTCCCAACTTCCCACGTCCAACATAACCTGTGGGTATAGCAATAACAAAACAAAAGCATATTCATGTGCATGGTGTTAAGATTTGTTTTTTTGTTGCAGACACAAAGTCATTTTACTTAGTAACATTTGAACATTCGAATTCTGTTAAAAGCACAGTGTGAATACCTGGCATGCAGCTCTTAAATGTCCGTATGTTTTCTGTGGATGTGTTTCTTCATGTTTTTTTTAAGAATCTGCACATTGCAGTGGTGACAAACAATACTTGTCAATTTTGCTTGCAGCACTCTGCGGGGAGGGTTGTCCAGGCTAGGGCTGCATGGCAAGGACGATTCAGCCTGTTTACTGCAGTTGTCAGTCGCTGTGTCCTCCTGTCCGTCAGGGATGGGATCACTCTGTTTTGTCGTGTCCTGAGGTCTCTCCTCTACCTGAGTCAGAGAAACGGTCACAGGTTTAACCCTCTGACAGGGTTTTAATTCAATGCACACCTAAACAGGTAAGGCCAAAAATGAACTTTTCAAAATTAAGCTATTAAAAAATCATAATTAATATGATGTTCTACTTTCAATAATTATTCCTTTTAACCAACATCAGTCCTAATCACAAATATTCACTAATTTTCATATTTTTAACCCTTTAACTGCCAGGAGTTGGTCATTGGTCATGATGTCCTGATGCTTTCAGGTGAAATATACAAAAAAATAATTATTTTCAATGAATTGCATGCAAAGTAGACCATTTTTAATTTGATTATTACAGTCTGGGATATGTAAATAATTTGCAGTAACAATGATTTTAATGCATTACTATTTTTGTGTAATGTCAAGGTGAAAAAAATGTGTATGAATACTTTTATATGTATGGTACATTTTTGGTCCTTAAACCTTGTTCATGCAACTTTTGTGTCTGCACAGTGTGTTTTAGACTTACTGCAGGAGCTGAGCTTGGACTTCTAACATAAAAAATAGACCATCTTGCCAAAATGTATGCCATAATCATGGACACAGCCAAAATGATCAAAAAATAAAAAGTGAATAGTGTGGAAAAAGCACCTAACTGTGCCAGAGGGGTAATATGCACCTGGGAAAAACACTCAAAACATTCACAGAAACACACACACCAACTAAGGTTGGATACCGTTCATAATTGAACCGATACGGTACCGGTACCGGTATCTGGAATCCGGTACCGGTACCAAACGGTACCTTATTTCGGTACTTTTTAACCCTATGGGCCCTAGGCCTTTTTGGGGTATTTTTACTGCCTTTACTTTTAAGCTCATATCACAGTCATTATAAAGGCTACATACACATGCTATATCTTGTTTTTTCAGGACAATCTGGGCTAACCAGATTTGCCATCAATTTGCCATTAATTTTTATATCAATGAAAAAAACAAATCTGTGTGCCTAAATTCTTACATTTTTACATGTATCTCAGCATAGCAAGTTGGAAGTTGACATATTCTGTCATATATGAAGAGGGGAGACTCTCTGGAATCTGGCAATATAAGAACCACGATGGCGGGACATTCTGTCACTTCACAGTTGTCCAAAACATGCGGTTTGTGCCAGGTGGACATGATTGCCAGTATTTTTTCATTATTGCAAGAAATTCCATTGACTCATTCACAAGTCAAAAATGTGTTTTATCTGGAAGAAACATGCAATATTTACATCTAAGATAATAGAAAAATAGTCAACCAAGTGCAATGATGTCCTCCAAGATAATATTTGTTTTTCAGTTTCAGTTATATATTGGGGGGGCATTTTGGGCATTGGTGGGTGGGCACGTGTCCCCCTCAACGTATATGGTGACTACGGCCCTGTCATGCATGAATAATTAGGCTGCAGTTGTCTGGGTGCGCAAAGGTGAAGTGCACTTGTCTTGTCATACAAAGTTTGATGGAGTGTCAACTGGACAATATGGAGATATCTGCATCTTGAAAGCCAGACTACAAATGTGGATAGACAGGGACTTGGTAAGATAGGATATTCCTCACTATATGAAGTGACTGATAACAAGATCTGTATAATGGATTGTAAAGAAATTCGTCAAGTTTTTATTTTGTAGACAATTGATCTGTATTTAGAGCGTAATGGGATGACAGCACAATGATGTGTGGTCCTGCGCTTTCATGTGATATGCGTGGCATTTCTGTGCGACCCTGCATTCGCGAGTAATCCATCCAAGAGTAATGTGTGTGCAAAGCTGTATGAAAGCTCTGTTATACATCATTTTATTGTAATTTTTCGCTGTGAAAACATTGGATTACCGACAAGTGCAAGTGCTTGTCGGAAAGCTACAATTCTGCTGTTTCCGCTGATACGCGTGGCTTCTCGCTATGACGCACGGCCGCAGATAATATCCACAGAGAAGAACGGGTGTGAATTTGGACGCACTATGCGTCGTTCGGGCCCATAATCTAAACTTCTCAGTTTCAACATTTTATTGAGAACATTTAGGAACAGTGCTGCACGTTAACTTTTGTCTGCACATTGTTTTTGTCGCCATTGTTGCTGAATCTGAGGTGCGAGTCATGCGCGCTCGCTCCGCCTCCACCTCAGGTACCGAAATTTGGCACTGTTTTATTTTAAGTGAATCGGTACTCGGTAGTACCGATGTGAATTGGTACCAAGTACAAAAAGTACCGCGTTTCAGTACCCAACCCTAACACCAACATAGATAGTTTTTGACAAACACACACACACACACACACACACACACACACACACACACACACACACACACACACACGTCCTCACCAGTACAGACAGTGGCCGGCAGATTTGCAAATGCCTCTCTGCATCCTGCCTTCTGACAGTTGTTTTACTGCAGAAAGGGCAGTGGAAGTGGCCACTGCTTCCAGTCCTGCAGGCCTGATTGCATTTGGTTATGTAGAAATCTATGAAGAGACAAAGGCATCATGTCCAACACTGTGTGCTTTCCCTGTAAAATAAAGCTAACTAGTATGTGACATTATTATGGGTAAGCTTACTTAGCAGCAGTGGTTACAAGCAAACAAGTGATAATGGCATAGCACAAAGTTGATAGAGGGGAACTAACCTTCATGTTGGAGCGCATTTTTTTTATGCACCTCCAAGTGCTGGAAAACCATGGCCTTTGACCGAGGCTTGTACATGCCAGTGGGGCAAAGGGGGCAGTGAAAAAGTGCACAGCACACTGTGCATCTCGTCACCTGCGGTGGGTTATTTTTTTGAAAAATGCTGATGTGGACCTGAAGGAACAATATAGGAAAAAGAAACAGCAATCAAAAATTGCTATTGTTAATTGCTCTAGAACACTGTTTCTCTAATGGGGGTACAATACAAATTTGCCTATTATATTCATTTATATTTTCATTTATTTATTTATTAGCTCATGGAAACACACAGTCTACATTCAAATCACAAATCATATGTTTCATTACATTACATGACCGAAAAGGGGTTTGGAGAAAAAAAATCTTATTTTACCAGCCCCTTTATCGAAAAAATTAATTAATAAATATACATAGATCTATCTATCTGTCTGTCTGTCTGTTTTTCCAGCACTGTTGTATTTACAAGAAAATTAAGAGAGACAAAATAATCAGATGCCATACACAGCACCACATCATTCAATAACATTTACCTGATACCTTCATATTTTCTAATTATTTTCTCTTTATATATTCTCTTGAACCGAGAAATATTAATATAACCCTTTAAATCATCATCCAATTTATTCCAGTTTAACACCACATACCGAGATACACATTTTCCATAAAGTGGTTCTTGCATACTAATGGTAAAAATTAAATTTCCTTCTATGATCCTTGTCCTCTGAACTAAAAACAAAGACATTTTGTATATTATCTCTGCACTTTGCCCTGAACATAATAACAAAGTTTGTAAACCAACTAGATATTTACATTTTATAACCGTGACTTAAAGAACAATAATAAATAAAGACATCACTTGTCAGTTAAGTTCATGATTTCATCTTGAGAACAAATCTTTATTATGATCCCAAAAGAGGGCACTTTGAGTTGATAATTATTTATATGTGCAGAAATGTTCATTTAAATTACGTTATGTAAGTTAATTCTTTCTTCATTCTATTTTGTCTTCAATCTTTATTATAATTTAGTTAATTATTTCTTCTTTTTTGCAAGCATTTTTAGTTATTTCTCTCTATATTTTATATTATTGATGTGGTTTTAAACGGTTTTGTGCCTGTCTGTCACTGTTTTCAAATGTTTTTCAGTTACAAAGTTTAATAAATATGACACTGGTGGTCTTACTTTCAACCAAAATTGCTTTACGCTGATTAAGGGTCACTTGGCTGAAAAACTATTTCTCAGGTGGTCCATCACTGAAAAAGTTTGAAAATGACTGCTCTATGTAGGCTAACGTTAGGTATTAGCTAAAAAAAGACAGGTGTGTGCGGGTGAGTGAGAGTTTAGATGTGTTGTTTGTGCTAGAAAGCACGATATTGTCACTTTTGATCCTATAGCGCCACCTAGGGCATCGGGATATGTTGCTATGAAACTTTATTGTCATAGCTAGTTAAGTGCAATATCTCTCTTTCATCTTTCATCAACACTTTACTAATTATTATGAATTTTGGTATTAATTAATGCCTAACGCTACAAAATGTAGAAGAAAATTACAGTATAAAGTTTCTCAGAGTCAAAGTGACATCTTCAAATGTCTTCTTTTGTCCAACCAATAGTCCAGAGAACAAGCAAATTAATTTTCTGTTATATAAACAGGTGGTTGATATTGTCTTTTTTGTTTGACTTAGCTTATTAACCAATGATTAATATGTCAGTGACTATGGACTGCTCTGACAGCAGTCTCGTGTCCATGAGCTCCAGGTTGAACATGAGTGCATTAGTGCAGGGTCATATGCCATCTTCTCTATGACAGAGTTTAAGGGTGAAGACAGTCTATAATATTTACAATACACTGAAAATCTTAAGCACATGTAAAGGCTATATGAGGCCAATATGATGGTGCACTGTGGAACAGATACCTCAGTTTTGGTTGTGGTAACGACCTCCTGATCAGGATCCTGGTCTAGGTTAATAGGTTGGATTTTCTGCACAGACTGCTGAGTCCCTGGGTCTCGGTTCAGAAACCTGGTCCTGCCTTGCAGAGAGGAGCCTGCTGCAACATTAGAGGGAGAATAATTAGCCATTAATTACTAAAACTATACTCAACTTATAAAATGGATAATTCCAGTCCTTGTCTGAGCTGTGCTCAAAGCATGGATGTATAAAGAGAACTGGGTACAGAAAGTTGCTCAGTGGCGCATGAAGCCAAAAAATCTTGATTTCCACGGTATAAAATTACCTGGATCTTCCATATCATGGGACCCACAGAGCAAGGGCACTAGAGACATCTGCCAGCTGAGCGGCTAACTTCCACTTTAGCCCTCCACCAACTTGGTTGGGGATAAAATTTAATCATGAATGGTTTTTCATTCCCCATAGTAAAGCAAGTCATTTCTCAGGGTGGTGATGTTCAAAAAAACATATCCATTAATTTACAGACACCTCTTTCACAATGGGTAGAAGTCTTTTTGGGCCCTACTGCATCATGTGATGGACCTGGAATTTGTGATTCCACATGTGACCACTATGTAAAACTGGCTTCAAAGCCCAGCATTGTTCCTGGGGGCATGGTTCAAAGCTGTTGTAAAGGACACACAGCTGTGACCACATTACATTTTCAGAATTAATGCAGCAATTAGTCACCTACTGTCATATGACGCAGAGCTAAAGAGGGCAACCGTAATATGAAGCCAAAATCATTTATCATCCGCCAAGATGACAACATTCAGAAATAGGCTTGTGCCAATTTCCGGTTTAACCGATTTGGTCCGGTTTAAGAGCTCCAACCGGTTTAATTCACATCAACCGGATAAACCGGAAGAGAGAAAAAAAACGAAGCTTTTCACATCGGCGGCGTGTCAAGGGACTATATTCAACTTATCTTGCATTGTAACGTGCATTATGACAACTTAATAAGGTTTATGTTTGTTTATAAATGAAGTGGAGGAGCCTACAAGTGTCTTGTTTAGTTTGTCACAGAGGCTTCAGAGGGAGCTCAGCTGTCTGCTGCTGCTGTGAGAGATCAAATTTCACTGGGGGCAGGGGAAAGTGCAAAGGAGTCAGCAGTCATTCAGTTTGTTGCCCTAGTAACCCGTTTCCACTGAAGAAGTTCCTGGTACTATTTGGAGAACTGGAACTACTACAGGAACGTCCTCTCGCTCGGCCCTCTCAACCGCCGTGTCTCCACTGAGAGAGCAGACCACTGTTGCCAGCTCCTCAGTAAGAATAGTAGCTATTGGCTGTCCTAAAAGTTGCTAGAAGTCGCTAAATGGCGTCATCACCTTATTTGCATAATTGTCCATATGCATGTAATTGTAATGGCTGCTGTAGGAGAGAGGAATAACGTCGTGAGAGAGACAAAAACTGAGTAAAAAAACACCCTGAATATGTTTAGAACTACAAATGAACCTTCTTTCAGTGATTTATATTAGACAAAGAAAATTTTACATTTACCTCCTGCCCTGACTGTAAACCAGGTCGGGATCAGCCAGCGTTGGTTCCGCGCATGCGCAATTGACTTGGTCTGGATGTGGAGGGGTTAACATCTCCTGCTCTGACTGCTGCTGGGAGGGAGGACTGGGCCGTCTGTGAGTGATTTGGGGTGAGGGAAGGGCCCATGGCAGCATCTGTTGCTTGTTGAGAAGAATAAGAATGATACATGCTCTCACAACAGAGTCTCCAGAAGTCTTGTCGCTAGTCGTGTTTTTGAAAAAGAGTCGCTACAGGGGTCTGAAAAGTCGCTAAATATAGCGACAAAGTCGCTAAGTTGGCAACACTGCAGTGGAGTCGGAGGAAGGTTCCTTGGTGTCCTTCTGCGTCTTCTTCTTCTTGTATAACCTTGTGTGTATTGGCAGTTAATACAGCATTACCGCCACCTAGTGGATTGGAAGCGCATTACACCTATATTGGGCTTTTATTGGGAAAAATATCTCAAATGCGACCCCCAGTGGTAAAATTAGGTATATAATTCGATATATCGGTTCGGTTAGATATTTGGCTTTAAATCAAACCGGTTGGAAAATTTTCTAACTGGCACAAGCCTATTCAGAAATGCACGGTATCATTCAATAAATGCACAAAAACCCCACAAAGATGCTGTCAAAGAAACAAAGACAGCCAACAGGGATTTAGGTTTGAGCAGCCAAGAAACCCACTGTGTCCTGTCACTTCCCTGCTGACCATTCCACCAGCCTGTTATCTCCATCCAAAACAAACTACACCAACAATCTATGGTAAATTAACAAGGAAACTAAAGCTAGCTTGAATGTAGCCTGTTATGCTCACTTTTCTCTGGCTATGTTGTCAGTTATTAGCGATATCATTTTAGCATTAACTTGGTTATTCACCAAATAATCAGCCTACACTGTAAAAAAAAAAAAAACAAAAAAAAAAAAAAAAGACATCCATAGCGAGTGATAACAGCTAGGGGAAAGTGAGCATAAAACGCAGATGGTAAACGTTGGGAATCTGAGCTTATCAGTTCCTTTGATTGATACTGGCACATTTTTCTTACGTCAAACTCGTGCATCTACAGTACAGGCCAAAAGTTTGGACACACCTTCTCATTCAATGCGTTTTCTTTATTTTCATGACTATTTACATTGTAGATTCTCACTGAAGGCATCAAAACTATGAATGAACACATGTGGAGTTATGTACTTAACAAAAAAAGGTGAAATAACTGAAAACATGTTTTATATTCTAGTTTCTTCAAAATAGCCACCCTTTGCTCTGATTACTGCTTTGCACGCTCTTGGCATTCTCTCCATGAGCTTCAAGAGGTAGTCACCTGAAATGGTTTTCCAACAGTCTTGAAGGAGTTCCCAGAGGTGTTTAGCACTTGTTGGCCCCTTTGCCTTCACTCTGCGGTCCAGCTCACCCCAAACCATCTGGATTGGGTTCAGGTCCGGTGACTGTGGAGGCCAGGTCATCTGCCGCAGCACTCCATCACTCTCCTTCTTGGTCAAATAGCCCTTACACAGCCTGGAGGTGTGTTTGGGGTCATTGTCCTGTTGAAAAATAAATGATCGTCCAACTAAACGCAAACCGGATGGGATGGCATGTCGCTGCAGGATGCTGTGGTAGCCATGCTGGTTCAGTGTGCCTTCAATTTTGAATAAATCCCCAACAGTGTCACCAGCAAAACACCCCCACACCATCACACCTCCTCCTCCATGCTTCACAGTGGGAACCAGGCATGTGGAATCCATCCGTTCACCTTTTCTGCGTCTCCCAAAGACACGGCGGTTGGAACCAAAGATCTCAAATTTGGACTCATCAGACCAAAGCACAGATTTCCACTGGTCTAATGTCCATTCCTTGTGTTTCTTGGCCCAAACAAATCTCTTCTGCTTGTTGCCTCTCCTTAGCAGTGGTTTCCTAGCAGCTATTTGACCACGAAGGCCTGATTGGCGCAGTCTCCTCTTAACAGTTGTTCTAGAGATGGGTCTGCTGCTAGAACTCTGTGTGGCATTCATCTGGTCTCTGATCTGAGCTGCTGTTAACTTGCGATTTCTGAGGCTGGTGACTCGGATGAACTTATCCTCAGAAGCAGAGGTGACTCTTGGTCTTCCTTTCCTGGGTCGGTCCTCATGTGTGCCAGTTTCGTTGTAGCGCTTGATGGTTTTTGCGACTCCACTTGGGGACACATTTAAAGTTTTTGCAATTTTCCGGACTGACTGACCTTCATTTCTTAAAGTAATGATGGCCACTCGTTTTTCTTTAGTTAGCTGATTGGTTCTTGCCATAATATGAATTTTAACAGTTGTCCAGTAGGGCTGTCAGCTGTGTATTAACCTGACTTCTGCACAACACAACTGATGGTCCCAACCCCATTGATAAAGCAAGAAATTCCACTAATTAACCCTGATAAGGCACACCTGTGAAGTGGAAACCATTTCAGGTGACTACCTCTTGAAACTCATGGAGAGAATGCCAAGAGTGTGCAAAGCAGTAATCAGAGCAAAGGGTGGCTATTTTGAAGAAACTAGAATATAAAACATGTTTTCAGTTATTTCACCTTTTTTTGTTAAGTAGTTAAGTAAGAAACGGTCCAAAGTATGGCTTTGTTTCACAAAGAAAAATGACAACAGTGCTACTTGTATGTCTGTAAAACCATAATTTTAATTAAGGGTGGAAGCACCAGAAATATGCTGAAACATCTTGCTATGCAACACGGCTTAAATTCCAGGAATGCCATATGAACAAGTGCCTATTCTTCCTAACCCAGTAGCATATCTGTTACTGAAGGTAATGTTATAATAATCTTATCACCATGCAGGCAGGCTTAGCAGATTTTTTCTTTGACTAAGAAAACTAAATGAAAACAAACACTACACAAATATTCTCTCATTTCATCCATTTCAGATGACAGAAAGACTGTTGCTACACTGTTTTCAGACTCAGAGATGATAAAACACTTGTATTGACACCGAAATCACAAGTAGGCCTCCTTTTTTCCCCACATAGAAAACTGATCAGGAATCACTAGGGGAATTTGGCTAAGAATCTGGTTGATAAGCAGAACGAATAATGGCACTGGTATAAAAATATCTTATCAATTCACATCCTTGTTGATGGCAGATACACGAGTGGTTATAATGTAACTACATCATGATGAGATTTTTTTCTGTCTTTCTATTAACATTAGGTGTACTAGAACTAATGGGGATAACTTCTTTGGCTCCATCTTGCCACGGCTTTGTAAAGCGACTGGCACTAATGCACACCAGTTAATGTGATTGGGAGTTGAATTACTCCTGCATGTATACAGTCAATCAGACCCAAATTGGCCTTGACGCTCTGTGCACACTCCACAGTTTCCGCCCCAGGCTTTAACCCAGAAATTATAGCATTAAATGTGTAACAGAAGAAGAGGCCAGTAACAATATGGTGAAATCTACATCCAAAGAATACAAAACAATACAATATGTACAGAGCTGTAAAGTTGTCTAACACGGTACCAGTTTGCTGCTAGCTAACCGTAGTTAACTTAACTGTCAATTGTTTTGTCTGTGACGAAATAGGTCAACCGGAAAAAAGATCCAATATTAACAAGCTGAAAGGGGGCATATCGCCCCCTATCATACCAGAGTCAGACAAACTGTGGTCAATAAATTGATTCCCCTCCCATTGATTGAAAGGAACAAAATATTAACTGAAAGGAAGCTTTCTTGAGTTTAGGGGAGACTCGTGGGTACCCATAGAACCTATTTCCATTCAGATATCTTGAGGTGGGCGCTCAAGGGACCCCTTTGAAAATGGCCACCTTCCCAACAAGCTATGCTTACATGGCTGGTATCAGTGATGTTTTAGATTGTCTGGTTTAGGTAGTCACCATCACAAGATACAACCACTATATTTGCGCTAGCTTAAAAATTAGCCTCTTATGACACTTTTCCACCCAAATTATCATGTGTACGCGGGTTTCTTAAACACGTGAAAACCCACTAAAAATAGGTTATAGTCTAGGGGTATAATGATCCATAGATCTGGATCGATATATCGATTCAATGATCCATGATCCAATGTCATTGATGCAAAAATGAAAACATCGATCCATATTGTCATCTTTAGCATGCGCTTTTATTTTGAAAGCCTTTGCCACCATCAAGCAGCAGCAGGCAGATAGCAAGCAGCCAAGAAAAAGACAATAAAGATAACGTTGTTTACGCAGGAATAAATCAACAGTGTGGAAATATTTTGGATTTCGGAGAAAATGCAGGTCAACAGACGTGGTGTATGTAAATAATGCTGTTACAAGATAAAACACAACGTAATGTTACCTGCCTGGACATGCGTATCATTCTGCTAGCTTCTCACTACAGCAACATTAGCTGCTTTGTTTCAATGATGTTTGGCTAAAAAACATGCATTTGTCAGGAGATACAGTGACTCAAAGCAACAGTGAGTTAGAAAAATAATAACGTTACATGTAATTTATTAATCAACGAGTAAAGAAAAAAAAGTCCGCAAGCAGCTAGGCTCATTTATGCTTAAGCTTAAACATGCTTAAGCTTATGATAAGTCACTAGCAAAAAACAATTGTTTTGTCTCTGAATCTTGACAGTTAATACTGAGCCGAATTTGATTCTGTTGATAAATGATCTTGTTGTTAATCCATGTTTTATGGCTGTTTGGAGAAGTTTGCCTTCAGGGATTTAAACCAGATAGTCCAGAAGGTTTAGGAAAAAGATGATGGTTTGGGTTAAAATTAAAAAATTTCTTCCAGAAATGTCTCTCTGACATAAAGCCCTGAAGGTTAACTTATCCCATGTGCTGTTTTATATATGCTAGTGGAGTCAGTTTTAAGTGAAGGGTACTGCACTCTTTTATGGCCAAAAGTAAAAAAGAAAACTGTGGCTGTTTCTTCTGTAACAGACTGTGTTTTATGGGTGCATAATATCGTGTCATATCGATCACAGGCTCCTAAATCGCATCAAATGGTAATCGTATCGTGGCAAATATCGTATTGTTGTTCAAAGAATCAATATGATATAGTATCGTGATGAAACTGGTGATTTACACTCCTACTACAGACTGTTTTCCCACTGCCAGTGGACTAGAGCTGTGAACATGGCTCTGCAGCAGACAAACATGCCTTTCTTTTGTTTTGTTTTTACTGATGTGTCATGTTCCACATGAGGGACAGGCTGACATATAGGTAAGTAAACAGACAAAAGCAGCATGGAGTCCAGTGAAAATGTTATGATAACTTCTTGTTATAGCTTTTACTTATTCAGTCTCCATTTCAAACTTTATGCTGACTGCATGGACAGAGACAGACGGTATATTGTGGTGGCACAACATTGTATCTCACCAGTGAAGGGACTAAAATTAGCCTGTTCATCCACATGTTGTATTTTCATCACTGCTGATTGGAGCCAGAGCCGCCATAACTACTGCAAAGTAAACTGTCCCAGGTGTGAATATCAATTGTAATTACATTACATACAAAAGCCAGATGTTAACAGGTGTCTGTTTTGTTGCGCAGTGGGAAAGGGGCTTTAAAGACCATAATGTCAGCCTTTAATGATTTATGGGGGGGCCATGGCTCTCTAACCCCCTCTTGGGAGCGCCACTGCCTATATGTTTCAGAAAGGTTCATGGCTTAAGACTTTAACCCAAACACATGTGCATAAGTGTCCTGGTTCTGAGCAGGGTTTTTGAGTATGTGTTTGGACTATGTGTTACAGATGCACATATCATATCCCGATTTCTGAAACCTTGTTATACTACCTGGTACAACGTTACTCCAATAGAGACCAGGACACAGTGGCGTGTAAACACCTCATCCAGGTTTCTGGGGATTGCGGGGTTCAGCATTAACGGGGCTACATACCCGCCAGTGCGTCTCTGTTCTGCCGGTTGAGCAGGCGGACCCCGGGGAAGCGGCTGCCGATGAAGCCCTCCGACCCCTTGACTCTCTCCGCCCGGTACCTGGCGATCTGCAGCTCCAGCAGTTTGATTTTCCTGCGCAGGAACTCGTTCTCCTTCTGGCTCCGGGACATTTCCACGTGAACCGCTGCGTATCCGTCGTCCACAACTTTACAAATTTCTGCGACGGCTGCGTTAGCAAGCACCTCCATGATGGAGGCAATCTGAGAATGGAAGTTCACGGCAGTCGACATTGTCACAGCGAGTTTGTGATACTCGGCTTTTTAAATGGAGGAAACGGACGTCTGCTGTCCTTAAAACGATGCCGACAGTTGTAAAATGTAGCAGTGCTATCTGAAATGCAAAACTGGATAGTTTAACTTGGTCAAAATAACTGAGAAATACGTGGACACCCGGGATGCGGACAAGACTATTCAAGAGAAGGCTGAGACACGGGGTTCAAACATGGGGGGATTGCACATGCGCAGTAAAATATGGTCTGCACTTCCTCAAAGGCTCAGTAGATGGCGTGAGACCGCGAAATAAGGGGGATGTGTATGCATGTCATTTTCACAGCTTATTACTGGACTGTCACTGGTGGCCTGCGTTGTGGATGAGAATGACAGAGATGCAATTTCGACAACTTCAGGCAGCCGCCGTCCAAAAGTCCAAGCAGACCGCACCAAGCGCACTCCTTGATCGCCTGAGCGGATCCTGCGCTTTTTATCTAGCGCCCCTGCTGTCACCCTCCAGCATCGCAGCTCAAGTTACACTGCGACAGGGGCGGAAATCCCCCCATGTTTGACCCCGTGTCTCAGCCTTCTCTTGAATAGCCTTGCACTGAATCAGGAAGTGAGCTGAGTGGCGTATCTTTTTTTTTCTTTTTTTTTGTAAACTTTATTTACATTTCAATAATATACAAAAGCTCTCGATAGGAACATGTGCATTCTTGTTACAATACAAGGATATTCCCATTATAAATAAAATCAACAAGACTGTAGACATAAAAAGATAATAAAATTAAACAAAAAGGAAAAGAAGAAAACAAGTGATGATATTTTGTGATATTTTCTACTTTATTACCTAACCAGTCAAAAACATCCTGCCAAAAAAGTGATATCACTGAACAAGAATAAAAAAGATGTTCAGTAGTTTCACAATCCGCATTACAAAAACAACATGGCTCAACCTCAAATCCAAACCTTTTCTTTAATGTTTCTGCAGCTGGATAATAGCCATTAATAATTTTAAATTGAAATTCTTTGGCTTTTGGGGTGATTGGCCATTTCAGATATTTTGTAAAATTGTTTACAATTTTTAGATTACTTTCTCTCATTCTAATGTTTGTTGCCCTTGTATGACCATAAAAAGGTTCTGCATGAACACCTTTCGTATTATTTTATTATTGCATTTTTTATCCGTAATTAGCATTTGTTCAATTTTTATATCTGGTAGGACTATCTGTACATTGGAATGAGAGACAGTATTTTTTTATCAACTGTATTAGTGGAACTGGAATAGCTTTACATATTTTGCTGTATTCCCTAAGAGCACTGCATGTTGAACTTTTCATTTAAAGAGTTGAGTTGTAAGATTGAACCATGTTCATCCAACAGGTCAGCAACAAAAATTATTTTTTTATCACACCATTTTTGATTGAATAAGGTTTTTCTATTTGATGTAATTGTTCTATTGTTCCACAAGGTGGAGCCATGTGGACTAAAGTTGTGGACAAATATCATTTTCCAGTATCTCAACACTTGTTCATGAAATTTTGACAATTTCAATGGTAATTTTGTGACTTCAAAATCACATTGTAACAAAAATTCAAACCCTCCTACTTTTTTAAAATATATTTTTGAGGATATGAAACCAGATAGATTCAGTTTGTGACAGAAAGGTTTTTATCCAATTTACCTTAAACATCCCTACCACTGATTCTATATCTAGTGTTTTTAAACCTCCTTTCTTAGTATCTTTAACCAAATGTGACTTTTTAATATAATGTGTTTTATTTCTTCATATAAAATTGTATATTATGGAGTTCGTTTTCTTTATGCTTTGAGAATTAACATACAAAGACTGGCATGGATAAACCAATTTCGATATGCCCTCCACTTTAGATAATATGTTTCGGCCAAAAATTGATAGATCTCTTATAAGCCAATGATTTAGGGTTTTTTTCATAATCTCTAGTTTTTCATGAAAATTTCTTTCCTCCCTTAATTTGACATCTTTAATTAATTTTATTCCTAAATATTTCACCTCACTTTTTACAGGAATGGACAGTATCTCATCATCTCTGCAAGGATATAGTGGAAGTAGTTCGCATTTGTTCAAATTCAAACTCAAACCAGATGCTTTGGAAAATATAGAAATTATGTTTAAAGCTTTCTCTATTATTGATTTATCTTTTAGAAAAAATACAGTATCATCAGCAAACTGACTAATCCAAAATTCGTAGTCAAAAAATGTAATTCCTTTTAGTTCAGAGTGATTTAAAATCAAGTATGCCAGTAGCTGAGTGCATAAAATGAAGAGTTTGGGCGATATGGGACATACTTGTCTGATTCCACGGGAAACGTTTATTCTTGGAGTCATTCCTGGATTAAGAGAAATATAACTGTTTATGTCATTATAGAACATTTCAATAACTTTGCCTGAGTGGAGTATCTCGCTTTATCCAAGATCTAAATATAAATTGTTCTCTGTGTGCAGCCCATCCAGAAACTGTGTCTCATCTGTTTTGGAAATGTCATTTCTCTAGTAAATTATGGAAAGATGTTGTTAAATTTATTAATTACATGGTTTGCAAGGACTTTGTATTATTGTATGAGCATGTTTTATTTGGTTTTTACCCCAATGATAGGAAATTGCATGAAAAGGCGTATATGATAAATCTACTGATCATTCTAACCAAATTTCATGTTCACAAGTGCACTGTTTTATACAAAGAGTTTGAACAGTACTTAGAATCTATAAAATCCTCTACCAATAATAAGGCCTTACAAACAATTAATGTTTGCGTCAAACTTAAAATCTGTATTTGAACACAGTTTATGTGGTGCTGGATTGTGATGTGATGCTTGATCTGAGAGGATGCTTGGACTGACTGCTGGACTTTGGTCTGATATGCCTTAAATACTTGTTTTTCCTTTTATTTCCTATTTTATTTATTTCTTTTTTCTTTTTTCTTTTTTTAAATCCTTTCTGTGTCATGACCCCCTGGCTTATTTTGTTGAATGCACTCTGAAATTGCACGATGGCTACTGTGTGCATTTGTAAATGATGTGCAACATGTTCAATAAAAACTGTTAAATAAAAAACAACAACAAAAAAAAAAGAAAAAATAAAGAAAATCTCGCTTTATCCAATATCTCTGATATGATGGCTGCACAACAGCGTTAATGTAGGACAGTAGTTTTCCAGTAGGCACTACAGTACAACAGCGCCCCCTCTGTCCAGGAGCGCACCTGCCACACAACACAGTACATACAATGGGACCATTTACTCTTAACTTTATGTAGAGGCAGATAAGACGTAACTTTATGGATGTGGGTAAAATGATGTCGTAGCAGCGCCAGCAAGCTGAAAACAATGCAACACAAAATGTAAAATAAAGTGTGACTGCAGCAGAGAAATATCAGGAATATCAGGAAGATCACAGTTATATCTAGTGACGGAAGAAGAAGGCCCGTTCAGACCTTTTACTTAAAAGTTAAAGTTCAACACAAAAGTACTTCGTTCAAAATCCTACCCTATTAAGGACAGAAGTGTCAATTGCATTTGTATGCAGAATGGCCCCTGTCAGTATATTACAATATTATAATTCAGTGTGGGTGATATGATGATAAATACAATGAGACAAGAATGATCAAGCTGTTAGAGATTGCTGTGCAGGTGTCTATCCCTTCAATATCTCTAGCTAGTGTGGCACACAGATAAGATAATGACAGACAGGCAGACTGAGAGACAGATATAGATAGATGGATAATTATTATTGTTATGACTAATGTATTAACATGTAGCAGCATGTTAGTGTTCCAGGTAGATTTTTTAATCTGTAAGAATGCATCACATTTTTATAACAGGATCATGGCCTTTCTTCTTTATGTTTAGTATTGATCAGTTAGCTAACTAATAACTAAAGCTGTCACAAATGTAGTGGATTCAAAAGTAAAGTATGTCCTTCTGAAATGTTAGTATAAAATAGAATGAAATGGAAAAACTCCTAAATTTTTGAGTGCAGTACTTGGGTAAATGAATTTATATATTTTAATACTTCAAATTAGCTTTGAGAGATGTATAAATGATCTTTAGGAGTTCTTTGTTTGATGAGTGTTCAAAATAACACAAAAAGGCTGAGCATGACGAGACAAAGAATGGGAGGAAAAAGCTATGTGGAAACAGCATTTAAGTTATGCATCTGAATTTGTTAGAGAAGGTTCTTTTTTCCTTCAAAACCTTTATTTAAAACACAGAAGTATACAACAATTGTCATGAGAAAACAACAAAATGCCAGAGGTGTTAAAAGTCCATTCACATTAAGTCCTTTCAGAGTTCAATAAATGTACTTCTTTTAAAATACTGAAAGTCTTTGTAACTTTTTTTGTCTTCTAGAGAGGTGCTATGTGCTTGAGTTCAACAATAAAGCGTTTAAAGCAAAGTTTGGAGTCAGACCATTTCAATTTGTGGATATGGGATTTACCCAAGAATGATAAGAGGATGAATGATACAGGTAATATTGCTATCCATCCCATAGAAGACAAAATATAACACCATATTAAACAGGGCTGAGCCGAATACTTGGATTAAACGAATATCCTGTACGGATGACATACTGTATACAAATACAACTACTATATGAGTAAAATGTGTCAATATCTGGGTAATTGTGTTTAATCTTTTACTCTTTTGATCAAAAATGACCTGATTAATTAATTCTGGAGATTGGTGTATGTAAATAGTTTTCTCATAAATAATAAATAGGCTACAACTACTTCTCAACCTATATTAGTTTCAGGCTTAAAATAAAAACTTCTGATTAGTTCCCACCCAGTTTCAATTTAAACTCCACCCTCGTATGGTATAAACTTCGCCCATTTTAAGCCCAGATACAGTTAATTTAGATGGTTAAACAATTACAGACACAGATACAGATAAAGGTATACTCGCTCATCCCTAATACATACATCCGTACATTAGTGCCCATTTTCCTACTTCTAAAGCTTTGTATATCTGTCCAAAATAAACATGTATAATGTGTTTATAGCTTAAATCTTTCCAACTCTTCTTCAGATGGGTAAATTGGCTGAAACATTTTAAAGGAACTTGTTAGAAAAGGAACCAAACGCTGTAGCGTCTGTAGTGACGCGCCTGCACTCCAGTCCAGCAGGTGGAGGTGTGTCCACAGTTGCAATCAGCTCACAGCAGAAGAAAACCTCTGGCATTCTAGGACAGCGCGCTAAGTCTCGCGACATTTGTGTACGTAGCCGGCGGCTTCGCAAGGTCAGTTGCACGTGCACGTAAACTACTGCTGTCAGCTGGCGGCGACCCAGGCAGGGCAGTCTGTGTGGAAAGCACTTTCTCGAAGCGGCAACAGAGCTCTCCCGGTCTTTATTCCGGTTTATCAATAAAACAAAGTGTAGTGTCGTCTCAGAGATGGCCAGAGGAAGCCGCAGCCGTTCCTCAGCTCCTGCCAGGTAAATACTTTTTTCTATAACTTGCACAGCTGACTCTGTGTGCTGTTGGGATGTCGCAGATAGTCTTATGTTTCCTATTTGAAGAAAGTACTTCAGCCTTAAAAACATATATTACATAGACAGCAGAGCTCAGATAGTGTGTAGTGATGCTATTAACGACATAATACACCGGACGGCACATACAGTAGAGCCTAATTATTGTTGCGTCATAAGTCACTGAAACCATGTCGGGTCTAAGTGAAGTTAGGTCTCGGCAAGGTCACTGTGTAACAGATAAGGTTTCTTTTAGGCAAGTTAGGAAAGAGCTGCGAAGGTTTTTCAAGTTTTATTGGAGAGGAGCTGTGGAGACTCCTGGAAGCTTTACATCTCTGTGCTCCGACATATGGCACTCAGTTGTATGGAAATAACATCATGACAAAAGTTGTGACAGTTCATCTGTACACCTTTAGTCTTTTAGTGACGACAACACAGACATTAGACAAATTCTCAAACTCTCACCAACACAACATCACAGTGTAGTTTTACTGTGTGATGTTGGCCTGAATATATTTCTGCTTTGCTCTATTATAATGTGGCAAGTAAATGAAAGTGGGGGTTACTAATGTCAGAGAGCAACACTGATGATAAACACAAGTAAAAGACATCTAGAAAATACTTGTAAATATTTCACAATTCAGAATTGGACTTTGGAAGGTTGTGTTTGTGGGCCATCGAACACTGATGCAGCTTAACTTTAGGTCTGTGGTGGTTAGGTAACACTGTCTGGATAACTGATCCTGTGTGGACAGTTAGCCGCTTAATCATGTAGTCTATCATCAACTAACAGTCATCAACATGAGCTGGTTCCTACTTCTTCAGTGTGATTACCTGTAACATTTGTTTTTATAAACATATCCAGCAATTTGAATGAATCACTGGTACCTTGTGATAGATATTTGACCTTATTTTAAACATTTTATAGACTAACAAATAATCAGGGGTTTTTTAGCCTCAGTTGGAGAGAAATGCCTGCCTGATATAAGATAAATATAAATATTGTAGTGTGTTGTATGGAGGTATAATTCTTACTAATACTCCATAATCTGTATTTCTGATACAGATGAATGGAAAGGAAAGGTGGTGATATGCCACACAAGAGCTTTCAAAGTTGACACTTGGGCCATGTCCCTGTAAGCCTCTCTAACTCACAAGCCTGTACGGTTTTTGCTGTGTTTGTAGCCCACCTCCATCCTATGCTCCGGCCCCTGCTCATCCACCTCCCTCCTCCCTGGCCCCTGCTCCAGCTCAGTCCCAGGGTCCAGGCCTCATGGCGCAGATGGCTACCACAGCTGCTGGGGTGGCAGTAGGTTCGGCTGTGGGCCACGTAGTTGGCAGTGCCCTCACAGGAGCATTTAGTGGTGGTGGCAGCAGCAGCAGCAGTTCGGAGCCAGCCAAGCCTACATATCAGGTAAGAGGTGGAGTGTAATCAGACATAGGATTATAATGGCTAGACATCTGAACTAGACTTCAACACGTCAGGTTGTGTTTAAAGTTTGTGTTGTCTTGGTGTTTTTCCCCTTGCCTGTCTGGAGCTGTTCAGTGGCAGAATCTTCTCCGCCTGGCCCAACGATTTGAAGTCTAGAGCACCTGCAGATCAGTTTAAAAAAATGATCAAGCATTATTATTGTAATTATTAGAGACTGGAGATCAACGTGGGAGCACTCATGCTTTAAAGTAAACATCACCAGAAGCGTTGCTGCTTCTGCACCTCCTTTTTTAATCTATAAAAACAAGCTGATCTTAGAAGTAAAAAAAAAAAAAATTAAAAAAAATCAAATTCTAAAGGAAAATGTGGTGTGGTTGTTAAAATAATATTCATGCATACGTACAGGTTTTAGTCTTGAAGGTCCAGTGTGTAGGATGTAGGGGGATATGTATGTTATGTATGTGCAAGTATGTTTTCTTCAGTGTGCTTCTTTAGTGTGTTCTTTAATTGAATTTCTGCTCAGGGGGATTAATAAAGTATATAAAATTAAAAAAAAAAAAATAAAAAAATAGTCACCTTAACATAACAATTGTTGAGCCATTTTTATCTACTCTTCTACAGAGATCGCCATTTTGCACGGCCCAATTCTACAGTAGACCAGAACATACAAACCTAGCACTGGCTTTTAATGGGGCCATTTGACTTTTCCTATCGGCCACCGTAGTTAGAGGCCCCTCCACAATGAGAGCATTGGAAAAACAGATTTTCTAACGTGAAACTGCTTTATTCAGTGTTTTTTCTATTTTAAATCACCCGGTCACCTGGATTGTTTTGGAGAGGAGGAGACATCTGCAGATAATTTGACTTACGTTAAAAACCTGCTGAACGATAAACCCTGAGAGAACTCTATTCGGGAGAAGTTTCAGCTGCGCTGAAATCTGCAATCCTCACCACTAGACACTACTAAATCCCCCTAAATCCTACATGCTGTATTGATTCATTTAGATATGACAAGTATGAGTCATGCAAGATGAGGACTTTGTCATGATTTTATTATATGGAGAGACAATTGATTGGAAAGGGATATCATTCAACTATCAAACAGTATCAAAGTTGGCATTAAAAGTCAGCTCAGATTCATAATCTTATTTACTTATTCTGTTATCACATAGTTCCCAGTTTAAGTAGTGATTTTGACAGTTTAGACTGTATGTCATTAAAGGAAAGTTGTTGAACAGCTGCTTGTGTTTCAGCATTTGAGAACTTTAGTGTTTTTTGTTAACTAAAAAATGTTTTTAGAAATATAAACCTGTTTCTCTCTCTCTAATATTTGAAGACATTCTGGAAAGGCTTGTCAACTGAAAAAACACCTTGACTTTTGCTTGTCAAGTTGTCGCTGAACTGTTGGTTTTTCTTGGATTCTAAGTGTTTCTTTGCTTCTTTCCTTGCTTTCATCATTCCAGGAGCCCCCCCGGCCCGCTCCAGCCCAGCCAGGCCCCTGCCACTTTGAGGTCAAACAGTTCCTGGACTGTGCCACCAACCAGAATGACCTGAGTTTATGTGAGGGCTTCAATGAGGCGCTCAAACAGTGCAAGTACTCCCATGGTGAGTCTTTGATAAATGATGACAAGAGCCACATTATACAGCTCTTCTCAAAGCAAGCCACAAGCCTGTGTAAGCTCTATGTCACAAACACTTATTACATTCAGTTAAACCTGGCATAACAACAGTTGTCACCACATGATCATGAACTTTTACAGTTTTATGATGTTTGAGTTCTCTTAAGGTGCTGCAGCAACTCTTCACTGTTTAAAATGACATAATATGATGTAAGTATTTGCTATGTTGATCTCTTTCTTTCTGTTTTCTGTAGGTGTGACATCACTGGTGTGAAGGATCAGTGTCAGCTGTCATGGCAGACATATTTTAATAATGAAACATAATGTAGACATGAGCACATAATACAAAAGTGTACAGTGTACCTCAGGCAGTGAGCTTGTTGGTTTTGTTGATTGATGACTGTGTCATGTATGAAATGTTTTTGGTATATTCAGTGACAAACCTTTAATAAATAGCTGCTATCTACTGTACTTGCACATTCTGTCAGCGTGTGTTGACTTTATTTGTCATGTTCTGTGTTTTGCCACAAATGGTCCTGTACTGTAATATTTATTATAATTGTTTATTTGAAAGCTTTTCATTGTTTTATTGGCCAAGAATTTCATTGTAATGAATGACATGGACCAGCAAAGTTGTCCTGCTTGGTTCTGTTGAGGAGAACAGTTCCTTCCTTGCTCTCGTTTTTACTAAAGCTTGGCATCTTATTCGTAGCTACCCAACCAAGCCTCCAGGAACACAGTGTGCTTTGAAGTCAACTTGACACAGAACTCTCTAAAACTGGGTATCTCCCCTGGATGGTCGTGGTTTTGCAGCATGCAGCAGTGCACGCTTTGGGGAGCTCTGTGACCATCTCAGCATGTGCTGAGTGCACATTCATGAGTTTACCACTTTATATGATAACCTGCATGCACCTTTGTAAGAACACAGAATAAAAACTCTTAATTATTATATAAATGAATATTATAAATCAACTGTGTGTAATACACTGACTGGGGATGGGGATAAATACCCCATACAACCCCACTTCAAATAATCCCAACTATCCTTAACAGAGTACTAAGGAGGGGAAGTGAGATAACTTTATTATGGGTCCCAGCATAAATTGGCATTCTGAGCAATATAAAGGAGGAAAAGCTGGCAAAGGAAGCTGTTCAAAAGAGAGACACAGAGGTAAACATAAAATTATCTAGATCTGAAGGAAAAAACACCAGAAGTGGCAACAGCACTGAGAGCAGGAGGCAAAAGGGAGACACCTTTACTCACTACAGTCTGGAGAGGGCAGAACAGAGAGCAGAGGAGGGAAGTAAAGTTGGCCAGAATGAGAGTAGGACACACCAGTTTGAACAGGACACTACTCATGGGGAAGCACCCATCCAGGTGATGTGAGTGGTGCTGGCAGCCAGAGACAGCACAATGTGTACTTGCGTCATGTCATGTGGCAGAAAGAGAAGTGGTGCTAACTGAAATGAGGAAAAACGATTCAACAGAAATATCATACTCTGGACTGGTCAGAAGGAAAATGAAGAAGGTGCAGTAATGACTACGTCCGGAGGGTGGCAGCGCTGCAACATTGCGGATGCCGGCTTCCGTAAAACTCTAAAGAAGCAGGGGAAGAAGGAAAAGTTTGCCCTTCTGCCATACATCTAATCCATGTCATGTTTTTTTCATAACCTTGACCAAGAAATTGCCCTCTGTCAGAAAGCCCTATATACAAACTAATGCTGACAGCAAAGTGGATTAAAACATTGACGCGTAAAGCGTAATAGATGTCGTAAGAGATCCATGGTAGCTGCGTCAACACATGCAGAGTGCTACATCCGGTCTGCTTTCAAAATATAACCAGAAACTGGAGAAAACTAACTGGGTAGAAAAATGTATTTTTTTATTTAAGGTACTGTTAGTCATTTATGAGGGGCGAGTGGTCGACATGTAAGCCCTGGGGAGGGATTTGTTTTTTTTATTTCTGTATTTAAAGGGTTGTATTTTGTATTTATTTTTGCATGATTTTTTTAGAGAAAACATGCTCTCCAACCCAGCATGTAGGCTTTCTTTAAAGAATTGTGAAAGTCACTCCATTTATAATAGCCTGAAACTGTAAAAACAGAAATTACTGTTGGATTTTCAGGTTTCAGACGGTGCCTGGCCTCATCATTTGCGACCAACGCTTCTGACAGGAAAAAAAGAGAAAAAAAAGAAAACAAATTTGAGCTTCAAATAATGATATTTCATCAAAATCACTTCATGCTACATGCTACTATTTTGAAAGTTACAACCGGAAGAACTAGTGTACGGTCGCTGCCTTGTAATTGGTCTTTCGGCCTCACCTTCACACACAGTTATCAGCGGACTTCATTCCAGCAGTCAGAAAGATGCCTTTCATTAATGTGCAGAGTAACTTACCGGCCAGCTCCTTCTCGGAGGACTTTATGAAGAAGCTGTGCTCCTGTGCCGCCGCTGCTCTGGGAAAACCAGAGGACGTGAGTACATTTCCAGCTAACCTTCCACCCTGCATGAAGCTGCTGTGCGTGTCCATATTAAAGCACACATGGATTGCATAAATCCTGCACTACAGTTATGTACAGGAATGTTAGTATGTTCATATGTGCCTCTCTGTGCCGCTCAGACGCTTGTAGCAGTATTAAGGTCTCATATGTAGTTAACACTGAAGTAACTTTACATTAATCTCCTACCAACATGTCAAACCAGCTTTAACCATCTGATTATTGGAGCAGAGGCTTCCAGCCATTGGCTACAGTATGTACTTCCAGCACCTCAACACATTCTCACCAGAGAATACCCTGGCCCCCGGGCCCTAAATTCTTCGCCCAGTGTAACCACCAAGTCACACACACTGCTCATAATTGAATGAACACACACACACACACACACACACACACACACATATACATACATACTGGTATGTTACAATATATGTATCTTCCAAGGATATTTATTAACCACCAATATAATGTATCCAATATCAAATACAATACTATCATGTAGTATAATATGATTAATAATATAGGCTAATATTATGATACCACAATCATATAGTAGTGCTTTATTAAAGTATTAAATTATTATATTACAGGCTATTGTATTGTATGTGTCAGTGTCTAATGTGAATCAAAGAAGATGTAAATCAAAGATTTGAGATACAACATTTATGACATGTTCATATGTGCCAATTGTCCAGCCTGCAGAAGCAGACTTATTATATGTGTCTCGGGGTGTACAGATGAACTGGCTGGAAACAGATTGAGCGCATAAATGATATTGTAATGTCACCGTTGTGTCGTCAACCGCTGTGAGATCTACATCATCTCTGTATGGCTTTTAACATGCTCGTGTCTTCACAGAGGGCTGTTGCCACAACTCTATCAAGAGCAAAAAGCTGTTACACACCAATGTGCTCTCCATTATTATACTTTTCCCTTTGTTTTTCTTTGTTTGAGGTCTGTCTTATGCTCTTAATAACATCATTGCGTTGTGCCCTCTCCTACAGTCGCACCTGATTGGGGAATTAGTGCCATTTACTGCTTATGTCAATGAACAAGCTTCCAGTATTCCCATAACAGCAATGGATGGAAAAGCACATACATTTGCATTTTCTTTTGCAGATTTTCTGAAAATTTGGTTCCATCCACGCTACATTTGGATGGAAGCCCAACTTCAGTTAACACTGATACTGTTTCTGTTGTTTCTGTTGTATCTGTTCTGGTTTTGATCGTTTTAAAATCCACTCCCTCACATGGTCAGAGTAAAGGCTCTTACTCTGAATGACTCTGAATGACCTCTCACAGTGGGGAATGTGCTCACGTTGTCTTTGTTGGTATGGCCTTGAAATAAAGTACTGTGAATTTTTGCTCACTCTTCCCTCCCTGTTGTACTGCTTCATATTTAACCCTTCACTAATGTTGGCAATGGTGGTTATCTTTCAGAGGATGAATATGGTGGTGACTCCTGGGCTGCCGATGCTGATCTCTGGCTCTTGCTCTCCATGCTTGATGCTGTCGGTGTCTGCTATCGGTGTGACTGACACCGCTGACAAGAACAAGGAGCACAGTGCCAAGATCTTTGCATTTCTGACCAAAGAACTGGGTCTGACTGAAGACCGGTGAGTTAGGAGGTTACTGCTCTGCCTGCCCGCATGTCATCAGCCTGCATATAAATATGAGGGCATACTGGAGTGGTGTAGGTCAGGTCCTCAGAGCTGTTTTGTAATAACACAGCCTGTACTTCATCCAGATTATTTTCCTTTGACTACCTTCAATTACCACCATAAAACAAATTCAGTTGGTTTTTTCAATTCAATAATGAAACACAAGTCTTCCATAACAGTCTGCCTTGTTCATGCCATGGACATGTGCATGGTTCACTTCAGCTGTACTTTAAGCAGGGCTGTCTCCTCAGTCTGAAAACAAGACTTCCAAGTAAAATAACAACAGATTATTATAAACTTTGTAGAAATAACAAAATAACATGCTGCTAAAAGACATGGTTCACAACCACAAGCTGTTTGGCTATGTTCACAGGGAGACTCGAGTGACTGCTACAACCTGCAAGTTGAGGGTTATCAATGGGGTTAGCTGTGTTAGCACTACAGCTGGCAAACTCTTCCTTTTAGTATGCTTACTGCCAGTTTACCACTGCTGTTAGCATTGATGTGTGAGCTGCTACAATGTTATATTGTTAACCACACTCGCTGTGGGTCTGACAATGTTGTTTGAGTTTTTACTTAAGAAAAATTGTGTGCCCTCTTCCTTATCTGATGTTTCTCTAGACTAACATTGTGATTCTCATTGGTGGAAGTCTGAACAATAGTCCCAAACATGAAAAATTCTTTAAAAAATACAAACATTAATTAAAAAAAATCAAAGTAACTTACATAAAAAGGATCCTTGAATGTGGTTTTCACAATTGACTAATCAGAAGAAAAAACTAGAAGAAGTGAAGCAGATTCATTAATAAGCGTTACCATGTATTTGCCTTTGCTGTAATGATTTTTACTATTTTTACTAGTTTATCAAGAACTCTGCTTTTTCACTGATGACCGTCTTACACTAAGAGTTGACAACTTGGCATGGCTACTAAAAACTAGACTACTCTTTCCTTTGTCACCTCTGCCTTGTGGATCATAGGGTTCTTAGAGGGTCTCCCCAGTAAATACATTTAAAAACAGTTAAAACGCACTATCAATGCATCAGCTTATGCATCCTGTTGTTTCCCAGATAATGCTACATTGTGAACAACAAATCCATGCTGACATCAGCTAAGCTGTTAGCTGTTAGCAGCCATTGGCAGCAACTATCAGTCAGACAGATAGTAGACGGCAAACCGGATAGAATTTTAGTGGACAAGAGCAAGACGGTATAATTAGGTGAAGACGGCAGAGAATACGGTCAGTGGTAACTGTAGAAGGCATTACCGTTTGAAGTCAAAATTTCTAAACTTTTTGCTTTCTTCCTTTACTCAATTTACAAGCAGATGTTGTGTCACTTGTTCACACAAAGTGAAAACATGGGCCATCTGTACAATAAATGGACATCACTAGAAAAATGACATAGAATAATAAACACAAAAATATTTTATTTAGTATATTTTATTACATCCTTTGTAAACAATAGGCTTTTCAACATATTGTCATGCAGTGTTGGTTTTACCATCCTTATTTTGTCTGACTGCTTGTTTGTTTTTTCCTGTGTTGGCCAGAAGGTGTTGTCTGTCTGCTGTCTACTGTCTGTCTGATTTCATGTGAATGCAGCATAGCTAAAAGAGGTTGTATTGAGTTACATTATGATACATTCAAAGACTATAAAATAAAATAAGAATTTGGCGAAGGTAAATACGTCTGAAATCTTGTAAAATGTAGTTTTTATCGAGAATTGTGAATAATTACAGCTGTTAGAGGGAGAAATTTGTAGTATTCACAGCAATATCAACCAGATATTAAAGAGGCAATTATAGTAGATGAACTCATTCAAAAGCACATGCCCTGTGCACAGCGCTGTCAGTCCTTATAACTTGGTGCAGGTGATGGCAGGAAACATCAGATTGATAGTACATACTGAGTCAGGGTCTGACTCTGCCCTTATAGCAGAAACAGCTCTGAGCTCAGCCTGCAGGCCTTAATCCTTAAACCAGCACACAGCAGTTGAGGGACTCACAAACTGTGCTGTTTCTCTGATTTGAATGAAAGCACTGGGTAAATGATTGACAGTTTTGTTCTGATTTACAGGATCATGATTCAGTTCCACGCACTGCAGCCTCACCAGGTCGGGAAGAAGGGAACCGTCATGAGCTTCTTGTGAAAGGCGACACGCTTGATACATCTCACAATCTCATTCCTGACAGAGTAGATCAATATGAACCACACAATGAAGTAAAGATAATAATTTTTTGGCCAGGTACTGTATTTTTATGTCATATCCAGATACACTTTAGGCACATTTTACACATCCGCACTTATTCCCAAAGCTGTATATGTACATGATGTAATAACTTGTATTTTTTAATGATAACAAGACCGTTTGTTGTTGTCATTCCTAAAATTAGCACCATACTATTGAAGAAAACAACATTTGGACTCCCTCTTAATTCATTCCAGCAATTCAACTAACTACAAATAAGTATTATGAACTAAATCCATGGTTCCCAACCATCTTCCTTAAGGGACTCCTTTTCTATCATTGATAGATATTTCATATATATTTAATGCATAACAATAACAGTACAGTTATCCGTACTGGTGAAGGCAATAACTGCACAAAGTTTGTGTTAAACAAAAGATTTGGATCGATTTTGATTATTTCCTGTGAATATTATATCAGAGATGAGTTTTCCAGATATTTTTTAGGAGCTTTTTATGATTCTCTGTCTCTATTATGTTTTTTTTAACAATCATACATACTTATGAGGCTTCTTTTTTGACAAATTAAGTCTTCCTGACACTTAGTCATTTTCTATTAGCTCTTTGGTTGATTTATCTGCATACTTTTCTAATGCAGGACAAGGCTGTTCAGCAGAGAGTGAAGGTTCTGTGAATATAGTTTGTGTTTAAGTCTTCACTGTGCTCTTATCATGTGAGATTTCTGTTAAGACTTTATATTGAATTATAATCTAAACTTGAAAAATTATGAATTCATTTAGTTTTCTTCACAGATGAAGTTTTTACACCCCTAAAAATCAAGAAAGGTTTGAAGGCAGCCAACACTGAGAAATTCCTAAACCTGTTATTCAATGAGTTTGTCCTGATTAGTTTTGGATAAACTCTTCAGTTTGTTGATGGGACAGAGGAAAGTTCATGATGAATAAACTGGCATTTGAATGCATCACCTGTAAAATCTGTTTTGTCTTTATTGCTTAAAGCAGGCTCATTTGAATAGTGGCATTTAGCTTAGACCTCAACACAAGTTCAAATAATAAGATATAATGTGAAACACAATTCATATACATTCTCCAACTTGAAAGGGAGGAACATGTTTTATTATTTTGACTTTATTATTATTTTTGGGAGGCTTCTTATTAAATAAAAAGTAATGTTAAAATTATTTAATTCAATTTTGATTGAAAGAAAGAACTGTTGCCCTTTTGTTAATAATTACATTACTACAGAGCCTAGCATTTTGATACACAGATGTCTTTAAAAATTGAGAGTTCAAGAGATGCACCGATTTGACCTTCAGGTTCTCTCCTCTTGTTCTTGTGTTCATGTAGATGTGTTGCTGCAGAGTTTGATGCCATTTGACAATTCTAATTTTTGACAAATGTTACAAGTTGGTTACTTCTCGCCATAAAAGAGGAAGCTGACACAATCATCACCGGGAAGGGTTTATCTGGCCAAACTACAGGTTACATGAACTCCAAGAAAAAACATGGGAGTCAGTAATATGAGGAGTGTCATGAGTGTATTTGTGAATGTATCATGAGGTGTGTGTATAAAGTAAGAATCAAACAATACTATAAATGTGGAGAGCTGGAGGGTCCATGGGGTGTGACATGGTGAAAGAGAACCAGAGCATGGTCTGCAGCCATCTTAAATACAGGAGAGCCACATCTCCTCTGACGCCCCTGGCCTTCACTCTGGAACATAACCCAAAATATGTAAAAAGGCACACACACAATCCAAACTCAGAGATCAACCCTGGGGTCTTAACACAACCAAAATAACCACCTCAACAGCAGATAGATCCCAGGGTTAGTTTGGTCGAATGCTGGTTTAAAAATAGTTATGCAAGACAAAAATGAACATGTAGTTGACTAATATATAACATATAGTTGATTTTGATGTCCTGATGTCTGTATCTCTATTCATTTGATTTGACTTCACTGGCATTATGGCTGTTAGTGGAAAAATACTGCCAAAACAATTTAGAGAGCCATAAAGAAATCACTAGGCCTACACTTAAATCATGTTCATATTTCATATGATATTTTTTTGTTTGAGACCATGTAAAGCCCAGTGTTACACAACCCCTTATTTGCAGTGTCATGACAAACAAAAGGAACCCAGAGAGTTACATAATCCCTTAGTAGATACTGTTGCCTTTCACCCAGTGCTCTACAGTGGTTTGTCTGGGTACTTGTTAAACCATTGGATTCAACTTTGGACTGCTAGATACCAGAGAGTACAGAGAAGCAAGAGGATTCACTCTTCATTTACTACTTTTACTAATTCTGTTTGACAAATCCCAAACTCTTCATTCCCCCTCTGAATGTTCCTAAAACCAGCCGCAGTGAGAGGAAACTCGAGAAAGTGGATGGGGCCAGAAGAATGAAGTCACAAGAAACTGATATATAACCCTCATGTGTTTGTTGTTTTGAAACATGCAATGGTTTATGTAGGCTAACTCTTCTTTTATGACACATCCTTGCTAACTCAGTGATCAAGCAGATCATGGACATGTGATTGGCTGAGGATATGTCAGGACACATCAGTTTCAGTCAACAACCTAACCACTGCTCTGAAAGACTACAACTGCCATAAGGCCTATGCTATTAAATTCTCGGAATTGTGCTTAATAAAATTGGGCTCAAATTGTACCAGTATGGTGATTATCATTTAGTTTAAAGGGGAACACCACCTAAGTTATGAATTCCAATATCTTATTTCCACGGCCTAGAAAAGTTCAATTAATAATTCTAAACATGAACTGCTTTCTCTTAAAGCCAGAAACCAGAGGAGAAAGTCTCACACTTGTGATGTCATAGGGTAAAAAGTCTGAAGCTATACACCATAGACAATAAATGGGACAGTGTTAATTTCGTTGCTGAAAACTATGATGAAAATATTCCTTCAACAACTTTTTTCTATGATGAAAACAAGATGATGACGAGCTAAAAATAGATCTTGATAATAAAAACTAAGATGAAATTTGTGTTTCATTTTTGTTGATGAGACAATACATGACCAAAATGTTGGTGGACTATGGGACATTGAAAGCCGAGAACAGCTGTGCTTGTAATTATCTTCAAATGCCACATGAACAACAGGCTGGCAAACTCCAGTAAATAGTCGGCACCAGGATGTTTCAGTAGCCAGCAAAAACACTCACACCGGAGCAGCGTCAGCAGTTGGTGCGAGTTGTGAACTGTAATTCAGGAGGAAATAATCAGCCGTGTGTTTGACTGTGGATGGCGGAGCTGTAGAATGGATTTGTGGAGTTTGTTAGTTGCAGTGGTGGCTGTTAGCAGTTAGCTTCCGCTTGATAGCCATTGAATGGCAGCAGTGCAAGCAGCCACCTGCCGCCGGACTTTACAGCTGATCCCCACAGGACTCCACTCAGTCCAGATTGTCTCAGGAGGGTCTAGGGGTTGATGCTGTATGACAGGCAGGTAGGAGGCTCAATTATATGTGAGTGTGGTCTGAACTCAGACAGTTTTCTCTGACAGAGATGAAAGTTTAGTTTTAATCTCCAACTCTGTGAGAGGACACGATCAACGATCAACGATTTAATCAACCTCGAGACTAACATGTTGCAGATGAAGAAAGAATTCAGGCTTTAATTAAGTTATTTTTCTGCTTAACAGTGAGATGGATAAGTCAGAGTTTACCATGGTGAACCTGGGTACAGTTGTCTCTAGCTGTCTCAGATTAGTTATTTGTGGTGTCAAAGTGATTGAGAGCATGAATAGAGAGATGTTGAGTTTTTCAAATGATGATCAGTAAGTGTGTGTGCTTGTAAATCACCCCTGAAACCAGTCAAACACTACTGGAGGAATGACAGTTTGTAAATGTGTAGAAATGAGTTGTAGAAAAAAATTGTCTAAATGCAATTCTTATAGTCTGTCACTTTGAGTCTGATTTCTGATACATGTATTAGCCTAACTTGATTAGTTTAAAGATGAAAAAACACAGAAAACATATTGACTAAAAGTTGACTAAAATGTTTTGAATTTTCATCAACTAAAACAATGATTACTAGAATGTGACTGAAATTAATAAGCATCATCATTTCAAGACTAAGACTAAATCTAAAATAGCTGTCAATACTGGACTGGGAACCTGATTTTGTGGACCCAAACAATGTTGGTTTTCTTTTTATACCCAAATGAACCTAAATTCTATTGCAGTGGTCTCAATTCTGATATAGAAAATATAAACCATATCGCCATGACGTCACACTATTGAATATCATTACTGGGTAGACACTTGGCAATTGATTACAGTTGAAGAGATATGTAAAACTGACAAACCTGTTTATTTCTGTTGTCATTTTCAGCCATAATTGTAACGTTTAAAGATAAATAGTTAACCTATCTGACATCTCTGCTGTGATTTGTTTATATACTATGTTGCTTTGCTATCATTTTTGATTAACCAAATCCGCAGATGCTCAACAATGTAGTGGACGGGGCTGCAGCGAAAGGTATTTTAACCACCTAAAAAATATCCATGTCAGTGTAAGTGTGCGCTGGCCTACATTTGAATATTTGCTTCGCTTTACCTTTACCACTAATGGACCGACACCACGATTGACCAAGCAACAACCTAGTTTTCTGCTTAGTTAAATTACTGTTTTTGTAAATATAGTCTGGTAGCTTTGACATAACATATAACAAATTCCCCATCAGAAAAGGCTGTCTAACTGCAAGGTTAAGTGGGGGAAAAAAAAAAAAAAAAAAAATATATATATATATATATATATACATATATATATATATATATATATATATATATATATATATATATATATATATATATATATATATATAGTGTACACTTAAACTGTAATGGAATTTTTTGGTTGGTTTTAGGGGGCTAAAAAACTAATTGAAGCAGAGTTTGCTCAGCACCGTTTGTATTTATGTACTGACACAGGGATTTTCGAAGTAATTAAACAATAAACAGTGATTTGGTCTATACCTACTCATATACCCATATACTGTTACAGGTGACGGGGTGCTCTCAGTGTCACCAGTAACAATTTTTCCAATTCATTGTCTATGGAGCAGCACCAGATTTTACCCCCTATGACATCACAGATTTGAGTTTTAGCACTCTAGTTGTCTATATTTGTTAATATTTTTTGACTGTCTTAGACCATAGGAACAAAATGTATGAATTCTGAAAATGGGTGTACATCCCCTTTAAGTGTGAATAAATAATCCGTGATTATGTTTAATATTGTAGAAGAGCTGATGAAAGAGCCTGAAAGAGGACACACTTTGTGTAATTGAAGTTTGTGGGTCAGAGTTTAGATAGTAAAGGGGACGGCCGTTTTCTCCAACACTCAACCCGTCTCACGCTGAGATAGGAGAGACGTGAACCATCTTAGTAAAATAAAACATCTTTGGTGCCTCTGTAAAGTTACAGAGAGATAAAGTCTTTTTGTCGTCGGAAGCAAAAATGGCGTTGGAGCTGTATTTGGACCTTTTCTCTCAGCCCTGTCGCTCAGTTTATATCTTCGCTAAGAAGAACAACATCCCTGTTGAGGTGAAAAAAGTTTCGCTGATGGACGGTGAGTTCAAGTTTATACAGAGACGAAGAAAACGTGCTTTCTTTTGTAAACCTGAGGTATTAGTGACAGAGCCGAGACAATTGCGGTCAAGCCAGCCGTGGTTCGCTGCTGGTAGTGACTGTGGGTCAGACTGCAGAGGACAAGTTGAAGGATATTTTGCCCAACTTTGACGTAGAATAAAACACTTATTTTCCATAAGTAGTCCATGATTCATACGCTGAACTAAGTACTTCCTAGACTACGTGCATGAATAATATGAAGTACTTTTACTGTGTACTTTTTCAGTAATCCTGTGTCAAAATCCTTAACAAAGGATAAGATTAAGGATATTTCGCCCAACTTTGATGTGGAATAAAAAACTTATTTTCCATGAGTAGTCTATGATTCATACACCGCTGAACTAAGTACTTCCTAGACTACGTGCATGAATAATATGAAGTAACTGGAGCTGCATGGAAAATGGAGTGGAGGAAGGAGAGAAAGAACTCAGCACTCAACCTTTCCCATTTTCCATAAGTAGTCCATGATTCACATACCGCTGAACTTAGTACTCCTTAGACTATGTGCATGCATAATATGAAGTACTTTTACTCTGTAGTTTTTGAGTAATCCTTTGTCAAAATCCTTAACAGATGACAAGATTAAGGATATTTCACCCAACTTTGATGTGGAATAAAAAACTTATTTTCCATAAGTAGTCTGTGATTCATATACTGCTGAACTAAGTACTTCCTAGACTATGTGCATGCATAATATGAAGTATTTTTACCGTGTACTTCTCGAGTAATCCTGTGTCAAAATCCTTAACAGAGGATAAGATTAAGGATATTTCACCCAACTTTGATGTGGAATAAAAAACTTATTTTCCATAAGTAGTCCAAGATTCATATACCGCTGAACTTAGTACTTCCTAGACTACGTGCATGCATAATATGAAGTACTTTTACTGTGTAGTTTTCGAGTAATCCTTTGTCAAAATCCTTAACAGATGACAAGATTAAGGATATTTCACCCAACTTTGATGTGGAATAAAAAACTTATTTTCCATAAGTAGTCCAAGATTCATATACCGCTGAACTTAGTACTTCCTAGACTACGTGCATGCATAATATGAAGTACTTTTACTGTGTAGTTTTCGAGTAATCCAATTCGAGTAAGCAAAAGCGAACCACGGCTGGCTTGACCGCAGTCCGAGACACTGGGGCTCAGAGCAGAGCTGAAGAAACAAGTAATGTAACAGTTATTGTCTTTTAGTTGCTCTCTTGTGTAACAGAAGCAGATTTAGGCTGCTCTGCAGGATAGAGAATAAGTCATGGGCTATACCTGCTGTACAATGAAGGAAAGAAACGGTTTTCTGCAGTCACACGCAGGGGCGTAAACAGGAAGGGCAATTGCACTGGGGCCCATGGGGTGGCGAGTTTTTTTCCCCAAGGATGGCGAAGGCCCTACTCTGCCTCAAGGCTCATTTATGCTCAACGTTAAATGTCCGTGCTCCATGTTCATTTCGTCCGTATTTCTGCACGTTTCCATAAAGCTTATGGATACGGGCCAACCGGAGCAGTATCACCGGGCACTGTGCGGGCAATGCTGCTGTCACTACCCGACACGTAGCTCTAGTGAGACACGAAGAAGAAATAACAATTCAATTTCTCTCATTGGCAGTACGAGAGAAAAGAATTCTCCATCCTCCAGTTGCGATGTATTTAACGGCCTCACTGACCACCACCTCCTACAACGCTGCCTCTCTCTTGTCTTTTATGCAAGACATACATTATCAATATCTCCTCCACAGTCACCATGTTTGTTTTTGAGTTTGTTGTTGTCATAAACTTTTGACGCTGGGCTGCCCCCTGGTGGATATATTGGTTAACATCCATTCCAACGTAAAGGGTGCATGGAAGTATGCGGGCAGTGACGGTAACGTCGTTTGAAACAGACGTATACATTTTTGTACGTAAAGGGAGCATAAATGAGCCCTCACTCTGCCTCCGATTGACTTACCCAGACATTCTTACACTAACCCTAACCAATCTCATTCCTCATGCCTAAACCTATCCAATCCAGCCAAAAAAGGCAACTACTAGCCAATCAGAGGGGCAGTAGGGTGAGCCATGCCTTCGCCATCCTAGGGAAAAAAAATTGCGTCGTGGGGCGGGGGCTCCATAAGCAGAGCAGGACCTTGCAAGCCTTTGTCACCTTATAAATATACCTGTGTTCCAAGGGGAATGGTGAAAGAGAATATAATTAAGCAATATTACACGAGAGGGAGTGATGTTATACTCGTATATCGTCACGGCTGTGACTGTCTTCGGCACTCGGCCTGCGGCCTCGTGCCTATGACCGAATCACAGCCGTGACGATATACGAGTATACTATCACGAGCTCGAGTTCAACAGTTAAATAAGCAAGGCTGATTAAGAAATGTTGAAAAATGAGGACAAAATAGATAATTTAAGCATTTTATTTGTCTTCCGCCAACAAAAATAGTTCCTTCAGGACTCCGCTGTCACTGTTGCAATGTAACGCAGACATGGTGTGCCAGGCACTTACTCCTTATACACATTTATCTGCACGTTTCCATTAATTGTGCAGCCGGTGAAATAAGTCTCTGGTGACTGCATGGTGGACTGTCGCTTCACAGGCACAGCCGACTCTGCCTTCTGATCTGACAATATGTTGCTTTTCTCCAAGTCATTGAGCTCCGCTGATGAAACACTGACAAACCTGGATGTGTGCTCAGATGGATTCAGCTTCTCCTCTCCCTCATCTTCCTCTGATGACCATTCATAGTTCAATTCAAAACTTATTTTAGGAAATAAATCCATATTTTTGGCTGTTTGACAGTGGATGAATTAATTAGCCTACAACGCGACTACTGACCTAACTGACACTAACCGTCAGTTTTGATTTGATTGTTGATTGCAATCAGCTGTGAGGGGGAGTGATACATACACAGTGAAATAACCGTGATGTTGTACTCCAATATCGTCACGGTTTTACTGTCTTTCGACCAATCAGATTGCAGGTCCGGAACTAACTGTTCATTCATTCATTAATCTTCTAAACGCTTCATCCTCTTGAGGGTCGCGGGAGGGGGCTGGAGCCTATCCCAGCTGACATGAGGCGAGAGGCAGGGTACACCCTGGACAGGTCGCCAGACTATCGCAGGGCTGACACATGGAGACAGACAACCATTCACGCTCACATTCACACCTACGGACAATTTAGAGTTATCAATTAACCTAGTCCCCAATCTGCATGTCTTTGCATGTCTTTGGAGTCTTTGGACTGTGGGAGGAAGCCGGAGTGCCCGGAGAGAACCCACGCTGACACGGGGAGAACATGCAAACTCCGCACAGATGGGCTCCCACGCCCGGGATCAAACCGGCAACCCTCTTGCTATGAGGCGACAGTGCTAACCACCACACCACCGTGCCGCCCGGAACTAACTGTTGTATAAGTAAATTTAATGTCCTTAAAAGGCAAAACTATCTACATCATAGTTTTTTATTTTTTTAAAAATATTCAGTAGCAGTCTATAACGGAACAAAGTAATACTCTCATATGCAATGATGACTGCTGGGGATATGTATGTTGATGTTGTCCAATGTCTCTGTGATCATGTGTTGAAACGATACATGCTTGGGCCAGTCATATAGTGTGCACTGGGGCCTGTAGTACCTTCCTTATGCTACTAGTCATATGCAATGTCCAGCTGAAATGATAAAGTCAAAGGCACATGCAGTACATATTGGCTTGGCAGCGTCAGGAGATGTTCACATAGTTTAGTTATAGCTTCTCAAGTGTTTTCTAATTACCTTAAAACTTCAATTAAAAGCCTAGTCCCTTGTACTAGACCAGTGTTGCTCCACATTTTGACAAATAAATGCCTGTTGCAATTAGAGGTCAAGCAGATATTTTTTTTTGTAGAATTTCTTTAAATGTTCCACCAATCAAAAGAATCAAAAAGGTTTTTCATTAAAATGAATCCAAGTTGTGAGTATTGTTTTAACAGGATAAAGTGGTGGTGTGTCAGTATGTGGGATGCTGTAATCCCTGAGTACTGTAATTCACTCTCTCTCTGATGTGCTGTTGGAGCTAGATCAAATGAATGATTCATTATAGATACTTTATCTGAAGCCTTATTTTTATACAAATTATATTCATGCTGGTTTGAATAAACAATTTGATTGTATCTCCTGATCTTTGCAAAGCAGCAGTTTGTGTGAAAGGAGTTCAATGCCCGTCCCATATAGACGCCTGTCCAAAATATAGGCCTGTTGAGTTCAGTGATTTAAGCAAATAATAGCCCGGGCTACTGAAGTTTTACAGGTATGTCTCTTAATATTTTGTAGATTAAAAAACAAATTAATGTGGATGGATATCATTTGAACGTTTTTTATATTAGAGTTTCATTTCAATATTGGTATATTTAAATGCACCTTTTTCTATACAAACCTTTCTTTCATTTAACAAAGCCACCATTCATGAGGGTAACAGGCTGGAAATTTTTTTTAAAAAAGCTTATTTAAAACAGGAAATTTCTCAAACAAATATAAACAGGGCCGAGTATTGTTTGAATTTCTTTAGTGCCAATACCTTTGTTTTGGTATGGATACCAAAATAATACTTTTGATACCTCAGCCCCTCAAGGGGTCCCTTGTAGGACTGGGCGATATGGAGAACTTCAAATATCACAATATTTTTGACCAGATACCTCAATATCAATATCTCGGCAATGTTGTAGGGCTGACTAATGGTGCTTAATAAACAATAATCAATAATGTGGATATTACCAAGGTAAAGACAAATAATAGAACAGCAAGTCAGTCTGGTAAGTTCAGAAAATTACATCACTTTACGATTATGCAGCCTTTAACACCAGGAAAAGACAACACACATCTCAATATTGATATAATATTGATATATTGCCCAGGGCTACTTACTTCTGTGTCCACATTAGACATACAAAACACCATCACCCCCTGGTGGCTGGTGTTGATATAACATTGATATATTGCCCAGCTGTGGTCCCAAGATAAATCTTTCATCACTAGATTATTAAGAGGATGTAAAAGAAAACAAATTTACTTTTTAAGTATTTTTAGTACTGGACAGTTTTCCTCACTTCGTGCCATGGACACAATTCAGTCAGTACCAAGCAAGTGTTCAGGTTATATGGAGGTTTCAGTATAGCCCTATCAGTCAGTAGCTTCATACACAGACCAGCATGTAGTGGCTTTGTAAACAGCTATTGATAATTCCAGACTGAAATCGTACTTTTTGCTGCATGTGTTGGTTTCAGGTGAGCAGTTCTCAGAAGAGTTTGGGAAGATAAGCTTGATCAGAAAAGTTCCTGCTCTGCGAGATGGAGACTTCTGCCTGGCTGAAAGGTGATTATTTAAATCAGCTTTTATTTAAATCTTTCTCACCTGGTGCCTCAGTACCCTGCCATGTTACTATACTGACAGTTAGTCAGTGCTGTATGTGTGTGTGTGTGTGTGTGTGTTATATGTGGGGTTTTTCATTGTTTTTTTATTTTGTGAAACACTTGGTGTTGCATTTTTAATGTATGAAAAGTGCTATATAAATAAAGTAAAAAAAAAGTGAAAACATCTGTCTGGGGAAAAACTTTGCACAGACACAAGTCAGTATAGTCAAGGTCAGACAATTTAGGAGACATAAACAGAAGAAAAACACATTTTTGAGTTTGAGTTGAGGGGACTTTAAACAGTAACAGCCCTGTATAAACCCATGTGTTCTGTGTGGTAGCCATCAGTTCTGTTTGACTCTGCAGCATTGCCATCCTGCTGTATCTGGCTCAGAAGTTTAAGACTCCAGACTTCTGGTACCCAGCTGACCTCCAGCAGCGTGCATGTGTCAATGAGTATCTGTCATGGCAGCACAGTGCCATTCGCTGGCATGGATCAAGGATTTTCTGGCTGCGGGTAAGTTCACTGACACCTGTCATGGTCTCCTGCTTGTTAAAGCATTGGTTATTATCTTCAGCTTTCCTCCACAGTGAGTGACAGAGGAATGAAGTCAGCTGGAAGGAAAACATCAGCACTGGGTTGCACTTGCTGTGTATGAGTTCTCTCCTGAGTTAAGGTGTAAAGTCTAAACCACAGGCTTAGTTACTAATAGTTAGTTTGTAATTCAATCATGACCACAACAACTTTGGGCATAAGCTAACTAGTTTGGAAGTTAAGTCATAACTAGGGCAATAAACAATGGATGATAGAGTTGCAGTGCGCATTAGCTGTGTGGCTGGCATGAGCCACTTGACATCATAGCACATCGTATAGGGCTTTTCCATTATTTTGGCTGCGCATAGTCAACCATGCCACATTGATTTGTGTTTCCATAACCAGTTTAAACACACTCAGTTGCGCTGATTCGAGCTCAAGATGAGCTGTCTCCAGAATCGGGTCTAAGCGTGTCCGAATGCCTCCAACCGGGATGCGATGACCCCACATGGGCTTTCATCATTATTCAGCAACATTCAGTGATGATCCTGTCGCATGTTTAAATAAAAAACAACACAAATAAACAAACAGTTCGGAGCATGTTACATGCTTCATACACAGTTAGCTAGCTGTAGACTGAGACAAATTAATTGAATTCCCTGCTCTTAAAGGCTACTGGCAGCTACTGGCATCCCATCCTTGTGAACACAATATCTCAAGAGTGCCTCAAGGGAATTTCTTCAAATTTGGCACAAATGTTCACTTGGACTCAGCAATGAACTGATTGGATTTCTGTGGTCAAAGGTCAAGGTCATTGTGACCTTGCATCTATCTCATACTTGTGAATGTGGTTTCTCAAGAACCCCTCAAGGGAATTTCTTTAAATTCAACACAAAGGTGACTTGGACTGAAGAATAGATTGATTAGAATTTTGTGGTCAAAGGACAAAGGTCAAGGTCAGTGTGACCTCACATAATATTTTTTTGGTCATAGGAATTCATATGCTAGTTATGAAAAAACTTCATACAGATGTCTAATAGGATCAAAAATTAAGTGATTACATTTTATATCCAAAAGATCAAAGGTAAACTTCACTATGACATCATAATGTTCTGCATAAAAACTTTTTTCTGCCCAGTACTTAACGTCATAACTCAGGAACAGAGGAACATGTACAATGGGTGTGAAGCATCCACGTTTTCACAGACATGGATCTAAACTGTAAGAGAAACTTGACTGTTACAACCGCGGGGTGGTAATTGTAGTTATTTTATATTATTTCATTACACTATGATAATTTGGTCACACCTGTCGCCGTTGTGCACTTTCAATTAATGTATTGTATTGGCCCAGCAAAAATGCTGTGATGATGGTGATGACTTCATGAGTGTGAGGGAAGAATTAACCTTCTTCTAGACAGGGTGCTGACAAGCTGAACCCTCTGACTTTTGTTTTCATGCAGTCTCGGAAAGTTGCAAGGTTGAATACTGCATATTTACTGGTTTCCTTGGCCGTCTCTCAGGAAAAGCACTCACACAAACTGCTCAGTATCTGCTTTCATCTTCCCCTGAAAAGTGATTCAAACATTTTGTATCAAGAACAAGCTCATTGTCAGAGTTGAGTAATATGTTTTTTCACGTGTACTTCCTGGAGATTTAAATTGAAATCTTGTGTTTGTGCTGTAGATTTTGGTTCCCAAGATTATGGGTGTCGACGTCTCACAGGACAAGCTGGACGCAGCCTTGGAGGACCTGAATGGCTCACTGGAACTCATCGAAGAAAAGTTCATCCAGGACAGGCCCTTCATTGCAGGAGATCAAATCTCACTAGCTGACCTGGTTGCCATTGTGGAGATTATGCAGGTAAGCAGAAAAGTTTTTCTGCACTCAAAATGGCCCAAAATCAGAGACTGAATCAAGGCCCATGCCACTGTTTTTGCACACTGAGCCTGTTACATTGCTGCCAACCTGTTGGAATGTGTTTTTATGCCTCTGCGACAGTGCTCGCTGTGGCCGGAGGCATTATGTTTTTGAGTTGCGCTTTCATCCGTCCTATCCTTGTGAACAAGAACTCTCAAGAATGGGAATCTCTTCAAATTTGGCACACAGCTTCACACAAATTTCTAATAGGCTAAAGTAATGACTTAATGTCATTTTATATCCAAAAGGTCAACTTCACTGTGACATCATAATTTTCTGCATAAAACACTTTTCTGGCCATTCTTCAACATCATATCTCAGGAACAGAAGGGGAAATATTTGGTCAGATACTTAATTGGTGACACTAACCTTGGGTGTCCACCTTGAAACTGTGCTGATTGTATAGATCTTCTGTAGTGATGGGTTGAAGATGTGTGTGAAGCATCCATGTTAGCACAGACATGGATGTGAACTGTAAGAGAAAATTGACTGGTGTGCGGAGGCATACAACCATGGGACTGTAATCGGGATTATTTCTGCCTGTATGCAGGAATCAAGTGGACAAAAAAAAGAATCAGGCAGTCAAAGTGTCCCAGTGTAGCATGAGGGATGGTGTGATAGGCACTGCTGACTTCAGTGTTCTGGTCCTGGTTCGGCATTTAACAAACTGTCTGCATTCAGAGAGTTCATAGCTGAGATCACCTTTGTTAAAAGGCCGAGGATGATAACTAAGGAGTTCAGCTTTGTCTGCTCCACACACAGTATCTGGAGAGCGAGTGTGTGCTGTGCTTTCTGTAAGTTAGTTTGAGGTGGAATAAAAACACAGACCAATTTGAATGAAACAAACTCACAGGGGCAACAGAAGGGTTTGCAGTTAATATAATAAAAATCCAGATCAGGAGAACAGTGCTGCAAAATCACTGTCACGTCATTACACCAGCCACTGTTAATGTAAAAACAAATATGTACTTAACCTTTTGATTTGCCAGAGAGCTCTGTGTTGTGATCCACCCTGAAAAGTTGGAAGGCTATCAGCTACAGTGCAAAATTGGGTGTTGTATACTTAAGGGACTGGTATTCATACTTATGCATTCATAAGGAATGTTTTGGGTTAGTCGTCACAGGGGATAGAGAATAGTTGGCTTGTTCCACATTAACTGGCCTTCTATGTGATTCTCTCACTGACAGCCTGTTGGCTCTGGCCTGGATGTGTTTGAGGGGAGACCCAAGCTGAGCGCGTGGCGGGACAGAGTCCAGGCTGCCATTGGACAGGAGCTGTTTGATGAGGCCCACAAGCCCATCCTTGGGGCCCAGGAGAGTGTGAAACTGATAGATGGCAGCAAGATGGAGTTCTTCAAGCCCAAGATTCTCAAGTTATTCATGTGAAGCGGAGATTTGGTCAATAAAGCTTCAAGTAAAATCTACCTCACTCTCATTTTTTTCCCTTATATGCAACTATGACACATTGTTTATGAACTGGAAAGTTCATAAACAATGACCCCATCATTTTTCCTTTTCAATGTAACTAATCAGTGTTGGGGGTAACACGTTACAAAAAGTTACAGAAGTAACTAGTGACAGTGATATATTACTTTTTGCAATAACAAAGTAATGTAACTGGTTACCAACAGGATTTTGGGTAATATTACTTTTACAGTGTCACGTCACATGTTCCCATCTGAAAAGAACTGTTTATTGTTTTCGTTTTTCATTCGTCCTCATTGATCCACACTGCTCTACTTGCACCAGTGCGCCACCAGAAAACACATCCCTCGAAGGTTGTTGTGTGTTGTCATGTCATTATACGCTACATCAGAGAAGGATGCTGGTGATCGGCACATCCGGGTGATGCCAAACTGTGAGTTACGATGTTCAGTATGTCTCCAGTTATACATCTGCAAAGTCTACAACATATCCCATTCTGCTTTTGTGTCCTAAAGCAGTTGGATATGTTTCCATTCATACCCCCTACAAAAACTGCAGAGCAACGCCGGCACACAGTCCCGTTCTTATGCATAACTCTCTCTCTTTTGCTGTTATAGCTGACCGGCACACCAGGAATCGGCAGGTGGGTCCTCCAGCGTCGGTGTATTAATTTTCGCTCATCATAGTGACTGACTCGCATGGTATACTGTTTATTGTGCTAAAGTTAACATTTTTGTATTATGTTTCATATCATAGGCCCACAAATATTTATAGATATTTCATAATTATCAGACTTCTATCCTCTGCCTGACCCTCCCTGTGTCCAAGGCTATTCATTCATTTAAAGGGCTAGGGGTATTTAATGGTTCTTTATCATTACACTGTTATTAATATAAAAAAGAAAAGTCAATTTCTTCAATGCAAATCTGTCTCAGATTTTAGAGAGAGTGGTTTGGTTTTTATTAGTCTGTTAGAGTTATCAAAACACAATATGCAGGATGACCATCACAGCATGAGCTGAAATCCTGTCATGGGTTTCTCCGTTCCACAGGACAGCACTTTATAATGACTTGAATACTGCGGTGTCTTAGAAGTGTTTAGACTTAACATAAAAAGATTCAGAAAGTGACAGCATGTTTATATTATTCCAAATGCTAAAATGATATATACCATTTACAGTATACTGACATCATGTTATATAGCCTCAAAAATAATATCAGTGTTTTAAAAATGGCCATTGTTCCCCTTTAATGCTTCACTGTATATATAAATGCATTTAATCAGTTGTGCTCCATGTTAGGAGACACACATGTTAATGCTCTTTTAAGCTTTAATAGAAAGTGTTTTATGTTTTTGTTCCAAACTCTGTTAGTCAATTATGGTGATTAGTTGTTCACACTGTGACAGTATGTTTCATTGTATGGCTCCCATAGTGGGAGATAATGTAGTGCAAGTGTGATATGGAAAGGTCCTATGTGTACTGTGGTGGTGTTACTCTTCAAATGAAGTTCAAAGAGCAGCACTTATTATATTTGAAGTCTACATATACTCCATGATCAAGGTTCACTTAGGGTTGCACAGCAGAATGCAAGATGAATTACATTTCTCTACAGGTTGACTGGAATCAATAGTTGAATACGTTTTTCCTCAGCTTGTACTTATTAAGCCATTGTAGAATTTGCCATATGCTTTAAAACACACCCACACACACAGTTGCTGGAACTCCTAGAAATACCAGCAGTAGCAGTGTTTTGATTGAAATCATGATAAGATTCAAAACTCCAGTACTTCACAAATATTTGATCTTAATAACCCTGAGGATCAAGGTCAGATATGATGTTATTCCTCCTGTTGATTCATGGCGGTTTGCAACCAAATAAAATGTGCAATGCTGTCACTGAGTGGGCAGACAAGGTCATTTCAATTACATACCTGCCATCATATTCTCCTATTTATGTATGTATATGTTGATGTGCAGTACTTTAAGGCAACAGTTGCTATGGATACCTCGGGAATATAAAGTCAGGTAAGTGGTTATTGAGATTAATAAATAACAACAAAAGGTAATTTTTTAAATGTGACAAGTCATTTTTTGAGATATGCCCATAACAAGACACATTTGTGAAATAACAGGAAAAAACATTGTGTGAACTAACAAGATAAAGGCTGTTAGGACAGTAAAATGTTCAGAGCAGAGGATTGCAGAGGTTGCTGTAATCCTCAGCTCACTGGTTTGAATTCAGCTCGAATGCGCGTCTTTTCATAAGGAATTGTCTTAACTTGTTAAGTAAATTTTACTGCACTTAATGAGTAAACTTTCTCTTATTGTTACCTGCCTGCTAACTGTAAAGTAGCAGCAGTTTACAATTGTTTGGATACGTTATATGTTCCTTATTTAAGACTTCTTTTGTGAGGCAACAACTTAAATAATTAACAGTCATTTAGAAACAAAGAACAGTTCAATCAATCAATAAATCAATCAATCAATTTTATTTATAAAGCCCAATATCACAAATCACAATTTGCCTCACAGGGCTTTACAGCATACGACATCCCTCTGTCCTTATGACCCTCGCAGCGGAAAAGGAAAAACTCCCCAAAAAAACCCCTTTAACGGGGAAAAAAAACGGTAGAAACCTCAGGAAGAGCAACTGAGGAGGGATCCCTCTTCCAGGACGGACAGACGTGCAATAGATGTCGTACAGAACAGATCAGCATAATAAATTAACAGTAATCCGTATGACACAATGAGACAGAAAGAGAGACAGAGAGAGAGACAGAGAGAGAGATGCAGGTAATGACAGTAGGTTACAACAATATTATTGAAAGGAATAATATTATAGTTATAGTTCTGGCTACTGTGGTACAATATGTTGAAAGTATGTATTAATATCTGGCAGTATACATGTGTGACAATAGTCATATGTGTATAATAACAGTAGAAGTATGACTAATGACTAATGATGGCAGCAGCAGCAGGAGGCATCTGGCAGGACCACGGTAGCAGCACAACCACACACGTCACACTGTCCAGGCACCGCTGCGATATGAGTTAATCTGAGAGACAGTGGAGCACAAAGGCTCCGGAGAAGAAGCAGAGTTAGTGACATCCAGAATGGCCGAGTTAGCAAGATGCAGTAATAGAATACGAGAGAGAGAGAGAGAAGGAGAGAAGGTGCCCGGTGTATTATAGGGGGGTCCTCCGGCAGACTAGGCCTCAGTCAGCCTAACTAGGGGCTGGTACAGGGCAAGCCTGAGCCAGCCCTAACTATAAGCTTTATCAAAGAGGAAAGTCTTAAGTCTAGTCTTAAATGTGGAGACGGTGTCTGCCTCCCGGACCGTAACAGGAAGATGATTCCACAGGAGAGGAGCCTGATAGCTGAAGGCTCTGGCTCCCGATCTACTTTTGGAGACTTTAGGGACCACAAGTAACCCTGCGTTCTCAGAGCGCAGTGTTCTGGTGGGATAATATGGCACTATGAGCTCTCTAAGATATGACGGAGCTTGACCATTTAGAGCTTTGTAAGTTAACAGTAGGATTTTAAATTCAATTCTGGATTTTACAGGGAGCCAGTGCAGAGAAGCTAAAACAGGAGAAATATGATCTTGTTTCTTAGTTCCTGTTAGTACACGTACTGCTGCATTCTGAATTAGCTGGAGAGTTTTTAAGGACTTACTAGAGCTACCAGATAATAGAGAGTTACAGTAATCCAGCCTAGAGGTAACAAAAGCGTGGACCAATTTTTCTGCATCTTTTCGGGTCAGGATAGGCCTAATTTTCGCAATATTACGCAGATGAAAAAATGCAGTCCGTGAGGTTTGTTTTAAATGAGAATTAAAAGACAAATCTTGATCAAATATTACTCCTCTGTACGTAATGTAATAAAAACCTTTAATGTTCCACCCCACATCTGATTGTTTGTGTACTTTGAAAGTATGAATGAAAGAACAGCAAATAACTGGTTGTTTATGTGTAATTAAGTGACTAAGAATGACAGAGGAGTGGAAACTCCATAATACAGCTCACGCCCCCAATCATACAGTGTGAGGAAAGGGTAGGAGAAGAAAACAGAAGATACTTTATAATAGAGTGTGCACCCCCAGTCTTGCAGTGTAAGTAAAGGGGAAAGAGGACATAACAGTGGTGTGAAAAGTTAAGGGTAATAACCCTCACCCCAACCCCAAACCTAACCCTGCACTTAAGAAAGGTAAGTTTGCTTTCTGCTGCAGCCTACCCTTTACAAGCTCCTGCGTTGCTGGATGAACACGCCTGCTAGGAGCTAATTTTCAGAAGTATAGACCCACTTTAAAACTTCTCATCTCGTCTCGTCTCTCGTCTCGTCGTCCTCCACTTATCCGGGTCCGGGTTGCGGGGGCAGCAGCCTCAGCAAAGAAGCCCAGACAGTCCTCTCCCCAGCCACCTCCGTCAGCTCTTCCGAGGGAACCCCGAGGCGCTCCCAGGCCAGCCGGGTGATGTAGTCCCTCCAGCGTGTCCTGGGTCGGCCCCAAGGTCTCCTCCCGGTTGGACATGCCCGGAATACCTCCTAAGGGAGGCGTCCGGGAGGCATCCTTACCAGATGCCCGAACCACCTCAACTGGCTCCTCTCGATGTGGAGGAGCAGCGGCTCTACTCCGAGTCCCTCCCGGATGTCCGAGCTCCTCACCCTATCTCTAAGGCTGAGCCCAGCCACCCTGCGGAGGAAACTCATTTCGGCCGCTTGTACTCGCGATCTCGTTCTTTCGGTCACTACCCAGAGCTCATGACCATAGGTGAGGGTTGGAACGTAGATCGACCGGTAAATCGAGAGCTTCGCTGAAAACTGGTTAAACTTCTCATCTCAATATACCAAATGATACATTGAAGTAGAAGACATATGCATAATAAATCCCTAGAGTATGGGTGTAGCTTGCCTGTTGAAGACACACCTGTGAGAAACAACTGTCACATCTGCCATATGCAAGGGTGGGAGTTTTGTCTTTATTTTATGTACTCTTTTAGTAGATTTCATTTTGGTAGCACATCGCAAATGTGAATATGTAATACTATAGTTACTTTAGAGGTACCATGTTAGTACCCAGTACTTACAAAATCCTTTCAGTGTAAATCATTCTCTAAAATTCCTTATTGTTTCTCCCTTGTTAGGCTGTACCTACAAGAAATAGCAGTAGGAACAGGTAAGAATTTTCTTTGTACTGGTTCATACGATACTGCACCGAAAGTAAAGTTGTCTTACTCGGTAAGTGTTGGGTTATAAGACTGTGAGTCTGTAAATTATAAAGGGTTATTGAAGTTTTTGTTTTCTTTGATTTATTGTACCTCTTATAGCCTCAAAATTGTGGATTGAGGCTTCAGTTCTGAGATATATTTGCTGTACATTATTTGAACTGCTTTGATAAAAGCCCAGTAAATAAAGACTTGTACCTTCTGAGTTACGTCTGTTGGCCTGTTACTCTGAGCTGAATGACTTTTCATCTTCAGACAACAGCTGGACTTTATCAGCCACTTTTCAATCAAGCTCTTGAAGGAAGATCAAACAATGTCCTGTTCTTACACGTCTTTATTACAGAACTGCTGCCATAATCACAAACAAAAATGCCTTTATACAAAAGTTATATAACACTTAATCATTTAACACTCTGCAGAATAAAAAAGGAAAAGTATAAATCAGAAAGACACACAACAAAGTTCATCAGATCGCTTTCAATGGAAAAAATATCCTGGCTGATCCATCTAAAAGCCCCAGATGTGAAGTCTGTATATTAACACTTGAAAGGGTTCTTCACACAGATGAAGCGAAAAGCAGAGTTGCACCTGGTGTTACCCCAACCATCTGAAATTTGATTTACAGAAAGAAAAAAGAGAAAGAGAAAAAATAACAACATTAACGGCAAATACATATTTTAAATTAGCAAATGATTCACCATAATGTTCACTGTAATATTACCTATTTGTCTCTTTCCACAGAAAACTGAGTAAATCAGCATTCAGACCAAAAAAAAAGAAGTGAAATATGAGTGACGCTGACTTGTACTCCAGGACCCTGATATACAAGTCAGCATCACGTTCACTCTGATCTAGGCACATTACCCTACCAAGACATATAAATACAGATATCAGCTCTGTGATAACAAGAAATAAATCCAGGTATAACAGTCACACCTCTGACAGCTACTGTAGGGATGTGTGATATATTGATTACACTCATTGTATCCTGGCTTGTTACATGTGGAATATAGGCCATGAATGACTATATTGCAAACGTTCATTATCCATAACAGCTTATCCTTTTCAGGGTCGGGGGCGGGGGCTGGAGCCTCTCCTGGCTGGCATTGAGAGAGAGGTATGGTACACCCTGGACAGGTCACCAGACTGTCACAGGACTGACACATAGTGACAGAAAAGAATTCACGCTCACATTCACACCTACAGGGAATTTAGAGTCATCACTTAACCCAACCAGCATGTCTTTGGACTGTGGGATGAGGCCAGATAACGTGGAAAAGACCAACGCTGACAAGAGGAGAACACACACACTCCATATAATAAAAGCACCAGTGGTTCCCCTTTGATTTATTTCATTATAACAATACTTAAGTTTATAATAACAGTACTTTAACTTCATTGTAACAGTACTTTATTTAACGTCATTGTAACAGTAGTTCATGTAGATAAATATTTTAGTAGTCTACAGAAGTTTAAATGAAAATTCACAATATTGGGATATATATTTTGTATTGAGATATAGCCTAAAAATACTGCAATATTGCTGCTGGAGGCTTTACTGGTGCTGGACAGTCAGTCATAGCAGGTGAGGGGAGAGGCAGGGCCCATAGAGCATGTTAGAGAGCCAGAGGGTGGGTGGGAGATCTGCAGGGTCCATGCCCACAGCCCAGTGCCCACTGCCTATGTGGATGTGGAGCCTCCAACATGCTCTGGAGGCTGTGACTTTACCCTCGCCTACTATGGCTGCCCCTCCAGCCTGGAGAGGCCCCTAGATCTTTACAAACACACATATATGAAGAGTTATTAAACTACTATAATGATGGAAGGAAAAAAAGCTTGGTGGCTGTGGTCAACATCAACACTCTTACACTGTGAGAGCATGGAAGAGTGAAGATGTAAAAACCAATAAAAGCAGAGTGTCCCTCGACCATCCATCCAGACCATCCATTCTAGCACCAACCCCAAAGCAAACAGGTGGACTTACATGTGGTGCGTAGGTAGGAGCAGAGGGAGCTGCTGGAGGAGGAGTATGAGTACCAGTTGGTGTAATAGAAACCCTCACGGTCAATCCACATCCACTGGCCCTAAGAGACAAAGAACATGAGTGTAAAGATGTGTTGTCCTAGTCTCTTCATTTGCTCTCACATCAATCTTGTGTGAGCCTAGACCCCCTTTGGACCAGGTCCTGGGCTTGATCTGGACTGACTGACTGGTGTTTCTGCATAAATCCATACCTGCAGGTTGAAGCCTCCCAGCCATGCAGCATTCGAACTGCCTATCCCTGCGATCTGCTGGAGGAAGCTGTACTCTCTGGGGTTGGTGGCCGAGGCCAGGTGGGCACCCAGGATGTTGCAGTGCTCCTGTCAGACAGATGATGCAAATAGGAATCTTTGTGACTAAACAACTAAATAGTTGTTTCATTTCATTTCTGCATTTTCTTCCTCCAAATGAGTTGTCTTTAGCTTTGATGTGAAAAGCTCATCTTTTTATGGACTGATGGTGACACACTGACTGACCTACTATCACCATCCTGATGCTCCATGTTGTGGAACATGTTGCATTCATCATGTGTGTCAATGGTAAGTTCTACACTCGCTTAACTGAATTAATAACAAAGTCTATCAGATGACAGAAGAAGCTACGACTTCAACCACATTGTTCACAGTGTGTACAAGCTCAGTGTTCTCACAATAACAATGTATAAGTGTGATAGTAGCAGTACCTCAGCCCTGTACCAGCTCATGGGAGTAGAGATGAGCCGGAAGCAGCGAGAGCCATGCTGTAACCAGCCGTCTGGACAGAAGTTGAAACGAGCTACAGACAGACAGAAGAGAGAAAACACTGACTTCAACAGAGCAGTTTCACTGACTGAAGTACACAGATAATAGGTCCTTTCTAATCTAACTGTTTACAGCCTCCTTCAGCAGAAACAGCTGTTGTAATGACACCAACATCTGTCTGTATGTATCTGATATATTTTGGAGAATACTTAGTAGAGGAAAAACAAAGCTAGTTGTAGTTAAAAGCCTGATGTGCAAAAATACTGCTATGGTTCTTTAAGCACAGTTGTGATATTTGGAGAGGTGTTCTTTCTATGGTGTTGTTGTTTCTATGATGACCTCATTAATGAAGGAACACAAAGGAAAGTTTGAAACAGTGATGTGGCTCTTACATTCAGGTGCTGCTGCCTCCTCAGACAAAGGTGCTGAAAAATATAATAAATAAACAAATAGAATATTTTACATAATGAGAATATCCATACATGCAATATATTTCATTGTCAAAATATGTTAATATGTGTGTTTAGTTTTCTTATTATGAGCATGTCATTGTTTAAAAATGTCTCATTGAACCTTTAGTACAACAACATAAATGTGAGAATAACTGATTATTAATAGCAGCTACACAATATATTGTTAAGAGTGACGTGTGTCCTTTGTGATTACCGTTTCTGGGAACAGAGACAAATTCTTCTGGCACAAATTCTTCCTCATCCTTCATCATCTTGTCCATCTCTGAAACATCAACAGATTCATCAGAACTCTTTTTAGTTGAGAGTTTTTGACATTACAGAATGTTGCAACTACAAAATGTCAAGCATGTCCAGTGTAAATCATATTAACATGGAAGTGACAAAAGTTAAAACCAGTCAAAGCATCTACAGCTAAGCAGCTCTGTGAGGCTGTGTTTAGACACACCTGTGCTTTGACAACATCAACATGCTAACATGCGGATGTTTAGCAACTATGTTTACCATCGTCACCATTGTAGTTTATCGTGTATCATGCATACATTAACAAATTTGGCCCTCCACCTGTGCTACACGTGTGAGTAAAAAAGAAGGCCTATATACAAGTTCTGCTCTGAGCTACTCTCCCGTACTCCAATTTTAATACCTTTATTCAAAATGAATCTAAACAAAAGAAGTAGGGGGAAGGTACTGGGCATGCAGGTGTGTTTAGGGCCTGGCTATTGGACTATAGCCACAGGTCTTTTCTTACTGCCAAAATTTTGAATATGAATATGAAGTATGAGCTCAGACAACCACTGAATCTAGTGTAGTAAAGGTAGCTCTTCCTGCCCCACCTCTCACATGTGACTTCTGACACACACATAGTGTTGCCAACTTGTCTGCTTTCACACTGACTTGGTAACTTTTCTGATGCTTTTAGCGACTTGCTGCTCAGAGTGAACTCAGTCAGCAGCTCCTCTGGCTGCAGCTAAAGTTATATTACTGATGCTTGAGATTATTGAATCAGCTACAATGCATCATCTCTGGTCTCTCCTTCTTCATCTGTTTTTTAATGTACTGTTGCAAGCGAAGGAGAGTGAGCAATAGCCAGTATGATGTTTGGTGGTTTACTTACTGTCTCTGTGTGTAAAGCAAAGACCTTCAATACTGACCTGGAGCCTTCTCTTCGTTTGTCTTCTCTCCCTCTGGTTGTGGAGCTGCAGGTAAAAACACAACACTGTCAGTGAGATTAAATGTCTGTCAATCAATCTATCTATCTATCTATCTATCTGTCTATGTATCAATCAATCTAATCAATCTGATCAATCTAATGTATTTGTCAAATGTTGCTGCTGAGTCTTGCTACTGTGTGTGTGTGTGTGTGTGTGTGTGTGTGTGTGTGTGTGTGTGTGTGTGTGTGTGTGTGTTCTGCACAGTCTTGCTGATTGACTGATGAACACATGGATGATAGTGTGTGTGATCTGTCTAAATGGTCTGTGTTGAATCTGACCTGCAAATGCAGCACAGAGGAGAATGGAGAGGACCAGGACAGTCTTCATGGTGATGATCAACTGATCAACTGTTCTGTGTGGAGAAAAAACAAACAGCCAATAAATATTCAGACAGAGAGCAGAACCATGAGCTCCACTGAAGAGAGAAGAAATACAGCAGGTGTCTTACCTGTCAGGTAAATGTGAGGTGATGTTATTCAGGTATCAGCTGAATGATGCAGTGATGATGAGGGGATCCCTGCTCTTTATATACACACACCTGAAGCACAGAGTCACGTTCATGTGGCAGAACGTGCCAATGTTTATCTATGACTCAGTCCTGTATGTGAGAAGATGATTGCAGCATGCACATAAAGATATGAAGCTGATCATTAATCTGTTTCCTGACAGCATGTAAACAGTTTTCACAAACCTCTTCCTTGTTGTTGTGATTTCATATCAGGTTAATGGTTTAAAAGAATTACAGTCAAACTGGGCTGGATATTTAGTTACATTAAGTGTGTCAGCTGTGTTTTCTGACCTTGTATTTTAAAGGACATATGAACAATGGTGATACGCTATACAAAATTCATCATTATAAAGTTATCATTATGCAGGAGGAATGGCTTCTGTCAGTGTTATATAACTATACATGATATTATTGGATCATTATTACTTATCATCAACATGTAACATTTTAGTCCTGCAGCAGATTGTGGTGGAGCTGTTTTTTAAAGACTCTGACAAACTGCTGAGCACTTTAATCTGTAACTGTGTATCATATTCTGGAGCTGTAGCCACTGTTCCACTAACTTCTTTAACCATGGCTAGTGGCAGGGTACGGCTTGGTTTGAGTAGCCCCACCAAGAACTGTGTTAGTCCCACCATGGAATAACCAAGAAAATTACAGAGCAGAATAAACCAACACCCTCCATTTTCATTTAGGTTTACCTGTGAATGTTACACTGCCCCACTGACTATTGCTGTCAGCATCACACACTACACTGATCTGACTTCAGTAGCAGAGCCACCACTCAGTATACCCACTGGTATTAAAATTAAGGCAGTCACTATCCAGATCAGTGGGGAAGCTTTACTCGGTCACCTGCACTCATGAGCACGCCCTGTGAGTATGGACCAGCTAGCTGATGGTGGTTTTTGTTTCCAGTCTTAAATTAGTAAGCTGAAATAGTTAAATAAGTTGGTAAATTGTTTTATGGATCAATTTGTTTTCCAGCATCCCTGAACAGAAGAGGGGCCAGGACATTTTAGAAAAACTGTGGAAAATGTGCAGTGTTTTTTGGGTGTTTTGTGTGTGGAGTTGGCCTTGGCCCACCCTGATTGTATGCTTTTTTTTATCCCCTTGTGTATCTGCTGAATGAGTTGATATAGCAGGAAAGGTTCTTCTGAATTCAGTAATAGTAACCAGAAGTGTGGACTCGAGTCAGATGACTTGGACTCAAGTCAGAATTTTGATGACTTTAGAATCAAAGACTTGCCACTTGACACAAATAACTTTTGACTTCATTTGAACTTGAGCCTTTTAATGTGAAAATACTTAATTAGTATTATTAAGTATCTGTACAATTAAGTATCTGATCAAATGTCTCCCTCCTATGTGTTCTCCCTTTTATGGAGAACCATACGATGTCACGGTGAAGGTGACCTTTGACCTTTGATCTTGCAATATAAAATGTCATCACCTCATTATTTTAGCTTATTAGACATTTTTGTTAAGTTTTGTCATAATTAGTATATGAGGTTCTTAAGTTATGGTCACACTGACCTTGACCGTTGACCTTCAACCAAAAGCATTTTATTCAGTTCAATCTTCAGTCCATGTGGACATTTGTGTCAAATTTAAATAAATTCCCTTCAGGTGTTCTTGAGATATTGTGTTTACAAGGGTGAGACAGATGCAAGGTCACACTGACCTTGACCTTTGTCCACCGAAATCCAATCAGTTCATTGTTTAGTCCAAGTGAATGTTTGCCAAATCTGAAGAAACACCATCAAAGTATTCATGAGATATCATGTTTACAAAGAATGACACAGATGAGATCACCTAGACCTTGACCTTTGACCACCAAAATCTAATCAGTTCATCAATGAGATGGATGCAAGGTCATGGTGACCTTGACCTTGGACACTTGACCACCAAATTAAATTAATTCATCCTCAAATCCATGTGGTTATTTGTGCCAAATCTCAAGAAATTCTTTTGAGGTATTAACCTATTGTGTTCACAAGAATTAAATGGACAAGTTCACAGTGACCTTGATCTCTGACCTATGACGGCTTAAAGCTAATCATGTTGAGTCCAAGTGAATGTTCGTACAAAATGTGATTTTTTTTTTTTTTTTTTTTTTTGTTACCTCAAAGCATTCTTTTAAAAGAATGGGACAATGGGACAAACATAGGGACGGACAACCTGAAAACATACTGCCTCTGGTGCAGAGGCTTAAAAATAGTGTTGTTGTCACTACAAGTGGATAGTGCATTGCAAGAATGATTTTTTAGTGGAAAACAAATAAAATATGTTGTCATATTACATTTTGCTGAAACTTTCAGTATTAACATTTTTGGGACTTGTCATGTATGTAAATTAGCAATATTTCTGTACTGTATAAATAGAAAACATAATTTGCTCTGCATTATGTTTCCCTCTGAAACATATGTGCTATTTTAGATTTGCTGTTTATTAACATGATTTTGAGGAGACAGAGATGTTTCCAAGCCCAAAGATTAAAAGGTATGTCATTTAAAAACTGAACCATGATTCAGTTCATTTCCCTTAATTTCCTAAATCAACTCTTGTTAACGGTGATATTTTTATTTCATGTAGACATAAAACAAACATGCAACAACATATAACATCATCTTAAAAGAAAAGACGTAGAAAATGTCTAACAAATTTAGGAAGAGAAAGTTATCGACATTTTTATGCCTCCGTGCAGGGCGTGACTGGAGGTGTTATGTTTTTGGGTTGTCCATCTGTCTGTTCATCCAGCCCATTCTTGTGAACACGATTTCTCAAGGCCCTGAGGGAATTTCTTCAAATTTGGCGCAAATTTCCAAATTTCCTGACTAGATTTTTGTGGTCATAGGTCGAAGGTCAAGGTCACAATGATGGCTCTTTCACGTGAATGAAATATCTAATGAACATCTTAAGGGATTATTTTCTAATTTAGTACAAACATCTACTGGACTCGAGGATGAACAGATTAGAATTTTGTGGTCAAGGGACACTGTGACCTTACAAAATATGTTTTTGGCCATACATTTTTTGGCTAATTTTAATTGGCTAATTGAGACAAAATATCATACAAATGTCTTATAGGATAAAATTATGACTTTTTTATCCAAAAGGTCAAAGGTCAACTTGATATCATAATATTCTACAAAAAGACCTTTCTGGCCATTAGTCAACAGCATTTTATTTATGCATTATGACTTGTTTGGGACTCAAGACCACAACAAGGGTGTGTGTATTCATAAACGCAGGAACGAAAATCCCATTTCATAGTTTGGGGGGACAATAAACAGTAAAATTTTAGAGAATAATTCCAGGGGGGGACAAGGAAAAAAAGTTGTAGCCTGTCTTTTATACAGCATCTTTTACCACAATTTGACGCTTTAATCTTCTCTCTATCTCTCCAACAGGCAGAGTGAATGTCTCTACTTGTGAGAAATGGCTTAACAACTAAACCTTTCCTGCAATTAAACTGGTAAACTGGTTTATAAACAGTGTGCTTTGAGATCTGCCGCTGCGCACCTCACTACCGTGCGTAATAGTAGCGCGTAATGACCGCTTCTCGTTGGTTAGACTGCACGTCTTTCATGTTTGTCTCACTGACAGGTGGAGAGCCTACAGACAGGTACCCATTAGCTACAAGCCACTCCATCACAACCATGCGTAATGGCTGCTCCTCGTCGGTAAACTGCACGTCTTTCATGTTTGTCTCACTGAAGGTGGAGAGCCTACAGACAGGTACCCATTAGCTATGAGCCACTCTGCCACTGACTGCTCTTGTCCTGTCCTCTCCCTCTTCTTTCTCTCCTGTCCTCTCTGACTATCACTAAACTCTGAGCTTAATCATTAGCTTTTAGCTCAGCAGCACTCGTAATTGAGTAGGCTTTTGAACAATGCAGGAGAAATGTTGCAGACAGTTTATATTATCAGCCTGGGCCTGGGGCTTGTTGTAACAGTAAATGGGATGTGTTGTAACTTCTGTAAGTTAAACTGTGTCTGTGTGAATGAACATCTTACTCTGCAATGCGTGATGTAGGCAGCGGGTCCAGCCACACGCTGCTACTGCTGCCAAGTAGCCCCGCCCATTGGAAAGAGTGTGAGATATACCACTACTAGGAATGGGAGGGGAGGGGGGATAAATCTTTTAAGATTTGAATAGCACATTATTGCGCGATTATAATGAGCACCGCTTACATTATGCTTTCAATAAATACTACTGCATTGTTCAAAAATTATTAATTGTGTCTCAAATTATTCTAGGGGGGGACAGCTTTACTTTAGAGGGGGTCATGTCCCCCCCTGTCCCCCCCGGGATTTCCGCCCCTGCATAAACGTCTCTAAGACCTGGGGTGCTAGTGGCTTAGTGGTAGAGCAGGTGCCCCATGTACAAGGCTGTTGCCGCAGCGGCCCGGGTTCGACTCCAGCCTGTGGCCCTTTGCTGCATGCCAAACCCCCTCTCTCTCCCCCCTTCACACTTGTCTGTCCTATCCATTAAAGGCTAAAAGCCCAAAAAATATCTTTTAAAAAAAAAAAACGTCTCTAAGACCTTGAGAAACAATAAAACGTTGTTATTTGCTTATTCAGTTGCTGTCTTGTTTCCTTATTGAGGCAGTAAAAAAAGATAAGATAATCCACTAGAGACTTACAGGGACAATAAAATAACTCCATTCTCTCTCTGTATTTCATCACCTTACATTGTTTAGTTGGTGTTAAGTGTAATCATTGTACTGAGGTAATGCCAGTAAACTCATTTCAGGAATTAGCCTGTACGGGAAACTAGTCTTGCTAGGTACTAAGCTAACTGGCAAGCCTAGCTAGCTTGTTGTGTATTACTGTAAAGACACAGTTAATGTGATTTCAGTGCGTTATTATTATAATAACAGTGGTTACTGCAAGAACTGAAAGAACAGCAGAAAGATATATCGGCTATCCTACACATATGAAGTGTGAGATTGGGGATTCTCCGCTAGTATATCTGACTGTTAAAAACACTTCATTTCCTGCATTCTAGTGAATTTTAATGCACAAATTTACCGTGGAATTACCTTTTTAATGTAAAGGGAAAATTCAGGTGAAAAGTGACAATTCAAAATATAAAAATATGATGGAATATAATGCAGTAAGGTTCTCAGGCATATAGATTTTTATTCTCTTGTAGATCAACTTTCTACTGTTATCCTTGCTGAGTCAGCACACATGTAGCCATGATTCACTCTTCATTCCTCCTTTGTGTCTTTTGTTGGCACTGCTGTTCGTGGGAGTGGGAAAACCGTAACTCGCGTTGAATTAGATGAATGCAAGGTCACATTGACCTTGACCTTTGACCACCAAAATTGAATCACTTCATCCTTGAGTCCAAGTGAAACTTGGGTTTCTGACAAATTTGAAGAAATTCCCTCAAGATGTTCTTGAGATATTGCATTCATTACAACGTGATGGACAGATGGACAACCCTAAAACATAAGGCCTCCGGCTACAGCTATCACCAGCAAAGGGGCATAAAATAACAATGCGGACGTTAAAATTCTGACATTTATGAGCCCTACCACTGTATGGGTTAGCCCCGCCATAGTTAAGCCATGAGTAATACTCCGCCTTTGCTGCTGCCACCGTGTGTAACTAAAGGAAAAAATGTAACAAACATTTTATCAGTCTTCTGAGTACATGAATTCCCTATCCTGATTGGTGTATGTGACATCACGTTTCACCTAATGCAGCCCTGCCCAGCTCTAACCTGTGAGCAAAGTGGGTACATTTCTTCCAGAGTGACGAGAATAAAACCATGATAGCATGTTGGGAACGAGGACTCTACTTTCATCAGTAAAACTTTGTTTACTGATAAAAGTAGAGTAGTAGTTGTAACTTTACTTTTAAGTAGCTGTGTTGCGTCTTTGATTGAGGCAGCAATGTAAGATAAGATAATCCACTGGAGACTTACAGGAACAATAAACAGACTTTAGACTTCCTGTATTCCACTAGAATCCTTCAGATGTGTGCTCAAAGTGAAAAAAGAGCATATGGAACACCATTTTAAAACACCATACACCAATAAATAGTCATTGACAGCAGCATAACCTTTTCAATTATAGCAACTCATATTCAAACAGAATGTAACATGAAATGTGACAACAAATGCATCATACTGTATCAGTGCCTCCCACATGATGAAATCAGAGGGGGGGGGGGCAGTAATTAAAAAAGTACTTTGAATTATGAATGTGTTATAATGTCATTTGATATTCTCTTTAATTTTCTCATAAATTGAGCAGTAAAATCACAAGAAATTTGATCTGGACAAAATCTGCGTCATTGGTACACTGATGGCTGCCAGGTCATTTTATTTATGGCTAGCTAATTATTAATTTTTAATGTCCTTTTTAATTAGTGCCACGGTGTTCACACAAGAACAAAACAAAACAAACAAACAAACAAAACACCTTGACAAAAGGGCGCTTTGGACATTAAGGGGCAAAGGGGCAGGTATTCAAGCACCCTCAGCTTCTGCACATGTCTGTAAAACCAGGGTGGGCCAAGGCCAACTTGACACACAGAAGACCCAAAAAAGCATTGCACATTTTCCAGAGTTTGTCCTAATGGCCCAGCATCTCTTCTGTCTGAGGATGTTTCAGTCTATTCAGTCTTCAAACAAATCCATCCATAAAATGTTTAAATGTTGAGGCATCGGTAATAATGATCCAATAATATCATGTATAGTAATATAACACTGACAGAAGCCATTCCTCCTGCATAATGAGGACTTTATAATGATGAATTTTGTATAGCGTATCACCATTGTTCATATGTCCTTTAAAATACAAGGTCAGAGCACACAGCTGACACACTTAATGTAACTAAATATCCAGCCCAGTTTGACTGTAATTCTTTTAAACCATTAACCTGATATGAAATCACAACAACAAGGAAGAGGTTTGTGAAAACTGTTTACATGCTGTCAGGAAACAGATTAATGATCAGCTTCATATCTTTATGTGCATGCTGCAATCATCTTCTCACATACAGGACTGAGTCATAGATAAACATTGGCACGTTCTGCCACATGAACGTGACTCTGTGCTTCAGGTGTGTGTATATAAAGAGCAGGGATCCCCTCATCATCACTGCATCATTCAGCTGATACCTGAATAACATCACCTCACATTTACCTGACAGGTAAGACACCTGCTGTATTTCTTCTCTCTTCAGTGGAGCTCATGGTTCTGCTCTCTGTCTGAATATTTATTGGCTGTTTGTTTTTTCTCCACACAGAACAGTTGATCAGTTGATCATCACCATGAAGACTGTCCTGGTCCTCTCCATTCTCCTCTGTGCTGCATTTGCAGGTCAGATTCAACACAGACCATTTAGACAGATCACACACACTATCATCCATGTGTTCATCAGTCAATCAGCAAGACTCTAACATGGTGCACACACACACACACACACACACACACACACACTCACACACTCACGATTAATTGATTGATTGATTGATGTGTTTTTACCTGCAGCTCCACAACCAGAGGGAGAGAAGACAAACGAAGCGAAGGCTCCAGGTCAGTATTGAAGGTCTTTGCTTTACACACACAGGCAGTCAGACAGTAAGATCTACATCTCACAATAAAGCAATTTCTTTCTGTCTGTCTGTCTGTCTGTCTGTCTGTCTGTCTGTATGTATGTTCTCGCACATCTAAAGAACCATTCATCTGATCTACTTTACACAACAGCTCTGTGGGCGGGTAATCGACCTGTTGGGAGCATGTTTTGAACAGACACTGCACTTGTCTATCTAACACTAACATTAATGTGATTCATTCACAGAAGCAGCAGTGGAGGTCCTGAAGGAAGAGGTTGTTGCTGCACCTGGTTAGTGTCCTCTTTAAATCTCCTGCAGAATTTTTCTGTTTGGTTTCATGTTTTATTTAGCCTGTACTGTGACAGCCATGTGAGAACATTTAATGTCAAATTGTAACATTTGAAGCTTCGTCAGTCTCGTCAGAACTTGTATGTAGGCCTTCTTCATTACTCACACATGCGATATGGGTGGAGAGAGGTTCACTCTTTGTCCTGCAAAACTAATGAAATCAACGTCAGCTGTACTTTGTGTTAATGCTAATAAGCAATGTCAGCATGATATGGAGTAAGCTATAATTTTGAACGGCGTCAAAATAGCTGCTACACATCAGCATGTTAGTATGCTGAAGTTAGCATTTAGGTCAAAGCACACGTGTGTCTAAACCAGGGGTGATTGCTCTGGGACAACAAGGGAGGCTGAACTTCCCCTAGAATTTCATAGAAGAATTGGTCAAATATGCACTAATGAATTTAAATTAAAATAAGAATTTAGATTGCATTAAATGTGCGCTAGGATGCATTTAACATCATAGCTCATTTTCACCATTTGTACAGTACATTTCAGGTGTTTAAACCCATCTGAAAATCTTTTAAGTGTGTTTTGCTGTGTTTCTTTTATAAATTACTGCCTCGCTACAGTATGACAAATTTTATGATGTAAACTTAAAGGGAGCTTCCCCTGTTTGAAAGACCAGCAGCCACCACTGGTCTAAACACAGCCTCACAGAGCTGCTTAGCTGTAGATGCTTCTACTGGTTTTAACTTTTGTCACTTCCATGTTAATATGATTTACATTGGACATGCTTGACATTTTGTAGTTGCGACATTCTGTAATGTCAAAAACTCTCAACTAAAAAGAGTTCTGATGAATCTGTTGATGTTTCAGAGATGGACAAGATGATGAAAGATGAGGAAGAATTTGTGCCAGAAGAATTTGTCCCTGTTCCCAGAAACGGTAATCACAAAGGACACACGTCACTCTTAACAATATGTTGTGTAGCTGCTATTAATAATCAATTATACACATATTTATCAGTTATACTTCATCAAGTACTCCCAACTGTTCCACGTGTTGTTGTACTAAAGGTTCAATGAGACATTTTTAAACAATGACATGCTCATAATAAGAAAACTAAACACACACTGACATATTTTGATCATGAAATATATTGCATATCTGGACAGTTTCCTTATGTACAGTATTTTATTTATTTATTTATTTATTTATTTATTTATTTATTTATTTATTTTTTCAGCACCTGTGTCTGAGGAGGCAGCAGCACCTGAATGTAAGAGCCACATCACTGTTTTAAACTTTCCTTTATGTTCCTTCATTAATGAGGTCATCATAGAAACAACAATGACACCATAGAAAGAAAAATGAGAAATTAAAGCCAAACACCTCTTTCCAAACATCACATATGTGCTCTTAAAGGACCATAGCCATATATTAGGCTTTTAACTACAACCAGCTTAGCTTTTACTCCGCTGCTAAGTATTCTCCAAAATATATCAGATACATACAGACAGATGTTGGTGTCATTACAACAGCTGTTTCTGCTGAAGGAGGCTGTAAACAGTTAGATTAGAAAGGACCTATTATCTGTGTACTTCAGTCAGTGAAACTGCTCTGTTGAAGTCAGTGTTTTCTCTCTTCTGTCTGTCTGTAGCTCGTTTCAACTTCTGTCCAGACGGCTGGTTACAGCATGGCTCTCGCTGCTTCCGGCTCATCTCTACTCCCATGAGCTGGTACAGGGCTGAGGTACTGCTACTATCACACTTATACATTGTTATTGTGAGAACACTGAGCTTGTACACACTGTGAACAATGTGGTTGAAGTCGTAGCTTCTTCTGTCATCTGATAGACTTTGTTATTAATTCAGTTAAGCGAGTGTAGAACTTACCATTGACACACATGATGAATGCAACATGTTCCACAACATGGAGCATCAGGATGGTGATAGTAGGTCAGTCAGTGTGTCACCATCAGTCCATGAAAAGATGAGCTTTTCACATCAAAGCTAAAGACAACTCATTTGGAGGAAGAAAATGCAGAAATGAAATGAAACAACTATTTAGTTGTTTAGTCACAAAGATTCCTATTTGCATCCTCTGTCTGACAGGAGCACTGCAACATCCTGGGTGCCCACCTGGCCTCGGCCACCAACCCCAGAGAGTACAGCTTCCTCCAGCAGATCGCAGGGATAGGCAGTTCGAATGCTGCATGGCTGGGAGGCTTCAACCTGCAGGTATGGATTTATGCAGAAACACCAGTCAGTCAGTCCAGATCAAGCCCAGGACCTGGTCCAAAGGGGGTCTAGGCTCACACAAGATTGATGTGAGAGCAAATGAAGAGACTAGGACAACAAATCTTTACACTCATGTACTTTGTCTCTTAGGGCCAGTGGATGTGGATTGACCGTGAGGGTTTCTATTACACCAACTGGTACTCATACTCATCCTCCAGCAGCTCCCTCTGCTCCTACCTACGCACCAACAGTAAGTCCACCTGTTTGCTTTGGGGTTGGTGCTAGAATGGATGGTCTGGATGGATGGTCGAGGGACACTCTGCTTTGCATCTTCACTCTTCCATGCTCTCACAGTGTAAGAGTGTTGATGTTGACCACAGCCACCAAGCTTTTTTTCTTCCATCATTAGGGTAGTTTTGTTTGTAAAGATCTAGGGGCCTCTCCAGGCTGGAGGGGCAGCCATAGTAAAGTCACAGCCTCCAGAGCATGTCGGAGGCTCCACATCCACATAGGCAGTGGCAAGACATGCTGGTTGGGTTAAGTGATGACTCTAAATTCCCTGTAGGTGTGAATGTGAGCGTGAATTCTTTTCTGTCACTATATGTCAGTCCTGTGACAGTCTGGTGACCTGTCCAGGGTGTACCATACCTCTCTCTCAATGCCAGCCAGGAGAGGCTCCAGCCCCCGCCCCCGACCCTGAAAAGGATAAGCTGTTATGGATAATGAACGTTTGCAATATAGTCATTCATGGCCTATATCCCACATGTAACAAGCCAGGATACAATGAGTGTAATCAATATATCACACATCCCTACAGTAGCTGTCAGAGGTGTGACTGTTATACCTGGATTTATTTCTTGTTATCACAGAGCTGATATCTGTATTTATATGTCTTGGTAGGGTAATGTGCCTAGATCAGAGTGAACGTGATGCTGACTTGTACATCAGGGTCCTGGAGTACAAGTCAGCGTCATTCATATTTCACCTTTTTTTGGTCTGAGTGCTGATTTACTCAGTTTTCTGTGGAAAGAGACAAATAGGTAATATTACAGTGAACATTATGGTGAATCATTTATTAACTTAAAATATGTATTTGCCGTTAATGTTATTTTTTCTCTTTCTCTTTTCTCTTTCTTTAAATCAAATTTCAGATGGTTGGGGTAACACCAACTGCCACTCTGGTTATCGCTTCATCTGTGCAAAGAACCCTTTCAAGTGTTAATATACAGACTTCACATCTGGGGCCTTTAGATGGATCAGCCAGGATATTTTTTCCATTGAAAGCAATCTGATGAACTTTGTTGTGTGTCTTTCTGATTTATACTTTTCCTTTTTTATTCTGCAGAGTGTTAAATGATTAAGTGTTATATAACTTTTGTATAAAGGCATTTTTGTTTGTGATTATGGCAGCAGTTCTGTAATAAAGACGTGTAGAATGGGACATTGTTTGATCTTGCTTTTAAAGTTTGTTTGAGAAATGTGTCACAAATCTGTTAGTTTTGAAAAGAGTAATAGAATAGAATATATCTTTATTGTCCACCAGGGGAGGAAATTTGTCTTCGGCCTCCCAAACACAAAAGACAACATTGTAAAAGCAGACAAATAGTTAGTAAAACAAACAAAACAGAGTCATTACAGAAATACTTAACAAATTACATCAGCTCAGTGTCTGTCTGTGGTTTAAAGCTCATCTGTCACTTTGTTAAGGATATGATGGCACTCAGGATGAAGGACTTTTTAAATCCATTTTTGGTTGCCAGAGGGACTGTATAGCGCCACCCAGAGCTCAAGAGTTCAAACTGGCTAAAGACAGTGAGAACTATCTTCCAAGATATGCCTCGCTTTCTTCCTCGTCCCTTCTGTGAAGAGTTGGGTTTCAAGGGCTTTTGTGGCCTGCCAGCTATTTTACTTGCGGGTGTCACAATCCCACAGAGTTTATCACTTGAAAATATACCCAGTGTTTCTAGAGAAGCTCATTTGGGAGTCCAGAACCGTACCGAGGTATTTAAAATTTTCCAGTTTCAACATAATGCATTACTTGACTGCATTACGCCCTGTAGAAAGTAATCCCAGTAACACTTTCTATGAACACCACATCTATAATGCATTATGACAGCATTTATATCGTGCTGTTTGTAAACTCCAGTCTACTCGAGCATTACTGCGGGGAGGGGGCTGCTGTCTGACTGCTTTGTAGCACCCACTAGTGGCGGGCGGCTGCATGACAATTTTTAAAAAAAATACTTTTATTGTAGTGCCTCTGAAGTCACCAAACATCAATTGCACTATCCTCTTTTTATATATGTACATGGAAACTGAAATATAAAGCACACAAAAACATAAAACAGAACAAATAGCCACATAAACGTAAAAAAGAAAAAACAGGCTTTTGTTTGTTTGTGTGTCGTGTTTTTTTAAGCCTCACGCGCCCTCTAGTGGGGCATGAGCTCATTACATTTCCGACCAGAAAACCCATTCACTTACAGCATGTCTGACGCGCACTTGCTTGTAAGTTGATGAAAACGGCCTTGTTTTTACTTTTAGGTGTCTTGGTCATATTAAGTCATCCTTATAATTTGTTTATTTCAAAATGTAGAGAGTAACATTATGGTAGACAACTGTTTTTAGAATCTAATAAGTGATAAACATGGATTAACATCAAGCTATTGGCCAAACAGCATGGATAGACATTAATATACTGATGTGCTATTATACTGTTACATGCATCACATACAAGTGCCTGTGTAGCTTAGTCAGCAGAGCATTCATATCAAATTGAAAGGTTCAAGGTTCGATAGGCTCCACCAACTCAATGTATGAACAGCTTGAAACACTGTTTCCATATTCCTTTTTGAACAGTACAGTACTCTTTTTAAAAGCCATATTCACTTGGTTTATTACAATATATCTGCATTTATATAAATTAAATGAAATAAATTAAATAAACATGAAAATCTGTTTGTTCCAAGTGTCCTGAAGTATTACTATAGTTTATGAGACAGAGAATAACATTTGCAGTTATCTGCCACTTACCTTACAGGTAATAATCTCAGTGGCCTTCTCCAATGAAAAAAATAACTTACTACATGAACAATGAAGCTGCAATAAGTGAAACATTAAGTTACTAAGATATTGGCCTTACTACATTGCTGGGGTTGCTGATGTTGTAATGTAGTAGGCGTGACTATAATTTCTTGCAGATGAACACATTTGAAACTTTTTTTAATTTTAACCAGTCCAACACAAGTAGTATGAGCAAACACCACAAATCTGTTTTGATTATTTTCATAGTTCTCTCAGGAGTTCTCATGCACTGTCAGCACCCCTGCAGCTTCTCCTCAACAGCACCCAGTGGATCCTCTTCCTTGATTTTCTCCTGCACATCTGCCTCCTCATTCTTGACTTCAGCTTACATCTCCAGTTCCTGGTTCTGTGCACAGGAGAAGAAGTCAGCAAGTGTTAACACATACACCCACTCCCACCCTCTATTTCACTCTACTTACGTGATGATCTGCAGAGAGGCACGTGTCCCATTCTGACAGCTGGTGACGTTTAACTGCAGACCTGCTGCCAGCTATACGAACACACAGTGAACCACATTGACCGTCAATAGGCTGTTTGTGTGTCTACTTGGAGGTTGGACACAATATCAGCTTAAGACTGACCCGTTATTTGAAATGATCTCAAACTTGAACTGACCTGCTATATTAATGTTAGCTGGCATGGAATGAATGGAGCCTTCTGCTAGTTCTGTTTGGAGTAATGCCTGTTGGAGAAATACAACATACATCAGAGATACTGAACTGAAAACACTGTCGAGCCTGAATCATTCTGACCTCTTTTTTCACTTTGAGCTGTTATAAGGACAGCATTTCTATAGGCTCTGACCTGGCACTGGCTCTTGGTAATGGTCCTTGATCCAGCGGACGAGTCCATTGACGATGATGGTCACAAACTCAATCCTGAAAGACAGGGTTATGACATCTTGAAAATGAACTCTAATTATTAGTTGAGGTGCCCCAGATTGTGACGATTATTCCTGATGTGACCAAACGTTCACACAGAGAGGGAGGTAAGGGTTAAAGTTCATTTCAGTGTCCTTTCCTAGCTCGAAATCAGCCCCAGAATCACCATTGCTGCTGGCGGATAAAAAGACAAAAGATCCTTCATGCTTCCTCATGCTACTGCCCTGACACACATTTTGGGTGGGTGTGAGCAGTTCCAATACATTCCTACACATAAAAATGAAACTAAGTGCATCTCCAGCATTTCTATATCAATGCAAATGTGTGCATCTCATGAATGGGTCTTCTTTAGAATGACAAAGACGGGTGGGTAGTGGTTGGCAGTCCTTAGCTGACCTTGGTTTTCCAAGGGATTGGTACTTTACTGGCAGCTCTCTACAGGCAGACACATATTTGTGTGTCTCTGGGTGCTCACGTGACCTGTCCAGAACCTCAATGTTGAATCAGTGCTGCGGGAAACATTAGTAGTTTTGTAGGTATGCAACGCTGTGTGTCAGACAGAGTGGTCAGCAATACCGGGGCCCCGCAGGGGACTGTCCTCTCTCCCTTCCTCTTCACCCTCTACACCACGGACTTCAGCTGCCATCTTCAGAAGTTTTCTGATGACTCTGCTATAGTTGGATGTATCACCAAGGGTGATGAGGATGAGTACAGGGCTGTTGTGGATAACTTTGTCACATGGTGTGAGCAGAACCATCTGCAGCTCAACGTGGCAAAGACAAAGGAACTGGCTGTAGATCTGAGGAGGACCAAGACACCGGTGACCCCTGTTTCCATCCAAGGGGTCAGTGTGGACATTGTAGAGGACTATAAGTACCTGGGGGTACACACTGACAATAAACTGGACTGGGTTAAGAACACTAACGCTCTCTACAGGAAGGGCCAGAGCGGTCTCTATTTTCAGAGGCGACTGAGGTCCTTCAACATCGTCAGACTATGCTCAGGATTTTCTATGAGTCTGTAGTGGCCAGTGCTATCCTCTATGCTGTTGTGTGCTGGGGCAGCAGGCTGAGGGTGGCGGACGCCAACAGACTCAACAAACTGATCCGCAAGGCCAGTGACGTTGTGGGAACGGAGTGTGACTCTCTGATGGTGGTGTCAGAGAGGAGGATGCTGTCTAAGCTACGAACTATCTTGGACAATGTCTCACACCCACTCCACCATGTGCTGGTCAGGCACAAGAGTACTTTCAGTGGGAGACTCATACCACCAAGATGTACCACTGAGTGCCACAGGAAATCATTCCTGCCTGTGGCCATCAAACTGTACAACTCCTCCCTCTGAGTGGCCCTGAGACTTTCACACACACTGCAATAATCTAATTTAACTTGCGCAATAACCCCATTTCACCCTGACTGTATATATTCTGTTTGTGTAAATAATCTTGTTTAGGTTACAATGTATATATATATATATATATATATATATATATATATATATATATTTAAATTTTATTGAATAAACGTCATCAGTACAAACATTTCAGGCATATTTGACAAATTACTATAAAAGATGTTGGAACAGCTGTCAAGATAAAAAAAAAAAAAATTAAAACAAAAAAAACAAACCGAAAGTAAACAGTGAGGGTCTTACTCGAGGAGTAAGTATAGTTCAAGTAAAGAATAAAGTCTCAGGGCATTTTTATTAGACATGAAAAATAAGGATTTCTTGTATAGGTTCAGTTCATTCTTCCATCCGTTGATGTGGGGTTTGACCTTGAGGAATTTGCATCTGTGAATGTAATGTTTACCGAGTATAATTAAATTGTTTGCCAAGAAGTCCAAGTTTTTCTCCTTTAGCTGTACTCCAACTTTAATAGACATCCAGTTCAGCTGTTGCAAAGTGATTTGTTTGGTTAACATCCAGCTTCGAAAAGCTAACCAAAAATCTAAAACATGTTCACACTCAAAGAAAATATGTTCCACAGTTTCAATGTCTCTTTCACAAAATCCACATGTATTATTTTCCCAATTAAATCTTATGTGCAAGAAATGGTTAGAAGGATAGATATCATTTAGAATTTTAAATACAACCTCTTTTGCTTTATGAGGGATTGGATAAGACATATATCGCTTCCTTATCTTCTTTGCCTCCACCACAGAATAATCACTTAAAACATATTTTCTTTTTAGTTGACAAGGGTAGTAATGTGAAGTTAAAACATTTCTAATGAACTTGTTAGAGAAAAGTTTGCTTCCCAAGCTGATTCCTTCCACACAGAGTGATCTCATTTCTGAAACATTCGAATGTATCACCAGTTGTTGAGTCATCATTTTAAAAGAAGTTGGAATGGCTTTCATTACTTTCTCATATTCTTTGATACAGCATTGCAGGTTATATTTAACACAAAGGTTCTCGTGGGTTAGTAGATTGCCCTGATTATCCATAAGATGCGATACTGCCCAAATACCTTTGTCTAACCAAGTCTTCAAAAATAATGACTTATGATTGGTCAAAACATATCTATTATTCCACAAAGGAGAATTGTGAGGTGTAAAATTGTGTTTATATATCAGATTCCAGTAAAGGAGAACTTGCTGGTGATAATTCGAAAGCTTCACAGGCAATTTATATACATCGTAATCACAGCGCAATAGAAAATCAATGCCTCCCATTTTTTGAAAAATTGCTTTTGGAATGGTAAACCAAAAAGAGTCTTTGTGCAGAATAAAAGAACTGAGCCATTTTAGTTTTAGAGCACCATTCATAACTGAGAAGTCAATAGCATTTAAGCCGCCCTCTTCGATACTCTTGACCACATCAGCTCTTCTAATGTACTGGCATTTGTTCTTCCAAATAAATTTGAAGTTTAAATTATTAATAAGTCATTTTGTCTGAAATTTCAAGTGAAAAGGCAGGATAAATAACTCTTGACAAACTCTCCATTTTAGAAAGCAGAACCCTCCCAAATACAGTAATGTCTCTCTGTAACCAAGAATTCAGAATAGTTTTACATTTATCCACATTTTTACAAACATTTTCCCTCTCCCTTGTTTCTTTATTCTTAGTAATAACTATACCCAAGTATTTCACTTGACTTTTGACCGAAATGTTACATATTGACAGTGCCGGCTGATCATGAAGTGCCAATATTTCACATTTATCAATATTTAGTTTCAAGCCTGACGCTTTGGAAAATATGTTGGTGGAGTTTAATACTTTAGGAATTTGCATTTCATTTTTTAAAAATAAAGTTGTATCGTCCGCAAATTGACTTATTATTATATTTCTTTCTAAAATATTTATTCCTTCAATACCATTATTCTTTATCATAATTGATAATAACTCGGCTACTAGAATAAATAACAAGGGAGAGCTGTTGCAACCCTGTCTAATACCCCTATTTACCTGAAATCTTGGGCAAGTACCTTGTTCCAAAGCCACACAACTATTAATATCTTTATATAACATACCAATCAGGTTTATAAATTTCTGACCAAAACCAAAATAATTTAAAGTACTTAATATGAAGGGGTGCTATACTGAATCAAAAGCCTTATAGAAGTCTAGAAAGAGAATGAACCCCTCCTCTGATAATACATGACTGTAATCGATCAAATCCAAAACCAGTCGTATGTTGTTGTGAATAGATCTTCCATTTAGGAAGCCAGATTGTGTTTCATCAATAAGTTGTGACAAATCTTCTTTAAGTCTAGCAGCTATACATCCTGACAGCAATTTATAATCAGTGTTGAGGAGTGTAATAGGTCTTAAATTATCTAGTACTCATTTATCTTTGCTGTGTTTGGGAATTAGTGTTATCAGCCCTTGTTTCATACTGGGCATTAGCTCTTGTTTCGCAATGCATTCTTGTATAGCTTTGAACAACAGATTTCTAATATCTTTCCAAAAGAAATGATAGAAATTTGCAGTGAGCCCATCAGAGCCAAGGGCCTTGTTAAGTGACAATTTCAAACTGACCGCGTCTAATTCTTCTGTTTTTAAATCTGAATCACAAATTGTTTTGAATGAGTTATTGATGTTGGGTTTAAAATTTGCAATTTGGTCAAAGAAGTTGGTTGAATCAATAGGAGAGTATACAGACGAATATAATTTGCTATAGAACATAAAAATTTCTTTCTCAATAATTTTGCTATCCTTGCATTCTCTTCCATTGATCAACAAACTAGTTATAGCCTTGTTTTCCTGTCTTTTTTTCTCCAGCCTGCTGAAGTATGATGTGTTTTTTTCTCCCTCCTCCATCCATTTTGCCCTTGACCTGACAAAAGCACCCTGGGCTCTCTTCATATAAATATCATCAATTTTGGATTGTAGAAGCAATAATTTTTCCTTGTCTTCACTAGACAAATCTGGTTTGCCACAACACTGATTGATTTCACAAAACAAATTGCTTTCTTCTTCTCTACTTTTTTTTAAATTTAATTCTTTACTGGTTTTGATAGAGAATTCTCTAATTTTGAATTTAACGAACTCCCATTTATTACAAAAACTATTTATGCTGTTATCACTTTCAATTTCAGTGATCAGTTAAAGGAGCTTTGGAGATTAAAGCTTCAGAGATAGATTCCTCCAGCATATCCGTAGCAAGCCAGTATTCAATTCTAGATTTAGCGGTACCATTAGGCTTGTACCAGGAGTATTGTTTTTTTCTTGGGTTTTGAGTTCTCCAGATATCAACCAAGCTGTTATCTCTAATAAAATTTTCAATAAGGGGATTAAAATGGTGATTGTTAAACTTGGAGGGCCATCTATCTTCCCATTCATCTGGCACCATATTCCAATCGCCTCCTATTAAAATAACATCAGTGGGATGGAGTGCTTTCAGCTCATTTATCTCTGAAGTAATATCTTCAAGCATTTGCCTGTTTTGAGCAACAGACTTGTGACCATATAAATTAATTAAAATCAAAAAATGACTTTCAATCTTTAGAACAGCAATTAGCCAGTGACCTTCTCTATCTGTTCTGTGTGTGATTACATCCCCTGGAAATCTATGAAAACAAATAGCAACACCAGCAGACCTGTTGCTTCCATGGCTGAACAATATTCGATCACCCCACATATCAGTCCAAAAGTTCACATCTGCATCGGAAGAATGAGTTTCCTGTAATAGTATACAATGTGCTTTCCGCCCTTTGCAAAACAAGAATAGAGATTTTCTTTTAATCAAGTCTTTCAGACCCCTCACATTTAACGAAGCAAATGAAATAGTGCACTTGAACATTCAGTCAAAATAAAATTAACAAATTTAACAATAACACTCAGTGTTTACAAGTATAGAGCTGAACTTACTCTTTTTAATAAGCAACTGTGTCCCGTATTACCATCTTTCACTCATATTGTGTATTCTTGTAACAAAGTCTGCATTTTGTCAGCCAATTTTTCGACCCTCTATGTATCCGTGTGGCCCACGGTAGTAGGCTCGTTTTCCTTCCTGACAAGCCTGTTCAATCTGCGGCCACAACTTTTTCCTCGCCTCTTTGTCTTCCAGTGGCATCATCTCCGCGAAGCGGACGCCTCTCTCCTTGCACACCGGGGAATCCTTGCTTCTGTGCCAGATCTCTTCTTTGATCAGCCTCCGTACGCACAGCACAACCAGTGGTCTGCTGCGGTTGTTTTCCTTCTTTCCAACCCTGTGTACGACGTCGACGGCTTCTTCTAGCTGGCGCATTTCTAAGTTCAGAGCAATTTTCCTGAAGAGCTGTATGGTGTCAGCTCAGACGTTCTCGTCAGATTTTTCCTCCAAACCTTTCAGCTTCAGGCACCACCGCATCTTGTATCTTTCCTGTTCTTTAATTCTCTCTTTTAGTTCATCATTTTCACGTTTGAGGAGTTGGTGTTGTTTTTCCAGTTCAGTTACTTTTTCCTTGCATTCCTTAACTTCTTCAGCATTAAACTGCACTGCTTTAGTCAATGCAGCTAACATGCAGCTAGTTTGTTTAGCCTGTTCTTTTCCATACCTTGAATGGCTTCTAGTATGGTGAGGTTGGAGACCTCCGTCTCGCTTTTGCTTTTCTTGCCGGATGGAGGCTTGCTTGGGGTCGGTGGGGCAGACCCAGTGTCTTTTCGTTTGGCTTGTTTAACCAAGCTAGCCTCCATAACATAGTCGTGGTCGCAGGCCTGCTCCGCATTAGTCGACATTACCTCCGGTTCGCTCGGCATTTGGGTCTTCACGGCGTTTCCACCAGGTATTATCAATTTAGTAGGCTTCAGTACGTTATTTGGATTCATTTCAAGCTTCTGAGTGTATTTTTAGAAAAACTTTGGGACTAAATTGTTGCAGCCTCCGAGTCGAGTTGCCGTTCAACACACCATCTTGCCGGAAGTCGGTTACAATATATATATATTAGGGCATTAACAGAAAAGTCGATTTGTCGACGTGTCGACGTCAGTGGCACAAGTCGACACCCCCCGGGAGGAGTCGACAAGTTGTGTGTTTTTCCTCTCTCTCTCTCTCTCTCTCTGTACTTGTGTATGGAATGCAATCGCTGCCTCTGATTGGCTTACACTGATACTTTATCCTTGACTAAGTGAACATACTCTGGCGTACTATAAGCGGAGCAGACTCCAGTCATTCGGGCTTCCATAGTCGAGCGCACTTCCGCGTTGTAGTTTCTTGTAAAAATGTCTGTGAAAAATCCCTGTGATGTGAAAAATACATGCCAAGCAGTCACTGGTGCGCTGAGCGAAGTCCGCGCGGTTGTAAAATCTGAGCTTTGCGTGCACAGGGCTTGCGGACGTCCGCTTTGAGTCCGCGCGGACCTCCGCAGAGTCTGTTCCGCGTACGTTCCGCCCGAGTATGTTCGGCAGTGGCGGTTTTAGGCGGGGGCTAGCAGGGGCCAGTGCCCCCGTAACTCGGAGTCTGGCTCCCCCTGTGGCCCCCCCCCGCCGAGGAGTCGGAGGGGGAACGCAGAACTAAATCGTCTCAACAGGTTGCCGGTCAGACCACTTAAAGAGGCGCACCCAGTGGATCATGTAGAATACACCACACAAGTAGGAAAAGGGCTCAAGTTTTCTAGTGTTTAAATACAGTGTTTCCCATACATTGACTAATTTGCCCTGCCACAGTCTCCAAAAATTGGCCAGATATAAAATGCCTCCCGTAAATGAACGTCACTCTGTAGCGCACCGGCTGGAGTGCCTCCTGAGAATTCTTCGGCTCCCCCCGGTGCGTAATTTTAGCGGAGCGGAGCACCGAGCCGCTTCTAGGCCGTGGCTGGTGGAGCAGCTACTTGAATGGCCGCGATTAGCTCCGGCACCTGTGCCTCAGCCGGATCGCGCACGCCACGGATCAAGTGGGTTGCCATAAATGGGCCTGTCCCAGAGGCATTCAATTACCAGAGGGCTTTTGAAAAGCTCTGATTCAGGGTGCTGTTCTTGCAAATCGAGGGGGAGGGAGGAAAGCAGTAATTTGTGTCTGTTTGTGTGCAATTTATTTGAATCTCACCTTTTGTTTTCCTTTCATTTTGCGTATTTTGTATTGTTTTGCGTATCTGTAACTGTACTTGTGAGTGTGAGAGTTTTAAAAGTTTTAAAAGAATATTTTATCTGCACATGAGTTTAAATATTAAATAGCCTTCCAGAGGCAGATCAGTACATCAGTCATTTTTCTTTTGATTACTGAAATGTTTAACCACTAATCCTTAGCCGTATTTTAAGTGTAACCCTTCACCATAACATACCACTCATGTTTTTATCAGTAAAAATAGAACATTTTTCACACATAAAAAGCACTAAGATGTTGAAATCTAGACATATTCTGCCATCATAACTTGGCTCTCAGAATTCACCAGATTGATGCCTTTAAATCAAATACAAAATTTTCTCCCGGGGGAGCATGCCCCCGGACCCCTCTACACACATATATATCTTATTGTTCAGACTTAGATATTTGACCGTACTTGTATGTGCCCCTGTATCAAAAGGACTGGCCCTAGCTTGGCCCCCCCCATTGAAACTGGCCTAGAACCGCCACAACATTGTTCGGGCCTTGACAGACACACATCACATGTGTGGAGATATTCACTTTCCTCCGCCTTGTCAATGTGATGACGTCACCAATAAATAGTCACCAGTAAATAAATATATATATATGTATATGTATATATATATATATATATATATATATATATATATATTTACATTTATGTTTGTTAATAATTCCTGTTTATTTAACTATATATTTGTAAATACTATTGTTTAAATTTCTTACATTTCACGTATCTTTCCTCTCTTGCAAATCTTGTGTGCCTTTATCTTGCAGTGTGGAGTGTAAGGTTGTACGACACGCAGGTGGTGGTGAAACACCCTGACCCCTGACCCTCTCCCCTCACTCTGCTCAACCTGTGGGTTTCTCTGCCCCCCTCTGGGATTTGGTCAGAGGCCCTGGTCACATATGTTAATGCACAATGTGCAATACTTTAAGACAAAAATTGCTGTGGATACCTCGGGAATATAAAGCCAGGTAAGTGGTTGTTGAGATTAAGAAATAACGACAAAAGGTTCTTGTTTTAATGAAATGCGTCAGTTTTATGAGATATATTGGTGACAAGACACATTCATGGAGACAAAGGAAAAAACATTTTGTGAACTAACAAGATAAAGTATGTTATGACAGTAGAATTTTCAGAGCAGAGGACTGCAGAGGTTGCTGTAATCCTAACTGTGGGTTTTCCTTTATAGTAGCAGCAATTTACAATTGTTTAGATACATTTTATGTAAAAGAGCTCTTTTGTAAAGGAATAACATCCTGTACTATGAAGAAGCTAATGTCTGGGAATCAAATCTGAGAAGTAAAGTTCATCTGTTGGTGTTTGTAATGTTGTTTTTTTTTATGTGTGTGTGTGTGTGTGTGTGTGTGTGTGTTTTGTAAATGTGAATTTGTCATTGGAAATATCAAGAACTAGTATCCTTGTATAAACCTGTTTGACCCAAAAGTGCACAAGATCATACTGAGGATGAAATATTCTTCTGCAGGGCATGATGAAACAAAATCTAGTCTTGAAAAGAAAGAAGTTTTGTTTAGCATTGAGCTCCTCACATATGTTTTAACTTTTATCAGCCAGAACAGGTGTTGTACCAAGTGACCTTAAAGTTTCTAAAGTCATTCTGCTATTCAAATCAGGTGATTCCAGCTTATTTATTGATTATTATCCTATATCTGTTCTATATCTCTATATCTGTATATTCCAGAATGAAGAAGCATATGGACTAAAGCAACATACTTCATGGTTTTCAGAAGAAAACAAAAAGTCAACACAAATGGCTCTTTTGCAGCTAGCTAACAAAATCTCTACAGCCTTTGACAACAAGAAAATAACTCTTGGTATTTTCTTAGACTTGTCAAAGGCATTTGACTCTGTTGATCACAACATCCTTATTGCAAAATTACAGAAATATGGTTTTCATGATGTTGTTTAAAATGGCTGCTTGATTATTTAAAGGACAGAGGACAGCATGTCTCCATGAATAGGTTTGATTCAAATAGAGCTAAGCTACTTTGTGGAGTACCTCAGGGTTCCATTCTTGGACCTCTGTTGTTCTTGATTTACAAAAATCAATGTAAGCATAAAAACTAGGGTGTGAAAAATGCTTTATTTATTTGCTGACGCTACATGTCTGGTAGCTTCACATGAAAATTTTACACACTCAGACAAGAAGCAAATGATGAGCTACCGTCTATGTCCAAATGGTTCAGATGAACAAATTCTCGCTCAATATATAAAAATATGACTGCATGATATTTTGTAACAAAAATGAAAAATGTAACAAAGATAAAGTAAAAATATTCATAGAGAACATTGAAATAACTCAGGTTCCTTACATTCAAATTCTATGGTTCATAGCAGACAAAAAACTAACTTGGAAATACCATATTGAACTTGAAGTCAGCTGGTAATTTGAGTACAGTTTGGTCACTGGTCAATAATCCCTGTATTTTAACTTTTTATTACAGCTTAATTTACCCTCATATTATGTAATGTAATACTGCTTGGGCCGCCACAGGTCCCATTTATCTCTAAATCTTATGAGATTTTTCTAATTCAAAAGAAAGTTTGGAGAATGACTAGCTTTGTTAAAAATCACCTGCTTCTATCAGTTTATAATGTGAACATACACCAGACTTGTGTATTCATGTATTATAAGTATGCACATCTTACTCATGACTCGCCTAGTGTTTTCCAGAACTCTTTAATGTCTTCCTCAGACATTCATTCATATTCCACAAGACACTCTAAGGACCTTTACTTTCTGTGTTGTCAATATTCATTGAAATACAGACAGCCATCTCTTTGGAACAACCTACTTCCATCTCCACAAACAACATCTACATTGTGGTTAGTCAACAAACATCTGAAAAGGACTCAGGCAAAGACCCTTAACACTTCATTGATAATATCTGTTAATTGTACATTTCCATCAGTTTTGTGTTATTGCTTAGTCTGGAACTCAGTTTTGGCTTCTAAGTTCTCCTGCACAATGCTGAAACGTTTGATTTCTTTTTCCTGTCTTTTCTATACATGTATGTGCAACTAAACTTAACTAAACAAAACTAAACTAAGATGAAAACATTGATTTAACGCTAACTTTCAGTTGCTGCTGCCTCCTCAGACACAGGTGCTGAAAAATATGATAAATAAATAGATACTGAACATAAGGAAACTTTCCATATGTGCAATATTTAATATTTCATTATCAAAACATAATATGTGTGTGTTGCATACAGTGTTTTTCAAAATAATCTTACAATGTCAGTAAACATCTCGTATTTACGTTTATTTCTTTGTGCAACAAATGCATGTGGTTAGGTTAAAAAATGGTTCAGGTTCATGGTTCATCTCTGAATTCACATTGGAAGTGAACAGCCAGCTCTCGGGTGAAAGTCAGGTCTTTTTTGGACCCATCCACATCCCCTCCCACAGGCCCTACAGGCACTTTTCAGCTCCTTATATTACATTGTTATCAGTGGTGTTTCAAATGTCTGGCGGCCTTTTAAGCTGACGCACCTTTCATGGTGGTATGACTAGCCACTGGGTGTCGTCAGTTTATAATGCTGACAATTTATCATGACTCCGTGAAAGTTGCCTTTTTGTGTCAAAATTAGTGACAAAGCAGCGGTATTTGAAGAGTTTGGAATGCGAAGGGTCTGAATATTCTAGAGCTGTAGCCACTGTTCCACTTACTTCTTTAACCATGGCTGGTGGCAGGGTACAGCTTGGTTTGGGTAGCTTCATCCTCGTGAACACGATATTTCAAGAGTGCCTCAAGAGAATTTCTTTACATTTGGCACAAATGTCCGCTTGGTTTCGTAATGAGCTGATTAGTTTTTGGTGGTCATAGGTCAAAGGTCAAGAACAATGTGACCTTGTCTATCTCATTCTTGTGAACACATTTATTCAAGAATACCTTGAGGGAATTTCTCCAAATTTGGCACAAACATTCACTTGGACTCAACAATGAACTAATAAGATTTTGGTGGCCAAAGATCAAGCTCACTGTGATCTTGCATTTATCTCATTCTCAGGAACATGATATCTCAAGAACACCTGAGGGAAATTTCTTTTGAAATTGAAAAAAAAAAGAAAAAGAATGAAAAAACAACAACTGATCATTTGGTCATGAATCAATAATTCCTATGCTACAATTCATAAAATAATTCATAAGAATGCTACAATCCTGACTGCATGGCCAAGCAAGACCATCTCTGTATCCATCTCAGCATTGGAAGAGGCACTGAAGCGAGCTTGGAGGGATCAAACACCAGCTAAGATCCCAAACAAATAAATGTTCTCTGCCAAGCATCCTGTTTGCCAACACACAGGTGTTGGGTAATAAAGTGGATGATCTCTGTGCAATCTCTCTTAGCAGCTGGAAATATTACAATTACTTAGATTTTTTTGGGGGGATGAAAAAAGACAAGAACATTGTTTTTTAAAGGCAGTGCATTGCAGAAGACACAACCTCAAACTTCTGAAACATCTACTATGACTGACAGCACGACAATGTGAAGATCATGAAGATACATCCCACCAAAGGTAAACCCTCCTCGCTTAGTAAAGGAAAACTGTAGCCCTCACTGGCTTAAAAAAGAAAATCAGCAAACCTAATGGCAGACGGCGCCCCAGACTAACGTCCAAGAACACATAATTGAATCCACAAAGTATCTCCATACTGCTCATCCATAGTGATCCAAGTGTGCTGCAGCCCCGACATAAAAAGTTGTTTGGAAAAACGTCATATGAACTCTGTTTTTAGCCTCACTGTAGCCTGTAGCTCTGACTGCTTCTCTGTGCTCCGTGTTCACGTGTGCGCGCTTGCGCGTGACCAGCGAAAGCATGAGCTTCGCTCACCCGTGTTTACATCACGTGACATGTGCACCGCAGGGAGAGACAACAGTAACCACAGAGCTAAAAGATAATTTGCACTACGGTCTTTTAGCAAAGGACAGCTCAACATGTCTGAAGACTTTGAAATTGAGGAGGAACAGCATTTCTTTGTTGAGCCGTATTTGTTTGAGCCCGAGTATACGGACGGAACTCAGGCTACTGGACGAAGCAGCCGCCGCAGCTCATGAGCCTAACCCTCAGCCAGCCACAGAATACCGGAGTCCAGCACTGGAAACCTGGTGGTATAGTTGTTTCAAATGCAAAGCAATGCCAACAGATGAGGAAAGTCTTTGCTGCTCAGACTGGGAATTGGCGATGCCTGCACTTGAGAATCTGGACATCAGTACTGACGAGACTGTTGCTCTTCAGAGACGTGCATCACCGATCACCCTGAGCGCGCACACGTGAGCGCAGAGCACAGAGAAGCAGCAGGGCTGTCCCTGACCAAATTGGGGCCCTAAGCGAAATTTTATTTGGAGGCCCCCATCCTTGAGATGAAACAAGCGGCAAGCACATTTGAGACCACAGTGCTTTGACACCCTCTATAGGGCACAGCGTCCCCACATCCTGCGAGTGCGTGAGTGAGTGAGTGAGTGAGTGAGCTTTATTTGTCAGCTCTACCTATGGCAAAAATGTGCTGGAGCATGATGCCCCCTTCACATTTATGACTGCCCCCTCATATATGCCTGCCTAGAACCGGGCTTGGGCGGATAAAATGTTGCCTACCAGGTATGAAAATCATTTGTGAGCTATCTAGCCTCACTTAAGATTACCAGCAATAACCCTGACGCTGACACAGAGGCGTACATGCAAAGTCTGAATTTTGAGAAGAAAGGATGTAGTAACCAATTTTGGGGTGTGTGACAGAACAATTAAATGACGAGTGAGCAGAGTTGTGTAAGGGTTACTTTAAAAGTAATCAAATTACTTTACTGCATTACTCTTGAAAAATAAACAGTTACTTTACTGCGTTACTCCCTGAATAAAGTAACTATATCAGCTATATCAGACAGTTCTTGTGATGTAATATTCTGTCATGTCATATTGACACTGCTTTTTCTGTATACTGTGTTTTTCAGTATTTTTTCCATGCCTTAGTGCTTTTCTTATTGGGAGTTACTTAAAGGATGAACAAACAATGTCCTATTCTTTCAAGTTTTTATTACAGAACTGCTGCCATAACCACAAACAGAAATGTTTTTACACAACAGTAACTTCATGTTTAATCATTTAACACTCACAGGTAGAATACGCAGAATACAGAAAGAAAAGTATAATTCATTAAGACACACAACAAAGTTCATAAGTTGGCTGCGAATGAAAAAAAAAAAATCCTGGCTGATCCGTCTAAAGGCCCCAGATGAGAAGTCTGTATGTTAACAGTTCTCAGGGATCTTGGAACAGATGAAGGGAAAAGCAGTGCTACATGCGGTGTTACACCAACCATCTGAAATTTGATTTAAAAAAGAGAAAAAAATAAGATTGACACAAAATCCATTTTTATACTAACAGATGATGCACAATTATGTTCACTGTAATATCACTTATTTACCTTTTTCCATAGAGAACTAAGTAAATCAGCACTCAGACCAAAAAAAGTGTGAAACATGAGTGACATTGCCTTGTACTCTGATGTACAAGTCAGTGTCATGTTCACTCAGATCTAGGCTCTGAACTCTATCAAGGCATTTAAATTAAGATATCAACTCTCTGAGAAAAAGACATAAATCCAGGTATAACAGTCACACCTCTCACAGCTGTAGTTACATACTGTATTTAAATCTTATTTGGACTTGTAATTGGAAAAGAGACAGACAGCCTGTAGTAGTCCCTGGTCATAATTATATGTGAGTGAAACCTGAGCTGTTACAGCACGGTGTAGACAGCTGTACCAATTAAAAGTGGGATAGGAAAAATAATCTAATATCATAGTCAAATTTGACATAAATATATAAATGTGTCTGATGTTGCCCTCTTCAGCAAAAGAGTCAGGCCACACTTTGTGAGCGACGTAGTAAATTTTATCTGAACTAACATATTAGCTAATGTAACAGTTAAATTCTCTTCACGTTATATTTACTGTTTGAAAATAAGATGAGAAAACAGGAAAAAGTAGCAAGAAGTTGTTACTGGCCCTGACCCTGACCCCAAAGCAAACCGGTGGACTTACTGTTGGTGCGTAAGTAGATGCAGGGGTAGCTGCTGGGGGAGGGGAGTGAGTACAGCCTGGTGAAACCCTCCTGGTCAATCCACATCCACTGGCCCTAAGAGACAAAGAACATGAGTGTAAAGATGTCTTAGTCTCTTCATTTGCTCTCACATCAGTCTTGTGTAAGTCCAGACCCCCTTTGGACCAGGTCCTGGGCTTGATCTGGACTGACTGAGTGGTGTGTCTTCATAAATCCATACCTGCAGGTAGAGGCCTCCCAGCCATGTGGAGGTCAAACCGCGTAGCTGTGTCATCTGCTGGAGGAAGCTGTACTCTGCTGTGTTGGTGGCCGAGGCCAGGTGGGCACCCAGGATGTTGCAGTGCTCCTGTCAGACAGAGGATGCAAATAGGAATCTTTGTGACTAAACAACTAAACAGTTGTTTCATTTCATTTCTGCATTTTCTTCCTCCAAATGAGTTGTCTTTAGCTTTGATGTGAAAAGCTCATCTTTTCATGGACTGATGGTGACACACTGACTGACCTACTATCACCATCCTGATGCTCCATGTTGTGGAACATGTTGCATTCATCATGTGTGTCAATGGTAAGTTCTACACTCGCTTAACTGAATTAATAACAAAGTCTATCAGATGACAGGAAAAGCTACGACTTCAACCACATTGTTCACAGTGTGTACAAGCTCAGTGTTCTCACAATAACAATGTATAAGTGTGATAGTAGCAGTACCTTAGCACTGTACCAGGTCTTGGAAGTAGAGATGACCACGAAGCAGCGAGAGCCATGCTGTTCCCAGCCTCTTGGACATAAGTTGAAACGAGCTACAGACAGAAGAGAGAAAACACTGACTTCAACAGAGCAGTTTCACTGACTGAAATATTGAGAGAGAGGTGTTTGCCTTTTATTTTTGATTTGTCTTGTTTGGTGTCGTTGTTGTTTCCATGATGATCTTACTCATTAAGGAACATAAAGAAAAGAACAGTTGCAATGCGTTTTTTTTGTTTTGTTTTTGTAAATATTGGTCCTTTCTTAGCTAAGAATTTGGTAAATACAGATGATTGCTGTTTGACCCCCCCTATCTCTGAAGAAGTGCATAACATCATACTGAGGATGAAAGTGTCTTCTGCAGGGCATGATGAAATAAGATCTAGTCTTTATCGCTCAGAACAGGTGTTGTACCAATGATCTTGAAGTAGCTAAAGTCATTCTGCTATTCAAATCAGGTGATTCCAGCTTATTTACTAATTATCATCCTATGTCTGTTTTACCATGTTTTTCTAAAAGTTCTTGAAAACCTAGTATATTCCAGAATGGAAAAGTATATGGACAAAAGCAACATACTTTACAGCCATCAATATGGTTTTCAGAGAAAAATATCAACACAAATGGCTCTTTTGCAGCTAGCTAACAAAATCTGTACAGCCTTTGACAACAAGAAAATAACTCTTGGTATTTTCTTAGACTTGTCAAAGGCATTTGACTCTGTTGATCACAACATCCTTATTGCAAAATTACAGAAATATGGTTTTCATGATGTTGCTTTAAAATGGCTGCTTGATTATTTAAAGGACAGACGACAGTATGTTTCTATTTAGGTTTAATTTAAGGTTTAGGTTTAATTCAAACAGAGCTGAGCTACTTTGTGGAGTACCTCGTGACTCTATTCCTGGACCTCTGTTGTTCTTGATTTACATAAATGACCTAAACAGGGGGGGAAAAATGTACTGCCTTATTTATTTGCTGATGCTACATGTCTGTAGCTTCACATGAAAATTTTACACACTCAGACAAGAAGCAAATGAAGAGCTATCATCTATGTCCAAATGGTTCAGATGAACAAATTCTCGCTCAATATATAAAAATGTGACTCCATGATAATTTGTAACAAAAATGAAAAATGTAACAAAGATAAAGTAAAAATATTCATAGAGAACATTGAAATAACTCAGGTTCCTTACATTCAAATTATATGGTTCATAGCACACAAAAAACTAACTAACTTATTGAACTTGAAGTCAGCTGGTAATTTGAGTACAGTTTGGTCACTGGTCAATAATCCCTGTATTTTAACTTTTTATTACATTTTAATTGAGTCTCATATTAGGTAATGTAATACTGCTTGGGCCGCCACATGTCCCATTTATCTCAGTAAGATTTTTCTAATTCAAAAGAAAGTTTTGAGAATGACTGGCTTTGCTAAAAATCACCTGCTTTTATCAATTTATAATGTGAACATACACCAGACTTGTGTATTCATGTATAAGTATACACATCTTACTCATGACTCGCCTAGTGTTTTCCAGAACTTTTTAAAGTCTTCCTCAGACATTCACTCATATTCCACAAGAAGCTCTAAGGACTTTTACTTCCTGTGTTGTCATCAATATTCATTGAAATACAGATAACCATCTCTTTGGAACAACCTACTTCCATCTCCACAATCAACATCTACATTGTGGTTAGTCAACAAACATCTGAGAAGGACTCAGGCAAAGACCCTTAACACTTCATTGATTCATTTGTAATGTATTTCAGCTTTTAAATACCATTTTTTCCCTTGTTAATTGCAAATAAAATAAACCAAACTAAACTAAGATAAAAACAGTGATGTGGCTCTTACATTCAGGTGCTGCTGCCACATCAGACACAGGTGCTGGAAAATATAATAAATAAATGAATAAATACATAGAACGCTGTACATAAGTCTCTATAAATACATGCAATATATTTCATTGTCAAAATATGTCAGTATGTGTGTGTTTAGTTTTCTTATGTGCATGTTGTTTAAAAACATCTTATATAATTTAGAGTACAACAACATGTGGAACAGTTGGGAGGACCTGATAAAGTATAACTGATAAATGTGTTTCACCACATCATTGATTATTAATAGCAGCTACAGAATATATTGTTAAGAGTGACGTGTGTCCTTTGTGATTACCGTTTCTGGGAACAGGGACAAATTCTTCATCTTTCATCATCTTGTCCATCTCTGAAACATCAACAGATTCATCAGAACTCTTTTTAGTTGAGAGTTTTTGACATTACAGAATGTCACAACTACAAAATGTCAAGCATGTCCAGTGTAAATCATATTAACATGGAAGTGACAAAAGTTAAAACCAGTCAAAGCATCTACAGCTAAGCAGCTCTGTGAGGCTGTGTTTAGACACACCTGTGCTTTGACCTAAATGCTAACGTCAACATGTTAACATGCAGATGTTTAGCAGCTATTTTTACTCTGTTCACTATTCGACTTTAGCGTGTATCATGCTAACATTAACTAATTGGTCCCTCCACCCATATCGCATGTGTGAGTAATGAAGAAGGCCTACATACAAGTTCTGACGAGACTGATGAAGCTTCAAATGTTACAATTTGACATTTAATGTTCTCACATGGCTGTCACAGTACAGGCTAAATAAAACATGAAACCAAACAGAAACACTCTGCAGGAGATTTAAAGAGGACACTAACCAGGTGCAGCAACAACCTCTTCCTTCAGGACCTCCACTGCTGCTTCTGTGAATGAATCACATTAATGTTAGTGTTAGATAGACAAGTGCAGTGTCTGTTCAAAACATGCTCCCAACAGGCCGATTACCTGCCCACAGAGCTGTTGTGTAAAGTAGATCAGATGAATGGTTCTTTAGATGTGCGAGAACATACAGACAGACAGACAGACAGACAGAAAGAAATTGCTTTATTGTGAGATGTAGATCTTACTGTCTGACTGCCTGTATGTGTAAAGCAAAGACCTTCAATACTGACCTGGAGCCTTCTCTTTGTTTGTCTTCTCTCCCTCTGGTTGTGGAGCTGCAGGTAAAAACACAACACTGTCAGTGAGATTAAATGTCTGTCAATCAATCAATCAATCAATCAATCAATCAATTGTATTTGTCACATGTGGTATGGTTGCTGAGTCTCTCAGTGCTGTGTACTCTTTTGTCCCACTCTGTGTGTGTGTGTGTGTGTGTGTGTGTGTGTGTGCACCATGTTAAAGTCTTGCTGATTGACTGATGAACACATGGATGATAGTGTGTGTGATCTGTCTAAATGGTCTGTGTTGAATCTGACCTGCAAATGCAGCACAGAGGAGAATGGAGAGGACCAGGACAGTCTTCATGGTGATGATCAACTGATCAACTGTTCTGTGTGGAGAAAAAACAAACAGCCAATAAATATTCAGACAGAGAGCAGAACCATGAGCTCCACTGAAGAGAGAAGAAATACAGCAGGTGTCTTACCTGTCAGGTAAATGTGAGGTGATGTTATTCAGGTATCAGCTGAATGATGCAGTGATGATGAGGGGATCCCTGCTCTTTATATACACACACCTGAAGCACAGAGTCACGTTCATGTGGCAGAACGTGCCAATGTTTATCTATGACTCAGTCCTGTATGTGAGAAGATGATTGCAGCATGCACATAAAGATATGAAGCTGATCATTAATCTGTTTCCTGACAGCATGTAAACAGTTTTCACAAACCACTTCCTTGTTGTTGTGATTTCAGATAAGATTAATGGTTTAAAAGAATTACAGTCAAACTGGGCTGGATATTTAGTTACAGTAAGTGTGTCAGCTGTGTGGCAGGGTAAGGCTTGCCTCGCTCAGTAGGCATATGCAGAGGGTTAGGGTGCTCAAGCACCTGCCCCTTTGCCCCTTAATGTCCAAAGTGCCCTTTTGTCAAATTTCATGCAATTTCACTGTTCAGTTTTTGAGAAAATTTAGAGAGAAAATCAACTCAAATAACATTATAACACATTAATAATTTAACAATATTTATCTGTTATTGTCCCCCTCTTATTTCACCATGTGTGAGACACTGATACAGTATGATGTGGTTTGTCGTCACATGCCATGTTACATTCTGCCTGAATATAGGTGGCTTTCATTGAAATGGTTATGCTGTCAATGACTGTTTATTGCTGTATGGTATAGGGGTGTCCCCGACTAAGAATTTTCATAGTCGAATCTGATTTGACGGATTTTTTTTTGTCAGTTTCCGCTCCAGAGAAAAGAGCTAAAACACCCAAACAAACAAATTTAATTCTTCAGTTGGCATAATAAGATAATAATAATAATAAAAGTAAAAGGGTTATCATTTTATCTTTATCTTTATTCCTTTCACTTCATCAAGGTATGATGCTCTAGATGAGCGCAGAGGCGCTGCAGCCTCATCCTTGTCATTAACAGGAGTCGTTTCTGACTCGTCAGAACTTGCCATTTCATTCACAAATAAACATCCAAAAACATCATCAATAGGTGTAGAAACAGTTTTCCTTCTTTCTGACTTCAAGTTACTTCATTAATCAACTCAGGTTCATACAAGTTCATCCACACGGAGCGTGCGTCACCGCTCTCAATTGTTTGGCACGTCGGACAAAAAGTAGCCAAATAAAAAATCAGAGTCTATCAAGAAAACAATCAGCGGTGAAATTCGTTTCAAGACACTTCAAGTAAACGAATAATCCTTCAAAAAAAGTTTGATTTGAGAGCACATACCTCCTCCACCGTAAATCATCACCACATGATTCCCGAGCGCGGCACCGCTGCTGCTCACCGCTCCCGCAGGTGATGAGTCAAATGCAGAGAACAAATTTCACACACTCAGGTGTGTGCCAATCAGTAGGACTTTAACTTTAACTTTAAATCACTGTAGGCCTCGATGCTGCTCTGATGGTCCTGCAGCGCAGTCACTCACCTCAGCTTATTTGGATCGAGCAACTGGGTGATTTATTAATGCGTAGTAATGATTATGCCTACTGATTAAACGCACGCGTCATTTTCAATTCTTTATTAACAGAAATTAGCTGATGTTTGTATCAAAATAGGCTATATATCATGAATTACTAGAAAACAAATACATTCTATGTCAAATCAAGATGTTCAGCAGCAGTGAGCACCAACATATAGTTAGAATGGCATGGTCTTGTTTCATAACCACATTTTGCAACGATTCAAGACTGGCAGTCAAATCAGACTTCTCCGAATCGAATCACCGAATCATCGACTATTTGGGGTCACCCCTAGTATGGTATTTTAAACAACCCTGTTCACATTCTTAAGTTGTCACATATTGCTGCTTTGCTGTCCACTTTCATGCCTTTACAATTTTGCGCTAGGTACCTTTCAACATCTGCTGTTTACAATCCAGGATGCCGCAACTAACACAGGGATGTTCACAAAAGCACATGGTTATGTTTAGAAAAAACAACATGGTTTGGCTCCACAGTCATAGGAGAAGCGAACTCTGGCCTCCTGGGTGAAAGTCCGGGGTTTGCTGGACTTATCCACCATCCCTACTGCCGGCCACGTCAGGACTTTCCAGCTCCTTCTATTATATTATTACTGGCAGTGTATCATACCACCATGACAGGCGCGATCCGAACTAACTAATGAACTGACACTGTCTGTCTAGCCAACCACTGGCGTATCATTACACTGCAAAAGGTTCCGTCCGACCACATTACACACTGACACCGCCTGGTGACATCATACTGCCACAAAAGGTGGTTTTTGGCGTTGGTGTTTTAGCTAAAATCACTGACAAAGCTGCGGTATTTGATGACTTTGGAATGAAAAAGAGCTGGTTTTAAAATGTTGTTCCATGTGCCTCTTTTTCACTTTGAGCACCTGCCCCTCTCAAGGTCTCTGAATGACCCTGGTGATATCTCTGTCCACATGTGAAGTATTCTAGTAGAATAAAAAAAGTCTAAAGTCTATTTATTGTTCCTCCAGTGGATTATCTTATCTTACATTACTGCCTCAATCAAAGACGCAGAACTACTTAATAGTAAATAAGACAGTTTTATTGTCTCTTTCTCAATTGCTTACCGACATTTATGAATACACAGACTCTTGTTAATAATTTCAGGTGATAAAACTAGACTCCACTTCAACACTGATGTCTGGCAGCTGGGAATGTTACTGTTCCTGCAGTGGAAAAAAGCTACCTGGGTTCCCAGCATACTGTCATTGTTTTACTCCCGTCACTCTGGAGGAAATGTACCCACTTTGCTCACTGACTGGGGCTGCGCAGGGCTGCATTAAGTAAAACGTGATGTCACATACACCAATCAGGATTAGAGAATTCATGTCCTCAGGAGACCGATAAAAATGGGTAAATTACGTTGCACACAGTGGCGGCGGCAACGGTGGAGTATTACTCTTGGCTTTATTATGGTGGGCCTAATCCATACAGTGGTAGGGCTCATATCAATGTCAGAATTTCAACATGCATACATACACAATAGAATAGCACCCCTCTCAACAGCTAGAAATACAGTGCATTAGTTAGACTACTCTGGGTTAAATAGTTACACTGACTCCTCTTTCACATGCAAAATTACATAGAAAGAAACACATGTGGACAGTCGCTACCAGAACTGGGACCAAGTCATTGTTTTGCAAATAGGTCTCATGTTATGGGGCGGCAGCAAGCAGCAGATGTAACATCTCAAGTTTTGAACTCAAGTCCCAAGGCAAGCCCCAGTATAAGGCAGGCTGGTCCCAAGTCAAGTCCCAGGTCAAGACAGACAAGTCCTGAGTCAAGTCCCAAGTCCTACACTTTGAGTTTCAAGTTCTAATTCCTATGTCACTAAATGTAATGCCATTTTAACACCACAGTAATAATATATTAAATCAACAGAGCACATGCATGATTTTTAAAATTTGTATTTAAAAAAAAGTGAGTACAACAATAACATTATAACAGAAAAAAATAGCACCAAAAACAAACAAACTGAACAAAAACATTAGAAATATCACAGCTTAAAATAGAGTATATGCTTTCAGCATAAAAACAATTGTCCTCAACTGTGACTTAAGGCCTTCAAGAGAGTTTGCCGACACCTGAGAGGTCTGGGACCCAGAAAAGCAAATGTACAGTCTCCTCATGTTTTCAGTCTCTAATATACTCTGGAGCAAGATTATTAAAAGCTTTACAGGTGAGAAGAGGAATCTTGAATTAAATCCTAAATCTGATTGAGAGCCAGTGAAGTGACATCAGAGGCTGGGTTATTCAAGAGTGACGTGAGGTTTTAGTGAATAATCTTGCTGTTATCTTGTAACAGCATTTTGGCTCAGGCAGGAATAAAGAGAAGTAGTTTAGTAGTCTACAGTAGTCTAAGCAGGAGGACCCAAAGCATGGATAACCAGTTCTAACTGCTGGCAGGATAACAGTGGATGTATTTTTTTCAATATTTTAGAGGTGAAAGTAGCAGGACTGAATAACTGACTTGACATGGTTATCAAATTTCACCTGATAATCAAAAGTGATTCTTAGGTTTTCAGCAAAAGATTTTCTATTTGTTCAATGAACCGAGGTGTTGGACGATTTAATCAGAGACCTAATCTGAGGCAAACACTGGAGCTTCAGTTTTACTGTGATTTAATTGAAGAGAATGTTCACACGTCCAGTTACTGATCTCAGCCAGACACTTGTACAGAATAGGTAGGTGTGGTGAGAGTTCACTGGGCTGAATGGAAATGTAAAGTTGAGTATCATCAGCGTAGTGCAAATGTGGTGTGTACACTGCACTTTTATAGCATCTAGCACAATTAACCAGTACCACAACAGAAAGTATTTTGTATACTTCTGTCCTGTGTTGTTGTATTTAAGTCATCTCATATTGTTGTTTGTTGTTGTATGTTTTATGCTTTAAGTCTATGAACTCATTACTTTTTTATTAACATTTAACTGAAATTCAAAAAGATCTTTCCCTTACCTTAACCAAAGTGCTTTTGTTGCCTACTAACCACAGACAGGAGTCTGGGCGTGAACCCAGGATTCTGGTGTCACAGTCCTGCACTTTGTGTGTCCAACATCCACCTCTTAACCACCTCCCTATGAATCCAGCCCTGTACATAAATGTTGTGCGTGATTTCATATATATACAGTACAGGCCAAAAGTTTGGACACACCTTCTCATTCAATGCGTTTTCTTTATTTTCATGACTATTTACATTGTAGATTCTCACTGAAGGCATCAAAACTATGAATGAACACATGTGGAGTTATGTACTTAACAAAAAAAGGTGAAATAACTGAAAACATGTTTTATATTCTAGTTTCTTCAAAATAGCCACCCTTTGCTCTGATTACTGCTTTGCACACTCTTGGCATTCTCTCCATGAGCTTCAAGAGGTAGTCACCTGAAATGGTTTTCCAACAGTCTTGAAGGAGTTCCCAGAGGTGTTTAGCACTTGTTGGCCCCTTTGCCTTCACTCTGCGGTCCAGCTCACCCCAAACCATCTCGATTGGGTTCAGGTCCGGTGACTGTGGAGGCCAGGTCATCTGCCGCAGTACTCCATCACTCTCCTTCTTGGTCAAATAGCCCTTACACAGCCTGGAGGTGTGTTTGGGGTCATTGTCCTGTTGAAAAATAAATGATCGTCCAACTAAACGCAAACCGGATGGGATGGCATGTCGCTGCAGGATGCTGTGGTAGCCATGCTGGTTCAGTGTGCCTTCAATTTTGAATAAATCCCCAACAGTGTCACCAGCAAAACACCCCCACACCATCACACCTCCTCCTCCATGCTTCACAGTGGGAACCAGGCATGTGGAATCCATCCGTTCACCTTTTCTGCGTCTCACAAAGACACGGCGGTTGGAACCAAAGATCTCAAATTTGGACTCATCAGACCAAAGCACAGATTTCCACTGGTCTAATGTCCATTCCTTGTGTTTCTTGGCCCAAACAAATCTCTTCTGCTTGTTGCCTCTCAGCAGTGGTTTCCTAGCAGCTATTTGACCATGAAGGCCTGATTGGCGCAGTCTCCTCTTAACAGTTGTTCTAGAGATGGGTCTGCTGCTAGAACTCTGTGTGGCATTCATCTGGTCTCTGATCTGAGCTGCTGTTAACTTGCAATTTCTGAGGCTGGTGACTCGGATGAACTTATCCTCAGAAGCAGAGGTGACTCTTGGTCTTCCTTTCCTGGGTCGGTCCTCATGTGTGCCAGTTTTGTTGTAGCGCTTGATGGTTTTTGCGACTCCACTTGGGGACACATTTAAAGTTTTTGCAATTTTCTGGACTGACTGACCTTCATTTCTTAAAGTAATGATGGCCACTCGTTTTTCTTTAGTTAGCTGATTGGTTCTTGCCATAATATGAATTTTAACAGTTGTCCAATAGGGCTGTCGGCTGTGTATTAACCTGACTTCTGCACAACACAACTGATGGTCCCAACCCCATTGATAAAGCAAGAAATTCCACTAATTAACCCTGATAAGGCACACCTGTGAAGTGGAAACCATTTCAGGTGACTACCTCTTGAAGCTCATGGAGAGAATGCCAAGAGTGTGCAAAGCAGTAATCAGAGCAAAGGGTGGCTATTTTGAAGAAACTAGAATATAAAACATGTTTTCAGTTATTTCACCTTTTTTTGTTAAGTACATAACTCCACATGTGTTCATTCATAGTTTTGATGCCTTCAGTGAGAATCTACATTGTAAATAGTCATGAAAATAAAGAAAACACATTGAATGAGAAGGTGTGTCCAAACTTTTGGCCTGTACTGTATATATATATATATATACATATTGTTGGAGACTGGACTCTTGAAACCAGTTTGTTGGATAACTGACCA